>NC_092532.1:7421468-7763968 GCF_037038585.1 Patagioenas fasciata
AGGGCTCAGCGCCCTGACCTTGAAGACACTTCAACAAACTTCAGCTGCCTCATATATTAAAAATAGTAGATAAAAAAAAATGCTAGGGTAATAACGCTTCCCTACCTCATCAGACTGTTGCAAGGATGAATTAACACTAATAAAGCACTTTGAGCATCTTGGTTGTCACAAGAGCATAAATTATTATTCCTCCTCACCTTGTGGCGAGCTGTGACTGCCAGGCCTGGGACACTGTCCCCATGGACATGGTGGTGTCCGCACGAGGGACACTGTTGGGGGAGACACCAGAAAGAGGGTGCACCATCAGGGAGCGACAGCTACTGCAGCTGTCAAGAGGATGTACAGGAGCAAACTCTAACTTCCCTTGAAGGTCAAGTTAAGATGTATGATCATATTAACAGGCAAAATGTCTCTTTAAAAATACTTAAACTCATTCCACTAATTGGCAAGTACACTGTACCTTCCTTGCTGTGTGTCGCCTGTGATACGACAGTTGCCATAGTAACTGTTTATTTCTATCAAATTATAAAATAAACACATTCAAAGAAAACCAAGATTTCTTTTTCCTAATAACTTTCTGCCCAGAGTCCCTTATCCCTTTATTTTACATTTTTCCATTTAACTTGTCCGTAAGTAAACATTATTTCCTTTTTTGGTTTATTAGTTATACTAATACCCAAGGCAATCAAACACATACTGCGTGTTACAACAAAACCGTAAAATTAATAATTACAGTGCACTTCAGAAGCAAAAGCCACTTGCTGCATTTCTGGGAGACCCTGAACTGCAGGAATGGGAGCAAAGGGCTGGAGGAGGGTGGTGGTAGGTCCTACTGCCTTCAGGCATGGGCTGAAGGACCAGTGGTGGCCCACAGTAGATCTGAACACTGCAGATGAAGCTGGGACACCCATCAGGACAAGCTGTCCATGTCCACTAAACTTTACACTTGGGTCTCACTACTGTGACAGTCTCCCAAGGCTGTGTCCATCATTTACTGCGGTTCCAGGGTTCTTGTACTCTGCAAACACTGTGAGACTGCAAGGTAGAGGGTGTTGCCTCCGTTCAGCATTGTCACTGCTGTTGCTGGAGGAAATAAAAAACATTTAGGTTAGATTTTGTGCTCAAGTAAAACAAGAAACCCAGACTAGGACAGGGCATGGACGCACAAGGTGATGATGCCTGTGCCACCCGGGCAGCCCCATGTGCCCACAGCAAGGGGCTCCAAAGCAAGGCTGGTGGGTGAACACAGCAGAGGAAATGATGGCAAAAGGAAATAAACCATGAGGAGTTTCTATGACAATTTCACAGCTTTTAAACATGGAATTTTAATGTTTGCCTATGGATTTTTTTCCCCACCAAAGGTACACTACTACAGGAAATTCCTCCTGACTTTTGTCAATGTGCTGGTGCAGGCAGGAGTTAGAAGAGGCCCGAGTGGGGGCATTTTGTCAACAAAAGCAAGAAAAGCCATTTACCTATGCACTATTATGCACGTTCCCATCCACGAGTCACACAGATACTTATATCTTTGCCTGTTTGGGATCTTCTCCTGCACCTTCATATGATCCCAACAACTGAAAGTCTCCTCCATCTACAGCTGCAAGTGCCCAGGCAGGAATATCCAATTCCCAAGGAGAGCTGGCTTAAAGATAGACCAAAGAAAGAATGACAATGTGAACTGTACAATTTATTGTCCTATGAGTTAATAAAAGGCTGTGACCTAATTAAACCACTGCTTTTCCACCTTGCCATTCTTCTTGTGTGGCTGAGCAAATTAATTCTGGCCGTACTTGGGGACTGCACGCTTGCTGCATTAACTTTGCCTGAAGTTCTCATTTGCAGAGTAGATGGGATTATTTTATAAGCAAACGTTAATGTAAATGGACACCTGCTGCCCTTGAAACATTACTTTCCAGAGCTGGTAAACAGTCTTTTATTCTTTAACACAGAAGTTAGTTACACCATGGCATTGACTGAATCAAACAACAAATAAGATTTAAGTCTATCCAGTATTTTTAGGGAGAACGTCTATGTCAAACAGATTAAATGCCTTGGCACTGGTTCCAGTGTAGGACTTTGTGTTCAGCAGCTGGCATTTCAAGTCTCAACATTTCCAGTACATTAACCTGGTTGTGGAAGGGGTTTAGAGTAACTACTTGGGACGTCCAGGCAATCTTTCAATGCAAAACTGTGATTGTTATCTGCACTGGGACCGAACTCTCTGTAAAGCCTGACCAAGTTTGTTACTTTTGCACACACATTTAATTTTACAGCCAAGGAGTCTCGTTCAGCAGAAGCACCTGCCACAAAGTGCATAACAGAAATAGCATTTGCTGAATTAGGCCTTGTCTTTATAAATATGTTACCAGTGTAGTCTGAGTTCCGGCAATAAATCTGTATATAAATTGACCCCTGCACCTCAGCTTGACTTCAATATCTTCTAATCCCTCTTCACAAAACAAATTGCATCAACCATGCCCACATTTAGCCAACTACAGTTCACATTGTTTTCGTTCCTTCTCATAAGTTCTTCCTACAGATTAAATGCTGATGCACTGAAGTAACTGCTCTTGGCTGAAGTGGGCAGGTGTAATTTGATTAGTATAGATTCTGGAATTGGTAAGTACTGTATCACTATCCTCCCTAGAGAATAGGTGACATGTCATGGGATATTAAGTATGGCCATTTAATGTAAAAACTCAGATAATACATGAGTTAAATGGAGAAAATGAGAGAAAGCTTTTAAGCATTCTCCCAAGACAGATTGCAGAATAATATTATTGTACACGCAAGTAGTGCTGATTGACACAGTCAGAAGGCCATTATACTAGTACGGTATAAAATCATTACTGCAAAAAGCATTTCAGAGCTGCAGAGTGATAGTACCAACATATAATGAATTATCAATAAAGAAGTGGTGATTCAGTTACATTACATATGAATAGAAAGCTTCCTGTTATATAATTTAAACTTGCCAGCCTGACAAGTGACTTGAATATTCAATTCCTTCTCCAGGTGTATGAATCATTCTTTTAAGTTTACCAGAGACTGTAGTTCTGTAGGGTGGGCCAGAAACTGAGCTACAGCAAGCAGTGATTTTAAAGAGATGTTGGCTGACCATATTTCAGCAAGGCAGCCTCTGGTGGGGATCTATTCAAACTCTCAGTGAAACTGGTATTAAGTAAATATTTCTTCTTGTTTATGGCAAATAAACACAGATCACAGTCTTTCAGCAAGTCAATGCCAGCAGTATTTTATCGTTTTCATTTTGTCTTACTGTAAAGTCCTTGAAGTTTATACTGTCACAAGCTACCGTTAGTGACAAAGCCCTGATCACAAAAAAACCCCAACCCTATCAGTATCAAATCCCTCTGGTTTTAAGGCTGTGCTCCCGAGGAGGTTCATCTCAGACCTCGCTCCTGCATGAAGCATCTCTGCAGCCAACTCCAGCGTGTTTGTTAAGTGTTGCAACATGATCCCATGGGAGGATTAGGACCTTTGGGAAAATTACAGGAGTCACCTTTTCCTTTTAAATGATTATTTAGTATTTGCAGTGTTAACATAATGCCTAAGTCAAAGAGAACTGTGCTGGAAGCTTAAGAGTAATTAACTTTAAAATATGGGGAAACAGGAGGATTCAGTTTGAATGCCCTCAGTGCTGGAACCGAAGTTGCAATCAACAAACAAGAAAGACTGAGCAGTTGAAAATGATCCAGCTGTGATAAATATGGGTATAACATTATCCACATTCAGAAAATAAATATATCCACAACACTGGCAAACAAAAGCATTTAAAAGTTGCATGTAGTTCTAACTTGCCTTCCAGCATTGCTAAGCTCTTGCATGTTTAAGACACATTTTTCAAATAGACTTTTTTTAATAAACGGAAATGAAGCCTTATAAAAACCCACATGATTTCATAGATATATTATACTGCATTACATTATTGGAATGTAATACTACATATATAATGTATAACCCAGTATTATCAACGCTCAAAGAAAACTGACAATATTAATAAAACTATTCCAGTAAGCTTCTCTTCCAGTTGTTGTCTGGATACACTGATTATAAAAACTGATTTTCTACTCTGCATGTTTGCCTAAATGCAATGGTCTGCTATTTTCACAAGTCCTCAGCATCTCACTGCTCCCACTTCAGTTATTTCTGTTTCCTACCTCTGCTTTCTCTCCTCTGTTAAGGATGGTACATCTACAACTGACAGAGGAAACATCTTCTCTTCCTTCATACCTAAAACCTGTTAGAAGCCTGCAGCTGAAGACATTTATTTTTACTGCACTGAACGCTCCTGGGACTAAAGGCAGCTCACAAATTTAATCACAGGCTGAGAGCTGGTAGTTAGATTGAAACTTGAAAAGGCCTTAAAGGGGGGAACGGAAATGTGGATTACTGCCTCACAACCACTAATTAGTTGATGAAACTTCAAGAAAAGAAGTGGTGGACACTTACGTGAATTTTTGCTGCCTCCAAAGGCCAGTGCTGTACGGGAGTTCTATTTTTCAAGTGGAGCTGTTTAGAGGCAAATCTTCCTTCACACGGCCGGGATTCTGTTGATTGCAGGGCCGACTTGTGCTGTTTTAAGGCGCTGGCCTTATCAGTTTTAAATAAGAAATAATTCTTGAGACTACTTAAATAATGAAAGATTTGTGAGTGCGTGCCCTGGCAGTCAGAAACAACGTAGTACCAGCATTGGTTCTAAAAACAGCTCCTGGGCAAATCGCAGTAATCTTGGGCAAACCACTTGAGTTCCCTGCCTCAGCATTCCTAACTTTCAGGCAGAAGTACAGCTGGTTACTCACCCCATGGATGCTGTAAAAATTAATTAGCAAAATGGCTATAAAGCACTGAGGATGAAAAACGTGCTAAGAGCTAAGCGTTATAATTAGTGTTATTTAATGCATCTTTAAAAATCAAATTATATTTTTTTTTCTTTTCCTTTAATAAAGGAATTACACAATGGCTTTAAGAAATGACAAAGTAATTTGAAGTAAATGACTGCCTGTAAAATTGAAACACACCCTAAAATGTGGTTATTATAGAATAACCACACACCCTGATAGCGAGCACTGCCTGAGCTGGGTATAACCCTAGTAGTGTATTATTAAGTGCAGGAGGATCAGCAATTATAAAAGGGAGAGCGAGTGCTGATGCGTGTTAAGTACATGTTACCTCTTTGGCATCAGCAGATTTGGTGCATCCATTCCTGGCAACGAAAAGCTTGCTGGGCAAATTCAACTTGTGGCACATTGGGATTAATGAGGGTACAGCTAATACAAGCAATGTTTAGACATGAAACAAGGAATTCAGGACACGGGGCTTAAGGTGCACTGCATAATTGCCAACACTGTAAAATGAAAGAAAAGATGTGAACTAATTTTGCATTTATGAGAAGCAGAAAGTTCTACCCCACTCATCCCTTTACTTATCAGATGAGTTCCCTATCTGTAAGTGCTGGGGATTCCCTACGGGTCAGTGAAGCTGTGGGGAAAAGAATTGCTTTCCTCATCGTTACTCTGAAACAATAAACACGTTTCCTAAAACATCCACAGCAAGTGCTGAGGGCAAGAGCGCTCAAAGTTTTGCAAGAGCAGGAGACTGAAGGGGATTTGCTCAGTCCCGACTCCTGAGCCCAGCCCCGACTCCTGAGCCCAGCACAGCCAACAGAACCTGTCTGCAGCCCACAAAAAGCCTCCTGCATGAAAACTGTGTCCGTTTGTTCTATAAAATAGGACAAATCATATCAGAGAATCACAGAATGGGTGGGGTTGGAAGCGACCTCTGGAGATCATCTAGCCCAACCCACCTGCAGGTTCACCTATATAGAGATATATTTATATATATATATTAGTATTTAATTTCTTTTTGAAATGCACCTTGTGGAAAAAAAAAAGTTTCAAAATGTTTCTTGTGAAAAATTCCATTAAGCTTATCTAAAATCCCACTAAAATACATTCTAAAATTACATCATATATTCTATATATTCCTTCTAGACATATCTTGGGGAAGTTTGAGGCTAGGAAAAAACGTACTCAAAACCAAACAGCTAAAAGAATAAAATAAAAATGGGGAGAAAAGTCACCAGTTTTAAGTGACTGTTCTTAAACCACATGCTTCCTCAATCCAACAGCACTGCTTGTATTCCCTATTCAGCAACCCACCGTATGTCACAGATTCCTCATTCTTCCAGGGAAAATGGGAATGCCACTTGCTGTTCCACAGCCTGCGATATTGTCCCAGCCATGTACATCCTAGCAGATGCAGCAGCGCACGTGTCCAGGTCCCACATCCAGCACCCGGGACCAGTCCTGCCCCTCCACGCAGGGCTCTCCAAAGCACGGGATTTACCTGGAAAGTTTCTCACCCTTAGCCGTGATTTATTTTCAGGGAAATTAAACCTTACATTCAAATATTGGCTTTCATTAAATCACTTTAAATTATATTTAAATAATTCTCAATCTCCTCTTTAATTAAACGTACTAAGGACCAATTTCCATCTTTTACTCAAGAAAGCTTGACTTTGCCAAGGTCCTAAGACCTGCAACGCAGTAATGAGAATTTTCTGTGATTTTGATTCCCTCTCCTGGCTTTGCTTACAAGCCCTGATTTCTGGAGAAGTGAAAAATCAGCTCCTACAAGGTCTCACACTTTAATCACTTCAGGTTAACATGACACCCTAATGAGAAATGTCCCCTTCCTTTCCATCTCATGATTTGCTCCACTCCACCTGCCAATTCAGGGCTCTTGTAGGATCAGTCATTGACCTTACATTCCCGTTACTTCCACCTCCTTTCCTCATTTTGAAAAATCAAATTAATTTTGTTAGAGACAGAATTAAAGTTTGCTTAAAACACTAAATAGATATTATGTATTTATTGCCCTTGGTGATTCTCACCTAGTTCAACCATTGTCTTCAAAGTTTCTATTTAATTAAAGGCTCATTTAGTTAGTTCTGCATTTGTTGCATTGGAATTGCAATAATTACTAAAAACCAAAAAGTGTCACTATGAGACAACACAGAGCTGCCAGAACAAGGTGTCAGTAAAAAAATAAAATAAAATAAATTGTTCAAAAACACTGTTTAGGAAAGACCAAAGCTACTAATGAAACTGGGCAGTTTAGCAAACAACTGGTTTTTTGCAGGTTCAGTTCTACACAGCAGTTTCTTAGTTTAAAAAAAAAATGACCTGAAGTTGAGGAAAAAAAAAAAGACGGAAGTTTAGAAGTGAAAATTTAAATAAAAAAGAAATAAACTATTTCATGATGAGCTGGTATCTCACTTGTAACTTCTGCGTCTCTTCTGCACTTTCGCACAGACCCAGTGTGAAAACTGGTGAACCTAATGTGGGGCTCTCCTGCTTTCACAGAAATCCTCTGGTTTCTCCCCTGTTCAGCTTCCGCTAATCTGGTGAAATCAGAATTGTAGCTCCATTTCCTGCACTGTTTCTTCCTCATTTCAGCTCCCTGCTGTTTGTTTCTAGGATATTCTCGTCCCTGCTGGGCGTATATTTTACTCTCTTTAAGAAGAGCCCTGATCGTGTTTCTTTTTCTCACACAATCTCTTACTGACGCTTGCTATGGGAATCTACCAGCCGGCGGTGAGACCCCAGGGCTTGGAGCATCTGGACAGTTATCATGAATGAATATAATCACTTCAGCAGCTCATGTTAACAGTGAGGAATTGGTTGTTTTTACTCCTTCACACTTTCTTGGATCTTAAAAGAATGAGATTGAACAGAAGCATCTTTTGTGCCTATAAAATGGCCTATAGTTAACAGCAGTGTCTACAAGGAGAACCCTCCTGAACTAAAAATAAAAAAGCCCTCATTTGTCAAAAATATTGTTGTTTACTGTCCAAGCTAAAAGGATTGTGCCAATTGACACTGAGAGGGTGGTGGCTCATCCGTCAGGGATGGACCCATTGCCTTTTCCTGCCTCTGCCAGCTGAGATGCCACAGCCTGGGGACACCTGTGCAAGTAAGAGCTGCCACACACACTTCTCCAAAATATAATACAGGTGAAGTCTGCAACCAGATCAACCGTGGCTCCTAAAGGGGAGGCTGCTGGGCCTCCCAGTTAAGAGTATTTATTATTCATTAGACTCCAAAAATGGACAGACTGACTTTCAAAGCTGGAAGGGCAAACACATTGCCAACCTCATTCCTCAAAACCAGAAGAGATGGGTGGGACAAGACTGAAGAGTTCAACGGGCAGGGATTGCTCTGCGTCTGTGGGAACAATGCTCCCTGCTGCCAAATTACTACACAGCTGCACAGCCAGATGCCTCCCAGTGTAGTTGTTACTAATTCCTACCTCAGTCTCATTAACTAATTTTCTCATCTCCACCCAAAAAGGAACTTCTTTTTCCTTGTGGCCCAACACACAACAGAGGCTGTCTCTAATTCAGCTCTGCTGCTAAAATCTGTGAGAATGCTGAACAAGGGTCAGAGGTGGCCACCCAACTAAGAGAGAAGATGATATGGTTCATCATATATTGTTCCTATTGTTCTGGATCAACATCCCTTGAGGGGACAGAGGTTTTTCCTGGGTGAGCAGCTCACATCTTTGCCTCTAAGCCACTGAACCCACCTGCTCTGCTTGGGGAACACTTACCTTCGTGGTCACCAGCCCTTCTCCATCTCCAAACACACCAGAGCAGTCCCCAGCAGCGCCAACCTAACGCTCGTAAAGCCAGCAAGATTTCTACACAGGTGTAAGGTCTCTCTTTGTTCAGGAACGCCTAATATGCTCCTTGTTCCGGAAAACTCCCCCAGGCAGCTACACGCTCGTGAAAAAGCTGATTTGCCTCTGGGGCGATGTGCTCCTGGGCCCTGGATGTGTCTGCAAGCACTTTGGAGGAGGAAGAAAGGCTTGTCACTGATCCCAGCGCAGCTGGCAGGGCTGCAGCCACGCTGCGAACGAGCTCCAAATTAGTCCAACATTTAAATGCTCTCTTCTAAAGATAAATGCCAACTAAGCCTCTCAGTAGCTTTTCCTAAGGAATGGGAAGTGTCTCTAAGAATAACTGTGGCTGCTGCGGAGCTGTTGGGGTTCATGAGAGCTGCCTGACATCACGCCAGGAAGCTCCGCACCGCAACGCGATACTTTTAGAAGAGGTGACTTCACTGCCATGCTGGTCACCATCACGGCATTGTCCTCACAGAGCCCTCTGTAACTCACATATATGGAGCCAGGTCTGCCTCCTTCCTAGAGATACTAAAATTCCACCTAAAGCCCCAGCTACAGGAACACTTTGTTGTGATGGTGCTTTATGCTTTAACCTCATTATAACAACTTACCTTAGAAAAGCGGCACTGTGGCAGCTGGGACTGGATGGATGGTTCTCCCCATCCCAACACCAACGGGCAGCAGTCAGGGGCACTTGGGTTTTGGTAGAACGGAAGAAAATGACCAGAAATGCCCTAACAGGAGGAAACAAAATGAGAATGTAATCCATGTAATCCAGTCCTCAAGTGACTGTGATTGTTAACTGCTGCTTTTTTTTTTTTTTAAGGGAACTGCAAAACTAAGCTTAAATAGAAAATATTGAAGTACTGAGTGACAAAAAGCTCAGGTTCATCACTGAAATAAACACAGAATGTATATAACCCTCTGTACAGATATACAGCTTTTTCCTCATACATTTTCCCCCGTATACATTTGATTAATGTTTATGTGCTTCCAGAAAAAAAAAAAAAACAACAACAACAAAAAAAAACCCAAAAAAACCAACCCCAAAACAACAAACACAACCAAACCAACCAACCAACAAAATGCAATTCTGGGAGCAATGTTTAAAGTATATGGTTTATATACCTGAAAATGTTTGTTTTGACTTCCTCTGAGACAAAAATGAAAACTTCCAAGAATTGTTGCTACACCAAATAACCTGTTCTAACTTAAGTTGTACCTCTAAAATAGTTTCTTCAGTGGAAACAAAATGATGTCATATTGACTGAGGGAGGAGCAAATCTTGGCTGTTTAATTTGGAAGATTGCTAAAAGTGATACATTTAACTCTTCTTGTCTAACAATGAAATGTTTTTATGGTTCACAATACCTAACACCCTCGTTCACATAAAACAAGTCATTCTGATTTCCTGTTGAACTAACACACATCCTATTCTTTTTCTGTGTATATTGCAACATTAGAAAAGAAAAAATAAAAATGTATCAAAATAAAATTCCATTTTCATGCAACTGTATAAAATGCACTTAGCATTTTATAGCATTCAGAGAAGCAGATTAGAAAACTACACAGAATACTTAAGAACCCAAATGCTTCAGGTGTATCATGGGCATCTCCAGCCAATACAGTTCTCTCTCCAATGTTATTTTCCTCTGTTAGTGGTGCACAGGTGGCTCCTCCCTTTGTTTTCACTGCATCTTACTTTGTTTTTCATTTTACTTTCATTTTCCCTGTCCCCCTTCCCTACTTCTCTTTTTCTCCTCTTCTGTCAGTTCGGGTGTTGTTTTTTCCCCTTAACCTTCTGTCTCTCTTACACCGTTTCTCTGCTGCCTCTGCATGGCTCACTGCTGTCCCCCAAGGTCCCCTATTGTCATCTCCCCCTGCTTTGCTTACACTGCAACCTCCTGAAGGACAACAGGTATGTACAAGGCCCAGTTCCTGATTGGGGCTTCCATGTGCAACACACCCTCTCACCCACATATTTCATTACATTACAAAATGTGTTGGTCTTTTGAAATGGGAACACTGTTGATAAGAAAAGCTATTCTTATAGATTGTCCCTGCAGAATATCGGAGAAGGTCTGAGACCTCTCCACGTTAGCGCCCCATGGGCTGATCAGATGTGTACTGTGTGGAAACGGCAGTACAGAAGCAGAAGGGCTGTGATGCAAAGCCAGACCAAAGCCAAACCAAATAATTATTATTTTGCATCTGCAGGAGCAGTTATCTTATTCTTCAGGAAGATCTAAAATGAAATAATAATGACAAATTCACATTTAAAAAATACTAAAAACATATAATCAAAGCTTACAATTTAAAAACATTACCTGTTTAGCCTACTAAGGGAAAAACATTCCGAAAAAATATGCTTCACAAAGACAGGTTAATCTTGCATAATGTTGCCCCTAGAAACAAACCAACCTAAAGCAGAATATTAGAAGCAACAAGTTGTTAATGTTGTAACTAACCAGTAGTTAACATTCGCATTTTTTAACAAGCGTGAACATGAGTTCCGCTAAACATGCACATGGTCAGGGACAAGTATGAGAACATCAGAAGTTTCAGTCCAGTAGACTTCCTTGCCATTGTACTCCACGTCTTTCTAGCCATGGCCAGAAGAATCTGTTTGAAAGAGAAAGATTAGTTTATTTTTCAAAAGTTATTCAATCATTTCCCTTTCCACTTCCATTGTAAACTTCAGCTTTTTCCTGAGCCTGCAAACATCAACAGGAAGCTCATACGCAGTAGGAAGGGCTGCATGATAGTACATCTTCACTACATAAATGATAGGGACACAGTTTAAATGGACCAGCCAAATAATTTTGGAATGATTAAAATCTGGGGTGTTTACTAATAAAATTTTTATTAAGTAGAGATAATGAACATTCAGCTTAAAATAGTGCAGATCCTTTTTTTCAAAAGGCTATAGAAGTAGGAACCTGTGCACTCTCTTCCACTTCAGCCAATTGTGTCTTGAGGGAAGTGTGTTGACTTCACTTGGACAGGCAAAACAGTACACCGATCAACCGCTTGGCATGGTTTTCCTGATATTAACACCTGCTGGGATATTAACAACTTGAAGATAACTGGTGCTCCGAGAAACTAAGTGTATAAGTAAAAGATTCAACTGAAGACCACAAATTTAAAGACCTGCCATTTGAAAAGGTGCCAGAGGTAAATCACCACTTACTCTACAAAGAAGAGTGTCACACGTTTCATTCAATAAGGCAATCAAGATGATTAGGGAGTGTAGGAAAGGCTCATTAATGGCTATAGTAGACATTGAGTCAGCCTTTCATTTATAACCAGTGCATCCGGACAGTTTTCATTTATTGCGTTTTTAATTTAAAGAAGTGAAATTTATGTGGACAGACACACCCCCATGTATTGTACAACTTGTTCTTGCTTAAAAGCTGTCACTAGCTTTCTTGAAGTGGTACTGGCAAAAACTAACGCACGCACAGAAAGAAATAGAGAAAAGAAAAAAAACCTTCACAATGTACATGCTTCTGCTAGATAGCTCCTTTAGGTCCTTAATAACAGGATAAGAATTTAGCTGGAGATTTTATTCTTAAGGTGTTGAACTGAACACTGAAGCTGTAACTGATGACAATACTCAGGAGCATGTCTTTAGCTTCAAAGAACTACTGCAAAGACAAGAACTAGGATGGAAATGCAGGTAATTGGCAAAAACTGCAGCTGAGTTTGCAAAACAGGACCCTTTTAATGAGAATGAGTGTGATTTGCTATGGTGTCTATTTTAACCAAACAAAACCAGTTATTGCAGGACTCACAGTTATCAATAAATGGAGAATCCCTTTCTCCTACACCTGCAATGAAGATGTAAACTGAAAACACGGTGATTCTCATTTCATTACACATAGAAGTTTCACTGTGTGCACACACCTAAGCATGCCCAAGCTCTTCTTTCTGTTCTCATGACTCGAACACAGGCACTACGGTTTTAAACAAGAGCAACAAAAGTGTTGTACAATACCGGGGCCACACAACAAAAAGCAGATAAGATTTCCTCAGTAAATGACATTTGTGTGATCACAGAATTACCACAAAAATGAAAAAATTCAGGTGAAATCCTGGAACTATGCAGCAAAGGTTCACCTGGCCAAGACTAAGTCTTCAATAAGTAAACAGAAGAGTTTTCTCCACAAAAATTGACTGCCGCACCCCAACACCACAAACCTGGGAATTTTAAATCCTGTATTTAAATACAGTAGTTATAAAAAAGAAAACTAAGTGAATCACAAAGGAAAAAAACAAACAAACAAGTGTATTCTAAAAGACAGGCCTCCTTGACAACAAAAGTGCAATGTTGAGATCCTTGATACTGCAAATCAACTTTTTGTTGCTTGAACTGGGGGTTTCCCGAAAAGATTCCTTCATCCAGCACCAACTACCCTGCACAACATGGCATAGCCCTTTCCTGAGATCTGGACTAATTCAAAGCTTAACTATTCAAATTTTGAGGTTTTGAAATTTGGACCTGTGCACCCACAGAGAGCTCTCTGGAGAGCTTCTCGTGCCACGCTGTGCTCTGCCCGCAGGAACGGCAGAGCCAGACCCAGTGTCGCAGTTGGGCAACAGGGCTCAGGAAAACGCTGAGTTTAACGTGGGCTGTGGCATCCTGACTCATCAAACAGGACGAGCACGGCCGAGGTGGGCAGGTCTCCCCACTCCCACATCTCTGTGCACACCAAAGCTCCTCGGGAGCTCCCGACCGAGTCGAACGGAGGAGGCGTCAGGATCGTTTACCGCCCGTCCATGAGGGCTGCCCAATATGGGCCAGGGCATGAGCTGGTGTCACAGGAGGAGACTTGAGCTGAACGGGGAGGGCTCAGGATCCCACTGCAAGCAGGGGCTGAGCAGTAGTCCGTTTCCTTATTGTTCATGTCTGCCATAGGTCCTTCAGATCTTGTAATTTGTCTGTGGGAGGAAAGAGGAGTAGAAGACCATAAAGATCTGTACAGCGGTATATTAAGGAGCTCACCCTCCCCCTAGTAGCTCAATATCTCCTCATGGTGGAATGGGAGTGTTTTATTTTTGTTTTTCTTTCCATTAGAGGGTGACCTTTGCTCCAACTGGGTTGATGTGCTGCAGAGCCAACATTCACCAGCTTCCCAGGCTTGTGCTTCCCGAACAGCGGCAGATACTTTCTGCTACTCCAGTCGCTCTATTTAATCATGCCTCCATAAATCAAAAGTGACCAAAACTGACTTAACAAACATTTGGGTGAGAACTCAGAGCAGCTGAAGAGTGACCTAGACTGAGTCACTGTCTGATGCAATTTCAAATAGTTCAATTATAAACACAAGTGAGCTCATTGTTGTGTTAACAATATCCTCCTTCCCCCCCTCCCCCCCAAATAACCCCAACAAAACAAAACAACAACCCAAACAAAAAACCAAACACACACAAACCGAACTACCAAAAAACCCCACCAAAAAAACCCAACAACAACAGTAAACACCAAAATATTCTTAAAAGCTAAGTGCATTGCTGTGAAAACGTCACTAAACACCAAATGAAAGATGTCTAGAGAAGCATATTTCCTTTGGAAACTAACCAAGTGAACATCTGGTCGCTGGGTTATCTGGAAAAATCCATCAGAGGATAATGACAGCACCATTAGATGCACCACCATAATTAATATTACCTTTCAATGGGTTTAAACATGCAAAGTGCTGAATGCTGCTGTGAGATGCATTCTCAGATACCACCTAGTTCAGTGAAGAGTGAACCACTGATTTTTGGAAAGATACAGCAGGGAAAGGATGACACACTGCTCTTGTACTGATAAGCACTGGCTGCCAGCTAGAGTCAGATAGCAAGACACAACAGAAGGACATCTGGTCTGACCCTGTATGGCATCCAATACCTTTCAAAATGATTTTAAATTATCTATAGAGATTTTTAAAGCTAAACTCTGAAGATGAACACAGGGAAGAATATAGAATTTCAGCCTGGTCCTGCTGCAGAAAGAGTAAAAAATGCTCTGCTGTAGTTTGGGGGCTTGTTTTGTTCTGTTTCTTTTTTAATAAAGCTGATGGGATGCCCATATAAAAGTAGACTTTCAAACATATATACACAATCAGTGTTAATGGTGGATTTCAACAAGAAAACAAGACTTAGAATCATAGACATTCTAACACCCAGTATGATCATCTAACATTCAGTATGATCACTATGTTGTGGAAAGTGTGATTGTTCTACAATATACAGCTTCTGTATTAGAACCATAGACTTTATTTCACAGCTGAGTTATGACCCGAGTACAAAATCATTAAAATCCCACTGAAAAAAATCAGCCACAAAGATAACTTGCATGCCAAGAAAATCCCACCTAAACAAATTACTTCTTGGTATCTCTGCCAGCTCTTGAAAACCTCCAAGGGTCTCTGGCCACCCTCTTCCAGCATTGCTACACCTTCCTGGGGGAAAAGTTCCTCCTAACGTGCACTTTGAATCTTCCCAGGGCACCTCTTGTGGTTGTTGCCCCTTGCCAGAGTGTCTGCCCCTCTCTAACCACCCTTCTGGCTCCTCTCCACACAGAAGACGCAGAAAGGTGAGAAAAGACACACAGCAAAACCCTTTGAGATACAGCGTCCCTAGACAATTCTTTATCCATGGAGCCACTTAAAAACTTTAAAGAAACAAGACCTTTCTACTCACCTGTGTGTTCTAAACATACTTTTTCCTATGCCAAAAGCTACTCCGAAATGTGTCTGAAAAGCATTCCCATAAATTATGCAAATTAATCATTTATATAATATTAATACATGGAGAAAAAGCAAGTGTTCTCCCCAGCTCAACAAAA
Source organism: Patagioenas fasciata (assembly GCF_037038585.1). Classification (NCBI taxonomy): domain Eukaryota; kingdom Metazoa; phylum Chordata; class Aves; order Columbiformes; family Columbidae; genus Patagioenas; species Patagioenas fasciata. Next base: position 7,437,007 of record NC_092532.1, read on the forward strand.
GCTATACTGAGAACATTTAGACAGGGGTTTTGTTATATATTTTTAACAGGAGATGCATTTGAGCATCCATTTTACAATGCACTAAAACCATGATTTTAGGTCATTAATACCAAATAAAAAGCATTATAATCACAAGATACAAAGAGACACTGTGGAAAAAGCTCACTCGGCCATCTTATTTTTGTAACTCATTCAAAAAAATATATCAGCAGCCTTCATGCCAGATTAGACATTATTTGTCCTACCACAGCCAGCACAAACTACACATTGCAAGCAACTCAAGCACACAGAAATGTAGTCATCTGCCTTCCCTTTATCCAGACCAAATTTAAACCCTCAGCGCTTTGATAGCACATAGATCAGATATTAACAATCAAGAAACCACAGCCCACATTGTCAGACAACTGCGTAACGCAGCCAGGTGATCTTACAGATACTTGATTGTACCTGTATAAAACCTCCAGCATCTGTGGAATGTGCCTTTCAAATGTGCTGAATCCTGGAACTCAGGGAGACATGCATATCTTTTGCCATTCTCTTTCAGAACAGATTTTTGACAGTATTGAAGTTGTGGACAGTTTCTCATAGTGCCAAACACAGCTTAGTTAATAAATGGAAGTTTTCTAAACATTTAGGATAGCTTATGGGCTGCTGCCTTCCCACATTTAAAAATTAAAGTGGCTTATTTCATTATACGCAAATTAATTGAACATGCAGTTGTGTCATTCAGCAAGCAATTCAAAAGAATTATGGCTAAGTGGTTTGCACAATCTATATTTAGTGATTCTTACTTCCAAATACTTAGACTCTAGATCTGTCCTTAAAGTATTCTTAAAAGGATTGGCAAGTATGTCTACGTGTAAAATATGATAATCCTATGTTAATTCTCCTCCTTACCACTTCGTAGATGCCTGGGAACAAACCATTGTAAGTATTAAGCTCGCCTGAGTTTGCACTACATTTATATTCATTAACCAGACTATTAGCCAGAGCAGTTTAGAATTCTACGACTTTTCTGACAGACGCATATGTACATTCACTGGCTGTATTATTTATTTGTGTGCACGTTTATCTACCCATCCACCCGTCTCCACTCTTGCACGCACACAGATCAATATGTGTCTCTGTATATTTACATCTTTTAGCATTCTCAAGACGTTCAGTCTACTACTCTGGCACCAGCCCTGGGAAACCACTGCTTTAGCTAATGCCCTTACGACTGAAAGCAGAGCTCAATGCATCACATACAGGAACCAAGGCAGTAAAGTAGAACAAACAGATGGAGGTGTAAAAAACGGAAGTATTTATGCTAAATTCAAGAAAAATAAAGGGATTAAGGGGATGTCACAGACTAGACGATTTAAGAAGGGGATTTCTTCTGAAGAGGGATATTTCTCTTGTAGAATAGAAATCTATCATGTATACTAACCAGGGTTAATTCTAACATCTAGAACAAATCTAAATCTTAAAACCAAGATTAAGAGTTGGCTAGTGGTGTCTATTATATCTGTCAACTGTTTTACCAGCCAAAGAGAAAATATTTTATGTTTGGATTCAGCCAATACAAAAACAATATTTATAGGCTGCCTTGGGAGCAATAATAATTTTACATGGTTTTCAGTATTCAACAGAGTACTTACAGGGATTTGAATTATTGTAACATGTTCAGATTGTTTTTTCCATCCTCCTTCAGAGATCCTGGATTAAGGAGCCGATCTCCATTCTCCTCTCTGACCATCTACTGTATGAGCTGTGTATTTGCAGGGCTACCATAAACAGTAAAGCAATTCTTTCTCTAAATCTTCAGAGTTGTGTTGCCTCCTTCATATTCTCACTCAGCTGAGGACATTCACACTCCAGACCTGACATCTGATCATCATGTTGGTCTAACACAAGCCTACTGTCCCGGTGTTTTTATCTCCAAGGGGTCTGACCCATTGCAAATACCTATACATGTATTTTAAACCAAACTAGAGCACTAGGGTTTGACAAAGAAAGCCCCGTGGCCGTGGTGAATACCATGAAACCACACCTGCCTTATGTTTAAATCACTGACTGAGCTCCCCTTCTGGTGTGCCAAGTATTTCTGAGAGCAAGAGGCCAGTGGATCCAAGGAGCTACTGCTCTGCTGCTGCTCTATCCCACAGGCACATGTCTTATAATACGGGACTCAAAAGTTATGCCAATATCCATGCAAAAGAACCATAATGTCACACAATAGCTTTTAATCTGATCCCATGCCTAACACACCCATGTAAATCCCCTAGTGCTACTGGGATAAACATCTCAGAAAACAGAAGTTACTTATTAGTAAGTAACTAATTCTTTCCTTCCTCACCTGTCAGGTGTAAATGAAAGCCGTAAGCTGAACAAGATGATTTGTGTTGCATTGTCAAACTCATCACCAGCTTCTTGTATCACTCAATTCCAAGGTGTTTCCTGCACACAGAAATCCCCCTGGATGGCATTTTAATGGGAGAAATGTTGGTTTTGCTGTTAAATTCTGCCCTGAAATTACACAGAAAGGGCGAGATTTGCTCAGGCTGTAGTTGAATTTGCTGTTGGGTATTGTACATCCTACCTGCAAGGTGAAAAAAGCAGAGAGAAGCTATAAAACTGCAGCAAACAGAGTGTAATGAGAGTGACTCTGGTAATGTTAGAGAGAAAGCCCCAGCTTTTCTAGATGGCACAAATGCAATGGGGGAACCTAGAGTATTTACAGCTGTTCATCAAACAGTAAAGCCTCGTTGCACTCCACTTGGCAGAGAAACAATTCCATTCGCACTTCTCATGATTCTTTTATCGTTGACTTGGATTTAGCAGAGTATACTAACATTTCAGCCCTGATGAAGGCGCGAGACTGGGAACATTGGCATAATTTGTGAGTATAATTCATTTTTTTTGTTCTGGTTGGAATGCAGCGCAGTGCAACGTTACTGCTGGGTGAACACCTGTAGTTAGGAAACACTGGTTTGTTCAGAGAGCCCAAAGCATGCCAAACCATTCCCTGGAAGGAGATTTGAAAAATGAGCATTAAAAAAAAGAATAAATCATTCTGTGCACAAAAAAAAGAAATAGAAAAGCAGGCATGAAACTATTATTTCAGCGCCAGATGTCAAAATGACAAAATCAAGAATTTTAATCTCTTGGGGATGGATTTCAGCTTTGTCTGTAGAACAAACTGAGGCTTATCTCAAACGTTGTAGGATCCAGTTCCTCAAAGCACCAAAACACAGTCACTCCAGCTTCTCAAAGTACTAAAATGCGTAAAAGTCCATGAGACAAGTGCAAGGAATGATACTGAAACCCTTTACTTTGAGATGGATTAATTTTACTTTTATGGAAAAATGCCTTTTGGAATGAAAAGTTTTTATTTCAAAGTGTCAAAACATTCCATTTCATTTGTGAAATATCAAAATATTATTTGGCTGCCGGTTTTGATTTATGGAAATGGTTCATCTTGCCCCTGCACCTCTTTTTGAAATGTGTTCTGAAAATTTGACCTAAAATTGTAGGCAGTCTCCACTATCACGAAATACTCTTTTTTAGAGAATGTCCATTCCTTGAGAAAAAGGACTCAAGGACTTGATTTTCATGCCATTGTATTAGACTCTGCTTTCCTATACAAAACCATGTTCACGGCCACTATATTTATCATGAAATAAATTTGAAAACCAACACACTCCATTGTTGTCTTCTCCCTACTCAAATCTGTTTTTCTGTCTGTTGAAGCACAGCAAACACAAATGAAACTCATTCAAATTAATTTAGTTAGTACAACCTGCTTTTCCTTGCTTTTTGTTACTATTGACATTACGAAATGTGAGCATCCGATTGGTGAACTGTAGTAAAATAACAGGTATTAGTAGGTTACAGGTTCTTGAGAATTTTGATTCTGAGTCCCCAAAGAGTTGCTATTACTCTCCCCATTTTACAGACTGGTAAAATGAGGTTCAAAAACTTAAAATTATTTCCGCAACAGTGAACAGAGGCCGGACCTCCTTTTCATTTGTTCTACTGCCTGGAATAATGTTATCTGCCACGAATTTACACTGAATTTTCCTTTTCTCTTTTACGTATCGTACAGTTTGACAGTCTGATACCGATGTTCTAGATGACTCCCCATCTCTCTCTCCCTTCTACTGCCCTACCATACAGTTTGCCCTCCAGGTATTTTACTGTACTACCCCACTTATATTCCTCTCCTGCATCACCTGTGACACTTCATCATTTCAGTGGTTCTCCAACACTGATTTCCTTCCATGCCTTTTTCCATGCTTCCACGCTCCATTTCCATTCCCAGATACAGCCAAAACTTCACTTAATCACTTCAGCTTCATCTACAAAGAAAAAAAAAAGAATGCAGGAACGTAAGAAAAGCTGAGAGATTTAAGCAGTTACTTTTCATTTCACTATATTTTCTGATAAGCAATATGTTGATTGGAAAGATGAAATTTATTGCAGGTAAGGTAATAACGACTCAACAGGATCAATGGTGATGGATTATATTTCTGAGATAGAAGGGGTCTACTTACATACTCCTGAGTTCAGAATTAGGTCCTCTCTGTACCCATACATTAATGTAACACATTCTTTCAGCACTTAAGTTTGTTGTTGTGGGTTTACAGTAAATAGAAAACACTACTAAAAACAAAAGCATTCACCAAATGTACTCATGCCCCTAAATAATGCTGCTTATTTAATGCTGAAACACAAAATGTCCAGAAGAAGACTTAGTAGAACTCTCATGCTTGCTACCATTAAATCTTAATAAAGCATTCCCCCATGAATGTTATTAAGTACAACCCATAATATTTTTTACCAGTATGCATCTATGTGAAACTGTTGTATTGCTCTGAAAAATAACTACTTAAGCGAGATGCTTGCTTTTATGCTCACCTATTGCACTAAGGATCTTGGTATAAGAATCACCTCATTAATGCTTCAGAACACACTATAAATATTAATTTCAGAAAAAAAAATGCAAAGAATAAACCAATCAATAATACTCTACAGGGCTAGTCTAATATACATTGTGATTCTCTAAATGTAATGATATAAGAACAGATTATTCCTCCTCTCATTTTTTACAATAAACTCACGTAGTTTAAATTATCTACATCTATCAACTCCACATGCTGGCCAAGGCTGAAACACAGTGTGGACCAGATCCACAGAAGTCAATTAGTTATGCCAATTTGCTCCAGCTAGAGAATCGATTCCCAGTTGTCTTTACACTTCCTATAGGATATTCTGTAGGAATCATTGCTTTAATGAAACTTGGCCAGCATGTACGGGAAATATCAACACAAAATTCCTTCTCATAATCTTCTGGGCTTCTCAAAATAAACAGTTTAAAAAAAAAAATTCCAAACCACCACCTAGAAAACCATAGGTTTTCATTAAAATGGCAGGCAAATTTAAAAAAAAACAAACTTAAAGGAAGGGGTTTCAACATCAAAGATTTAGTAAAATTATTCCCTTTCTTTTCCTTGGGCAGGTTTTCCTAAATTTGCAATTAAATCATTTAAAACACTCTCACCCAGATGCTGTCGATGAGAAATAATCACAAGAAACAGCAAACAAAGAAAGATCACAAAATACATTAACTTTTACTAGCCATGCTGCTCTACATTAGCATTTTTAATAATGACCTCATTACCATTTAGTTCAACAAGCAAACAAAACCTGTTTATTTGATAATTTATTTATTCTAAAATAATGCAACCTTTTTTATGTGCCCTTGTTATGAGCCCACTAACGTTAAAGGCACCGCTACAATCAGTTAAGTAATTATCATAGGATAAAAGCTTTTACCATGAAAAAGTTCTGTTTGAAAAAGCATGAACTGCGATTCTCATTGATAGCTTTCACCAAGTGCAGGATTCAGTACATTGTCACACAAAGGCCTAGATTATCTCCCTCTGTTAAAGGCTTAAAATTCTACAACCAGACCATGCCAGTTACCAGTATCAGATTATGATAACAAGATCATGTTCAGTTATAAAAACAAGTGTCTAAACTTTTCTCATGTCACTTTCTATCTAAGTCCCATTGCCAGTTGTGAAAGGGCCCATCTGAATGTGTGTAGAAGCTCATTTTAAAGCTAGCTCTTTGAACTGGATTCATGGGGTATTTGCATAAGAAGATTTGGGTAAAAAGAATGGGCTGGTGCTGCATCTGCCCATTAATATGCCTGCTAATTCAGCACATTGTAAGCCTATTGATGTATCACAAAGGGCTCAAATTCAAGGACAGTTATCCTATTGCCATTGTTAGGGTTTGAATTCAAGTAATATGTTCACTATAGGAATACAGTTGTTACAATTAGATATTTTTCTATAATGGTATAAAGAACCGACGACAATCAGAATTACAATAACACTGATAAAACCTTAGAATTCATGAATTCTATTATTTTAAAAGATGCAGGTGCTGATTAATTTTGCTTTGCATAATACTTGGATCTCGAGTGCTGGAATACTTAGAGAGCAGCAGCAGCAAATTGTGGCAATATAACCTATCAAAGCTGGCAGTCTCCCTTTAGTGCCAATGCACATTCATCTTGCTTACAAGAGTTTTAATAAAAAATTAAAATACTAAACCAAGTTTCAACAGAATGGAGAAACCTACATCGTGAGCGCAACTAGCAGGTATTTTAATCTTGCTTATGAAAAATGCAAAAGCGTTGTTTGTGCTATCAGGGGATATCATACATGGAACATTTTTATGGTGAATACGAATTGTTTGAAAACACTGTATCCTCACAAATGGAAAAAAGAGCAGAATCAGTGATTCATGCACGAAGCGCAGAGCAGCCGCAGCACCAGCTCCACAGCGGATTCAAAGCAGACACTGAGGCAAGCACTGAAATAAAAAGCTGTTAGCTGAAGCACTGCAAAGAGTTTTTAAAGCACGCAACACAAATGGAATATTAAAGGACGCACTAACAGGAAACACATGCAGAAAACAGCAAATTAATTCTAGTTAAACTTAGTACTTCAAGGGTCCTGAGTTTGTTTGTCTTTGAGACCACAGCGCGTGTCGTGTGCAGGGGGTAAAAAATGGGAGAATAAATGTCTGTGGTTACAAGGGTTTTCCGCAACAGGCGGTGATGGTGTCTGGTGCTTTCCCGAACAGCTCGCTCAACATGGAGGGTCGGGGGGAACCTGTGGAGGACTGGGGTGCACCCCTGGAGGATTGGGGGAACCTGTGGAGGATTGGGGTGCCCCGTCGGGCACCCACGTCGGCGCTTTGTCCTGGCCCGGTCGGCGCTGGGCGCGGGGCCACGGCCGCATTTTTCTCACTCCGTATCCCTCAGAGAAGACATCAAAGACCAGAGAGATGTGCTCTTTGTTTTGTTTGGTCTCCGACTCTCAACATGTGGTTTCACAGGCCCAAACATCGGCACCTTTTAACCTATTCTGTTCAGCTTAGGCCTTAGCTCCATTTGAGCATTAGGGAAACTATAGTAACCGATAATCTGCCTGTTCCTGAATAGAAACTATGTACCTTGTCACACAAGAGCCCGAGGATCACCATTCGGGACAAGTTCCTTTACAGGCCCTTGGCTTTCTTTGCTGGGGCCCGTCCTGTCCTGCTGAAAAGGTGTCAAAACCCTTTGCCTTTTTGCAATGGGGGATCTGTGTTAACGTTAATTTATATTTAACAAATGGGATATTGTCCCTCAGAATGTATCAGTATTTGATGATCTATTACCAATGTTTTCATCAAGTCATAAACGAGGGTCTTTGACAAAAGGCGAAAGGTCTTTCAAGAGAGCAGGATGGCGATAGCAGAAACATGTTATGTTTGTGATGTTTTCCCTGCGAGTCCAGCCCAGCACAGGTGGGGAAAAGACCTCACCAACCTGCCCCATGGCTCTGGGTTGGTCATGGAACCCAAGCAAGGCGCTGACGCTGGCCAGCAAGGCAAGCAGCAAAGCCTCTTCCCAAGCCCATGTTTGCTGAATCAAAAGCTTTCTCCATCAGCAAGTAGCAAGAGAGAACTTTGTTAGTTGTTGATTTTATGTATGTATGTAGTTTGGTAGCGATCTGATCTCCTGCTTAATGAGCCTCCCCCCAGGCACAGGGAAAATGTTATCATCAGTCCCATTTTTCACTCACTCAATCTCTAATCCTGCACTGCACTGTCTTGTTATTAGCAGGAAAAAACAACAACAACAACTATGTATATCGTGTAGATCAGAGCCAGAAAAGAAAGGAACACATGTCAAGGGTTTGAAGAAGCAATTCAAACCCAGCTTCATTTCATCTCTGTCACTCTCTCCTGACTGTCACGCAACAGCCGCCTGCTAACATATTTCCCTCCAGTAAAAATGACATTTTTGCTTTCTTTATAATAGTTTAATATTAATGGGGAGGCGAGCTAAATTGTTGACACTGCAACCAAAATACCGTACTGCAAATTGAGGTATTTGGTATGAAACTCAAGACCTTCTGCATTAAGCTCTCTCACAGTGACCTGACATAAACTGGCAACTGGCAGCCGTCTGCTTTTGGCAGCTTGGCATATTTGGTCATTTATTGGGTGCATGTGAAGATCAAATGGGTTAAGATTCTTCTCCTTAAACAGCAGGGAAAAGAACATCAAAAAGGTGTAAATTTCATTTCCCCAGTTTTGATTAAGTCAAGCATGAAATGAAATGTAATACTCTCAAGTGGCAAGGGTTTATACTATTGATGTTGTTACTTCTGCTTCACAAAGCCCAATCAGCCGACAGCGAGTTGAACAAGCTAACAGAGTTTTAGGGTGGCCAGATGGAGGGTTTTTACTATGGTTGAAAAGACAGCTTAGTGCTTGCCTCTTCAAGCCAAGTCAATGCCAACTGTGTGAAATCCTGGCCATTCTACCCCTTCTTTTTTTTTTATTCCCTCTTCTCAATGCTGGTGGCTAGCGCCATAGAGGCCTGATAAAAAACAATCCCTTCAGCAAAACAATGTGTTGAATGCATATTTTTTGTCACAAGTCTTGTTTATCTTCTCCCCAAGTGCAGAGATTTCTGATTTCACAATAGAGATTAATCTCATTACAGAATCTAAGCCAATGGGAAAATACATCACGTTTAAATATTATCTGGAAGGAGGTCTTAGCAAGAATTTGGTAGGTTCTCCAAGATGAAAATTATAACATTAGTTATTTTCAATAGTGCGGCAAAGGAAAAACCTACTCACGTGCTCTGGAAATAAATGAATATTTAAAACTGTACCTTGTTCATCCATTAAGGGACATAAAAGTTCATTCAGAAACTGTGAGATGCACATTGAGAAACTGTTTAGGTCTGGATGCAAAAGTAACAGGTCTTAAATTGAGTGTGGTCTTACTTGGTTAGGAAATTTGTCCCTTTTTTATAGGTGCTTTTTCAGGCCCCTTGTTCCCACTACATTCTCAAATTTAATGCTCTTGCCACTATACAGCTGGACTAGAATAGAGTGGCTTTAGTAAAGACTTAATAGAATCTTTAATGCTTCTAACAATCCACTCCCATTGAACTGCATTAAGTAGATATTATGGAAGGACAAAGAGCTAAATAGCTCAACATCAACCTCATTAGGCATGCAGGCAGGCCTTGAACCATTTTATGGGCAAGCCCATTGTGAGCACACTCACCAGGTTAGCTTTAAATTGCAAATGATACCCTGAAAGGGGAAGAGAAGTTTTGGAGAATGGCCTCACAGAAAGAAAATCATTTTAGGCTATAAGAAAATGAAAGGCATTGTTAAAATTGCTCTGACCGTAGCAAATGAAATACATCATGGACTTGAGAGGCTGAATGCTACACTTCAGGGTTTTTTGTTGGCTTTTTTTTTTTTTGGTCCGTTTAGGAATGTGGTGTATAGCAGAATATAAACAATATACAACCTGTAAGACTTAATAAGGGTGGTTCAACATACTATCCTTTGTCTGAAGTTAAACAAATGATAAACGCACAATAATTAAGGAGAAGAGGAAAGATGAAAAACATGCCATTTGAATAAAAGGCAAAGTGTGGAGAACATAATGTACAAAAAACTTTCCAGCATTGCACTTCTTAATCAATAAAGATTCATTTAGTCTTAGCACTTCTGTGTTCAAAAATATTTCTATTAAAAAAAAAAGTCTCTCAAGAATTGTTTGCAACTGCAAAGTGCTTTAACAACTGACATTATGATGCTGCAAGTCTGGGAACATATTCCCAAGCAGAGCCCTTCTCTGTCACCTTAGTGGATGAATAATTGTGCCTTTGCATATTCCTTGTCATAAATGGCAGGAATGAAGGGACCCTAAGGACCGCACTGGCAGGATTGGTGCTGTACAAGCAGAGTAAATTAAAACAAGGATTAGAGCAAGTATGATTGGGGATGACAAGCAGGGCAGTTGTCGCCACACAATGTGCCTTTTTGCCCATATGGTCTGTACCAAGCTTACACAGCACAAACCCTCTAACATGGATGCTTATTAAAGCGTTCCTTCTCGATCAGGACATCAAGTCCTTAAAGCTTCGTGTTAAAGGAGAAAAACAGTGTTTCTTTCACAACTCAGGCAGCAGCCTTAAGCATTATTATTTATGAAGTTTTACATGCAACTGCCCAATCTTTACTTTTCATTAGATTAATATACAAGAAAGCCCATAAATGTGAAAAATTGAGGTTACAGTCTGCAATCGTAGTTATGCACTACACAGGTTATTAAATGTGAAAGTGAATTAACTGGTAACCCATTTTTTAAATAAAAATCAGACATACAAGATATTCCAAAAATTCCTCCCAAAGTATGTATTTGCATCATATACAGAATTAGGGTGTTTTAACTACCTTTAAGTGGATAATAAAGGTATGAAAGAAGCTCAAAACAACATGAGATTCATGCTAGGGAAATATTATATCTGTATTATTCTGAAGAAATAGAACAGGGCAGCTTTCTCATAGCTTACAGGAGCAGAAAAGAGCAACTTTGTCTCTAAACCCTTGTGTTATCTCACATGACATGTTATTTTCTGTGCCTCAGTTCCCCCATCTGTAAAACCGGAATAATTACACATTGTAAGTGTATTACACATTACAACTATAGCTAAAGCAGATACATATTAGTTTGTTTTTTTTTTTTTAATCATTTACTTATTTTTGCTCGAAGAGATCACACCACTGGTCCTGATTTACAGAAAGGCATCTAGATTCCACAAATGTCCAGGAACAATTTAAAGTCCCAGAGAAGAGTTTTGCCTATAGCAACATACACAATGGTGCTTTCTCAGTCCTGCAATAACTCAGATAGCAGTGAGAAAACTGGAGTCAAAGGTCTTTTATTTAAATTTTATTCCTCTGCGGCTCTGACCACAAAGCAACATGAGATTTGGAGTATTCCTTCCAGCTTGATCTCTCACCCAGATCAGCCAGTTCTGCAGTAGTATATGAACTCAGGAAAGGTCCCACATGGAGCACCATGCAAAATACAGGATTAACTCATAACCAGCAAAAACAATGGCAGTTAGAACATTATAGGTGCCTTTAGGAATCACCCAAGAGTTCCTGCTCAACTAGACATAGATTTCTTATACAAAGCCTGAGGTCTTTTGGTAACAGCCTCCCGGTCTGAAGCAGAACCTACCGAATTGTCCTTTGTGGTTATATTAACAGCTCCTTCCAAGCTTGAGCCATGAGCACAGGAAACGTTTATACAGGTTAGATTATTACATGCTATCCCTCCTGCTTCTGGATGCTGCGGTCTACCTCTGCACTACTGGGATTGTTCCTCAGAGCCAAGCTTTGTAGATTCAATAAAATGAGTATGAAAGCATTCACTGTATCACAGTAGCCAATATACTCTACTTACCGGTCAGTCTTGGCTGCTGCAGAACAGCCCAAGCTCCATGGATGCATTAGAGATCACTCCTTCAGCAGGTAGACAGCTCTGAACCTTCATCAACAAATACAGTCCCAAATAAGACTATTTACAAGAAGTTATTTGGTCAGCTTCGGTGAGTCTTGTTGTCTAGTTATGGTGACATGAAAGATGTTCAATTCTGACAATGTAAGATGAGATCATTTAGCAATAATGTGCCAAAAATGAGAAAAGAAATTATTCAGAAAAAAAGTCCAAGACACTTTCTTGCCATGGCAACATCTATCTGAATTTCAGCTATCTGAGATTTAGCCATTATGCTCCACATAATGTGCCCAAGGCATCCAAGAACTGCAAGCATTTGAACTCTTTCAGAATCAGTTCGTCAAACTCTTTTTGGCTTGGCTTATTTGTGGACAGTAACCTGACCATCGTATGTGACAATGGTCAAGCATCAAAAGTAGAGTTTCAAAGCAGTTGCTTCATGTGGATTTCTAAGGTTTCATTATACGCATTTGCTTTTAGTAGTTTAACATTTGAAATTAGCATTTTTTATTTTCTGTAAAAATATAGCTGTAAAAAATATAGCTTTTGCTAGACACTGAAACAAATTAGAAAATACAAGCTATGCGAGCTTACAGGTACAAGGGACACTTCATCACTAACCATGAACATATTTCATGTATCCATCTCATCTGCTCCACAGTGAGATTCAGGTAGGAGCACAGCTACAGAAGAGAGTTGCCCAGTAGTTAGAGCATCAAGCATAAGATTTGGGAAACGCAATTCAAATCCTCATTCTATAGGAACCTCTTCATAATTTAGGTCAAGATACTCAAATGTATTTAGAAGTCACACTCCTGTTATGTTTCCTGATGAAAACAAGTAAGATTTCTAATTAGGTGTAAGAAACATATTAAGCATCTAAAGACCTTTGAGGACCAGGACTTGAGACTCTCTGTGCCCCAGCTCCCCACGTTGCCCTACTGGGAATGGGTATTCAGGGAGTAAATGCCTTGTAGATCTGTAAAGGGAGTAAATGCCTTGTAGATGTGTAAACAATCATGGCTGCAGATATGGGGATCAGATAAGGACTGTAAATGTGCCAGTTTAAAGAAACATGGTTTAGCATACTTCTGTTTCTATATTAATAGGGTTGAAAGGGAAACAACTTCTTAAAAATGCTATGTTGAAGGCATATTTTGTATTAAGAATCAACTGAAGGCAAATCTCATGCAAGTCAAAAACTCTGTAAACAGTTATATGATCATTATTTTCAGCACAATTAAAAAACTTCCTTCTGATATTCTTGGAAGTTCTTTTAGAAAGAACAGGAATAAACAGATTTCAATTGGAATATTTTAGACAGCTACTCAAGCTTTCAAAATGTGTACAATTTCCTGTCTGTTCATATAGGGAATTATTGACATGCCATGAAGATAGATTCAGTGAAGTAAATGTGAAGGAATTCTTCTTTCAGTCTTCTCACTTAAATTCTAGATTGAGGCTGCGAAACTAAATCAATAGATTACACACTCGAGGATATTTCATATGAAGTGACTTCTTCTCAGTCTGATCTAATCTACACTGAAATATAAAACAGTCTCCAAGAACTTTAAAGTATCACCAGCTTCATTGACTTTGTGTTACTTAACACTTCAAATGTATTTGAGAATAAGCCAGAAGAACTTCTGAGAAAGGAGGACATCAGGCTTAATGGTAAGGTGATGGCACAGTACAAACCTTTCAAGTAATTATTAATATTACCGCTCTGATTTTAAAGGCAATTTTCACCTGTTCTCCTTGCTCTACATCCCTCAAGATTAAATACTATTTTTCAGCAGACTGTACACCATGTGTAGTACCTTTCTAACCTGTCCAGCTGATGTCCTGAAACTCTTACACCTTCTGAAGTCACCATTCCTCTGCAAAGAGGTGAGCTACCTATGGCTAGAAAAAGCCACACTCTGATCCTGCAAAGGTGTGGGGTGAACTCTGCACACTGCAAATAGTCCCATAAATCCGAGTATGCCTGGAAGTGTCTGTGGGCTTGAAGCCTAAATGAGCATCCACCTACAGCTTCCACTGCGTGAGGATGGAGTTCAGGGTGGGTGAAGGTTGCCAACTGGCTTCCCCCAGAGTCTGCCCTGCCCAGATCCCCAAATACCACTTTTTCATTTAATTAGTAAAGCTTTCATGGGATATTTTGACAGAGAATTGTTCCACCTGTCCCAGGAGAGTTACAAAACATGTATTTCCACCGCTTTTCTTTTCAGCACTTTCAGTGACTTAAAACAAGCCCTGAGCAATGATGAGCCTTGAGATAAGGGAAAAAACAGAGGGCAACTATTCTTTTTGGTAAAAGAAGAGAGAGGAAGGGAGAATTAACTGCAATGTTCAATGATCTTTTTTCACATTAAACGGAGACAGGATAACTAAAAACACTTATTGAAATATCCATTAGTATTTTGTACATAAAGGTATATGTGACATAAGAGTAGCTTATTTGTTTCAGTGGGGACCGGTTGAATGGAAGTTACAGAAGTGAGTTCAATTTCTTAGTGGAAGTGAAGGTAGCTCCTTTCATTACTAAAAGATAAACATGTAGGTACTGAGAGAACTAATTAAATTTTGTTGAGTTATCAGGGAGTCCCTTATGAATATCCTCTGAGGCAGACTCTAATGTGAAGAGATCTCAATTTTGTGGTTAAATAATTTGAAGAGATTAATTAGTAAAATAATAAGCATTAAAGACAATCATGAGAAGATAAAGGTAACCAATTTTTTTACATTTACTAGTTTTATGGCTTGACCCGATGAAAAAGCTTTCATTACGTAAAGCAAATATTAACAAGATAGTTGTGTGAATGACTTTTTAAGTATTTAAATTATTAGCCATGCAAGTAGAAGTAAAAAACATTCAGAAATGAAAACTTAACTTTAAACCAGATTTACATAAAGGATTAAGCTCCTTCCAGTTCAGGACCACTTTTGAATCTCAAATTGGGAAAACTGATCTTTATCCTGAATTTCTTTTTGTTCCTCTGGAAGTTCAGTTTAATCCAGCTTTCTTAATTTTCACCTTCTCCCTAAACCTTCTAGGCTTGTTACATGATAGCTAAGGATCATTATCCACCCAAGCTGAGGGGGTTTTCCCTTCATTAATTTCTGTAAGAAGATTACCAGTGCTTGTTTGTTGTTGTTTAAGCAAATGATTTCCCTAAGCTCTTTGTTTTTCCAACTGGTTTACACTTTAATGCCCTTGATTGAATTTCAAACAAGAGATCAACTTGACCAACCAACTCTGTTTAGGGAGAGTAGGGAAAAAAAACAACAGTAAGGAAGAATTTCTTGTGAACTATTTAAGCCTGAAGAGTGCTTAAAAACTTATTCAACCATTTAGTCAAAGAGATGCATCATAATTAGCATATCATTCAGGACTTGTTTAGTTTTTAAAGTCAAGGTGACTTTCCTTGAAGACAAAATTCTCTAATTACAACTGAAGTGTGTATCACACCTAATAGGGTTTTTTACTGAATTCGTTCTACATCTTTCCCCCCACGCCTCTAAACATGTCTTCATTGGGAAGGTGTCAGAATCTTTTGTCCATTTGAAAAGGGATGGGTGGAACAAATAATATGAAGACTGTAAGATTTACTGTTTGCAGTTTAAATAACATTACTACTCAAACAGCCATTTTTAAAGGAATGTATTCAAGAGAATTGACTGTGATTTAGTCTCAGGTACACTTTGATGCAACAAATGCAGCATTTAAACACTCTGGACCTCTCAATAGATTTTGTAGGTACAAATCTGAACACAAATACAAGCCAAGTCAGTAAGATATAACATCCCTGGATAACATATTCCTGAGTAATTATCTTGATTTAGATGATATTATAACATGTTTACATGGACCAAGCAGCTACCTCAATAAAAAGAGACCATTAGTCAAACTTCATTCCATCAAGCCCCACTAAGACTGATGATGTTTGTCTCCTAGGTCCAGCTGTGCGATCCATATTCACACACTGTAGTATTTTTTTGGTGAGGCTGCAACTTATTTTCAAGAAAAGCTGGCAGAATTTGCCTGTTTCTACAGGGCTACCATAGGTCTGCTTTATGTTTTCCTTGCACAATGTAAATTGCATGCAGAAAGAACACATTCTGCAGATCACAGACATAAACAAATACAGACAAATAAATGTTGCCCAGAATTACATACACGTTCTTATCAAGTTAGCTATTTTGGCAAAAGTTGGTCTGCTTTCCCTACTGCTGGGCATGTGGTAGTATTCTGAAATAGCTACTCTATATAAAAAAACTTATTAAAATTGAGCTCTTCAGTTACATTCTATGTGTAAAGTTCTATAGATTACAAAAACTGCAACCAATAACCATTTGAAAAATCAGAATATTTGCCATACTGAAGTCCCAGACCCCAACTATGATGTGACCCATCCGCTTCCCAGGAACCCCACTTGCTTTACTGCTAGATCAATTGATCAGACACCACGGGCAAACATAAGGAAAGACATTATTATTAACAATAGTGTTCTCAACTGCCAAGTGAAACCCTTTGTGAATACAGAAAGTGGGAACTGAAGGGCTGCAGAAGCCTGTGCCCTGAACAGGGCCCAGGTCACAGGGTAGATCAATAAACAGGTAACCATTAGTTAAAACCCAGAACACTCAATCATGAGCATTAAGTTATTTACTTGACATTTATCCTGTCATAAGTGTCTTCTTGTTGTTTCAATAATCTATTTTATTTTTTTTTATTCTTCAAGAACCCTGGATTCTGACAGACCCTTATGTATATCCAGCAACCTGTAACAATGCCACACTAACATAACCAGGAGACCAATGGCAGCAGTTCTGATTTTGAGAGTTGGAGATAAAATTATATTAGATTTTTTCTAAAGCAAATAGACCTTACAAACAATTTCTGCATATCAAAATTCAGTAGTAAAATTATTAATTAAAAGAAACATGGTGTAATCCATTCTAATCAGTGTATCCTAATTAATCCACTTTACAAGTTGCATTCAAACCATACATATGTATATACTTGCAACTGGTATATAAACAGTGCCTATACCATTTAAAAACCCCAGTCTCAATTTAGGAACACCAATAAAATTAATTTCACGATGACATACAGCATTCTAACAAAGGAATATTTTCACTTGAAGCAATATTCACATTTAAATATATCTTTTCCCAATCTCACTCCTTACTGTCAACACCACCCGCTTCAGCACTGCTGCTTCCCCTATCTCTTTCAACATCAAAACGCGGTCCTTCCAGTATCATTATTATCAACCTGAGCAAACTAAATGTGAAAAGGTGCCACTAATAGGACAGCTTTTGACATCACATCTTGAACCAGAATAAGCAAACAGGCAAGTCAAATCTTCAGGGTCAGGCTTTGAAGTCAATTTTCTGACCCGGGAAATCATGTTCTGTGACAGTGATGACAAACGGTGAACACATGCCTTGTATAAATATGTCTATGATGTTGCCTTACAAACATTCCCAGTCACCGTCTTGCTGTAGCTAACTATGAAAAGAAAAATGGGAAGTTTACACTTTGAACATCAACTGTTTGACACACTGCTTTAACAAAAAAACCCAACTTCAAAATTGGCTTTCCTTACGTAGAGTTTAAAAAAAAAAAAAAAAAAAGAGGTAATAAAAAAACCCACACATACACCTGATTTTCAATTTACCTTCGACATCTAAACAGATCCAGAGAACAACTTAATGTATACAGTGCAAACATTTTGCTATTTGGACTCCTATGCCTAAAGCACTCCAGCAAAGCTTTCTAGGCACAGGACTGAAAAGTCATTGTTTATTGATTTCAAAATCTAACAGACTAATTATATATTTGTAGATGACTTGACAGATTTACAAAACTGCTATATGATTTTATAATGGAACATGCTTGTGTTAATCTCCATCTATGGAGATAGCTAGAGGGGGCTGACCTTTATCTCATATTTAAAACACAGGCAATAACTGAAATTCATTTTCAATTTATTTTCCAATCATATAAAAGGAGGGGGAAAAGATTGCTTTATTGAATCTTTTTAGCTGGTAAAAGGTTGGAGACACACAGTCGTGATGCCTTCCAAGGAGCTACAGGGATGGTCTATAGGGAACGAACTTAATCGAATAAACTAATCTTTGCAGTGGAGATTAAGTAGATGGCTACAGCGGCAGAGGAACAGCAGAATGCAAAGTATCAGCGGCACCATCAGCTGCTTTAAAGGTGCTGTAGGCAGTAGGAGAGCTTCCCTGTTGGGTCCACCCTACTGATCCTGCAAATTTGGTAAACTTCATGGAAATTTAATAATGCTGCTGCATTGTGTTTGCCTGCTGAGCAAACAGGTCGCTGCTGCAAGGCACATATGTGATAATTTACAAGGGCTTTTTGGAAGATACAGCAACTGCTGCTACTCAAGCCTGGGGCCTTTCAGCTGCAGAGAGCCTATACAGTGTACATCCTCAAGGTAAATAGCATCTAGAGGTAAGGATGTGTTTCAAAGCAGTTCCTGACAGTCGGTAAAGTGCCTTACTTTGTAAGCACATCTTTTCAAACAGGCTTTGATTCCCTGTGCCAATACACATATAAAGACTGGGCTAGAACCTGTCATGATATATGACTAACATATTTCTGCACTTTTATGTTAGCTTAATAAAAATCTAGTTATTTTGTTGGGTTTCTTGTTCGGCCTGTCTCTTCCATTTAGCACTCTGAGCTGGAAATCCCGACTAATTATGGACTACACATTCCTGAGGCAATGGCAGAGATGGCACCCTCTCCCTGCAGAAAGGATATTTTTATTATGGCTTAGAAGCAATCCAAAACACACACACTGTTCCCTCACTCTGGGCCTGGCATGAAAAGGGAAGCGAATCAGAGCAGGAATGAGCCAGGTTTCAACATATACAATGAACTTATTTAATAATAATAAAAAGAAACATTTCAAAAACAATTACTGCTGCCTTTGGATCCTGTAACTTGAAAGAAAACCGCAGCTGTTCTGCTCATTCCAGCAGCTTGGAGTTCACAGGGTAAGCAGCGCTCGTCAATATGAATCAGCTGTGAAATGCAGGGCTGTGCTAGGACTTCAGTTTAAATTGGCCATCTCTGCAATATTGTTATTACAGTTAATAAAAACTGCTGCCTAACACTTTGACCACAGACCAGCGGAGCCTGGCTGGAGCAGGGCTTGGGGAAAGGGTACGTGCCAGGGGGCAACGCTTGATGTAAAAAGTATTTGAAGGAAGCTGGTACTGTGGGTTACTTCTGGAGATGGCAGTCATGCTCAAATATTGATTCCCAATGTGACAGAGAATGTGAGAGAGATTGTAAATGAATTTCCAGCGTGCTTCAACAGCAGTTTAGCAATAATAAGCACCTAGTGCGGGTAGAAGCTCTCTTTGTCAACATGATAGGAGCTATCAAAGGGCAAATAATGAACAAGAAAAGTAAAAATATTCATTTTTTCTTCTTTCCCCTTTTTCATTCAGGCCAGAAACCAGAGTCTTCCTGTGGCTCCCACGCCACTGGTGTCACACGTGAACAACTCTTGCAGATGCCACCTATGTTTATGTTGTCTTACTTGACTCTCTCCCATCCTCTCTTTTATAACAATCGGATTATTTTGGACTACTTATAGATGTTAATTATAATGATTATTTTATAACAGTGTGCTACAGTTAGAGCACACACCAGCATGCAGGAAGGCTGTAATACCTGCAGGGAACACACCGAGATCACGGAGCAGACAGAATAAATACACAGCTGGTCCCGAAGCAACGTCCCACTGCAGAGAAAAACACTGATTTACCAAAGACTGAGCAAATCCAACTGCCTGAAAACAAACTCCTATCAAACTAAAAGTGGTTGAATACAGCCTGAACTGCCTACACGCTGTGTTCGAGGCTGAGCACTTCCGGTGCGTCAAAGCACAGCCCATTCTGGGTGGAAGTTTTGCTGCCAAGATATTTGGAGGTATAACTAATGTAGCCCCATGACCTCTGTTCCTGCCCCCGCCTAACTAAAGAGTCTCCAAAATGTTGGTGTTTCATGCTCAGAGAGGAAAACAAAGCAGCAACATATTAGCAGAAGGGCTCAGTGCCTACTCAGGTGAGAGCATTTTGTAACCTGCACCTTACACCAAAATAACTGTGTTGCTACTGGTTCTTGAGCCACTCATTCAAATCCTACAGCCATGTCTGAACAGGCTGTAGTCACCCCTTTGATAGCATAGTGGACATAACCTTTTTGACAGGAAGCAAGCAGGAAGATATGCAATAACAAATTGATGCCAAAAGCCAAGCTGTCTTCCGTGCCACAAAACAAGCAAAAGAATAAACGTTAGCAACAGATTTCAAAGGGCTGGTAGGTGTATTTCCAGTGGGAATGGAGCAAAAATTGCCTACACTTCTTCCAACAAACTCTAGCCATGTTGATTAGTTGGTGTTCATTAAATCGGTTCTTTTGACCCGTTTTTGTTACCTCATCAATTTTTTTTTTACTAGAAAAATTAGGCCAGTGAAAACATTATTGGTAGGATTAGGTATAACCTACTGAGATAATAGTATTCTATGCTGATGACAATGCGATCACTGTGTGAGTTAAATGACCTCTGCCCCTTGCCCCCACAAGTTGTGTAATGAAAGAATGCATTTAAGAGACAATTATTAGGTTAATTTCCTTGCTTGAATGCAGGACATTGATGTTGTACTCCTGTTATTAGACCTACCAGGTAATAACAATGCGAGTGAAAGAAGAAGCTAGCTGGTGGACGTTGCACTGGAGAACTTGAAGCGCTTGTTATTAAAGGGGGAAAGCCTGCATATAAATTCTTTAAAAAATAATTAAATTACACAAAGCTATAAAAGAAAAATCCGTGGAAGCAGAAGAATTCAAAGACAAGAAATCAAGAATGTAAAAATAGTGGTCACATGTGCTGATAAAACACTACTTCTGGAAAACATGTGCAGATTAAGTAGCTAATTGTCACTTGTACTGCAGGAATTTGCTGTCCCGGCAAGGACACAGGAGTTATAAGTCTGTGAGCCTGTGTGCAGGCTAAGGAGGCAAAGAGAAAAACTGCACTCATTCAAACTCCCCGAAGTATTCATGTCATAGCAAGAACCATACACCAAAAACCTGAGTCCTGGTCACAAACACATGGCTGCTCTTGGTAGAAGAGGCTGTTCCATGGGAGACCAACCTCTAAACCAGGCAAAGCGACATACGAAAGAGACCCAGAGAAAGTACAATGATTAGCACGGTGTGGAGCTGCCAGTTTCTGATTTAGAAGGCGGAAATAGTGACATATTGTCTGACAGCATAAGTAAGCTGTCAGGTGTGGTGAGGCCCTCGTTCCAAGCTCGGCAGTGTCTGTGCTCTCAGCCATGCCCATGAGCACCTCACTGGCCATGGGGCAGCAGCTGTGCTGGCAGAACTCGCTGCCCTCCTGTCCTACAGCCACCACCAGATCCAGCCCAAGGCTTCACTCCTGCCACTGCTCCTTTGCTCCATCTGACAGCAGAGGATCCTTGTACCCCCTCAATGCTGGCTATCTGATGCGTAATGCCCCCCCAGCCACGGGAGCTGTGCCACCCTACATGTGTCTACCTAAAGCAATGCTCCCTTCAAAGCACAAGGACCAGAGCATGTCCCCAGTTTACTGCTGGGACGAGATATTAGTGGCATAACAGCATAGCATAAGGCAAGTACAGAAGCATCAGACCAAACTTTTCCTGCTAAAAAAACCTCTTCATGCACCTATGCGCTCCTGTAGTCCCCCTTTCCCACACGCAGTCTCTCCATCACCTGCATATACAAGTAATTTTCTGTTTAAGAACAGAAAGAAAAATGTGACAGACTTAAGCACCATACCCACATACACTCACAGATCCTTCCAGCACTGCAACAAGGACTCTAGCTGTTGTCACTCCCTGTTTATTGTCAGTGAAAGAGCAATGGATTGCTCTTGGTTTCTGGTGATGGCCTTCTATCCCCCACGGGAGAAAGCATAAACTAATCTGGAAGATTAGCAGGCCACGGACCAGGCAATCACAAGCTCCCACCCTGTCTGTAGTACACTTGGACCAACAGCTTGCCTGGCAGGGAATTCTGATCCCACACATCTCCTGTCAGGCCCTGAAAAGTCGAATCCCACGGAGGCAAAGATCTGCACTTTTGTCATGGTGACAAGCAGCAGACATCTCATCCTGAGTGATCCTGCAGTGCTAGTGAGGTTGGAACAAATGGTTGCAACTTTTCTCAAAGGGCCCAAAAAAAAAAAATAACAACCCAAAAAACTCTCTAAGTCCATTTACTTTTATTCAATGCAAAAGTCACACTTGTTTCTGCAGAGCAGCGCACGTCTTTCCAACAGGCAGGTTGCCACCTTGCCCCAAGCAGACAAGCGAGATCGTGCTGTGCTCCAGCCCAGCTGACACTGCTCCTCACCATCACAGCTCCCTCTCCTCTCCACAACACCACTATTTGCAGAACCTGCAGCCATAAAGATGACTTAGCAGACTCGCCTGGCAATGCAAAGCTCTAACTGTGAACCAACAAGTCATTCTGATGACTTCTAACTCTTCTGTATACCCAGAAACCCAAGCTGCTTTATGAAGCGACAATGTGCTTTACTGGCACAACTGGTGGCCAGTGCGTTGCTCCACACTGGGAATATGGTATGTGAATATTCCCATTTCCACTCTGCCAGGTTGTGGCTCTGTGCTCTGGAGCAGATCTCCACACCCCTTTATCTTCCTTGGGTGTAAAGATGCTGGGGGCATGAATGGCCTCATTACATCTGGCAAGTAGAAAAACCAAAACCCAATCTCACAAAATATTATGATGACGGTTACCCTAGAAGCTTTTTTCTTAAAAATTTAAATTGTAATATTGCGAATTGTTTTGCTGTAATTGAGACTGTCACCATAGTATTTTTGCTTGAGTAAGAAATACGGTGTGCAGTCCAGATCCCACAGACAACTAGGAAAAAACTCACTGAAAACAGCCACAACATAATTTGAAATGCTCATTACCACTTCCAAAGAGAAAAAAGCCACAATAAAAACTAACCTGTGTAAATTTGAACTCTGTACATAATAAACTCCGCCAAAAACCATTCCCCTGTTTTTATAATGTTGAAATGTTCTCTCCTTTTACTAAGGCAGCAAAATAATTGCAAGCATTACTTTAGAAATGCGTCTTCTACTATTAGCTTAGGATTGTGTTTGTTCTAAGCTATAAATATTGTTGAAAGAAATTAAAATAAACATGTAAACTCATTTTACACTAGAATATTACATTTTAATGCATACAAAAAAAGCCTTTTAAACTCTATATTCACGTACTATACAGAATATTTTTTGATCTGCAAAGTCTGAAATGGCAAGAGAGTAACACAATGAATACTTAAAGAAAATCTGAGTTTGCACAGAGGGTTTTTTCCTTACTGTTTTAGCCCTTCAACAGGTATTAGTTTAAGTGGGTTTTACTGTCTGTTTTATAGACATTCCAGTAGAAAATGAAACATTTAAATATGCAAGCTTTAGCTAATCCTCCAACACACAGTCTATGGACTTGGTAGGATTATCCCTTATTATAACACTGTTAGAACTGATACAAAATTGCAATTTGAGATTAAACACAAGAATTTCTAAAAATGCGTCTCTCTGCCTTTTCCATTTTATCCCATGAAAATATCTAATATTTTGGAGAATTCCTTCAAGAGTCTCAAGCAATAACTGGTGCAGAATTCTACCATTCAGATCACTGAGTAGCATTACTTTGTGCAGTAAACACTATACCTAACACTTAAAGTTGGCATTCCCCCCCGAATCTAACGCAGCATTCAAAACATGGAGGAAAACAGTAGAATATTTGAATATATTTTCCCATTTGTTGGAGCAACCATCATATTTATCAACAGTATTTTATTGTTTTCATTTAAACACTTCAGGGCTGCTGTATTAAAAGCCTTGTCTCCTTCCCTATCATTTACTGTTAAATTTCTTTTCCAAGATAACACTGCTGGTTGGGGATCCACTCCACTGAGGGACACAAGTTCATTTGCATCCGTTGGCTGTGCTAAGTGCTCAGCCTAACAGATGGGAATCTAATTGCAGACCTGTTGTCTGGACATTGTTAACAAATGCAGAAGTAGCAATATACAGGGCTTTTTGGAACTGATTTGGGGCTGGCAGCAGGGGAACTCCAGTTAATTACCAACATCTGAATTTCTTGTTTAAGGCAGGCAGAAGCAAAAATAGAGGTACCCAGACTGAGAAGGACTGAAAATGGATCAGAAGAATCATAGATATTAGCAGCTGTTTTGGAAAACTGGGATGAGGGTTCCATGTCCATACAACAGAGCCCATTTTTGTGAAGTAGATGCCACGTGAGAAAATAAGCCAACAATTGTAAATACAGTGATGTAAAGAATATTTAGCTTGTGAACAAAGACATCCTCTCTCAAATGATACATATAAACTGTAAACAGTATAGATGGAGGAATTAGTATCAGACTTAACAGAGCTGTAATATGCAAGATTAAGTTTATTCTGTGACTTTGCTTTGAGTCTCTGAAATAGGAGGGGGGCAAAATTGTCTGCAGAAAACTTTGAAATCACCCAAATCTGTAAATTTTTTGATGTTTTGTTTGTTAAACAAAGAGGCAGTTGCTCTTGTAGAAAATTATTTCTGCTGATTTCACCCCCCTTCCTAAAAATACTGAAAGAGAAACAAAGACTGTTGTTGTAATTTCTACAAACTACCCAACACACCCTTACACATGTTGTTATACCGAAAACGGATACTGATTTTCTATGGCGCTATTCCATTCAAATTGCTCTATTGCGGTTGCCAATTACACATTTCCAAAACTGATTGGACCCTCTCATTGTGTAATAATTTGTCTTTCCTGCAATTTTTTGTATATCTATCTATCTCTCTATTTATTTCCAAGTCAAGCAGCTAGGAACACACCAAGGCCTACATCCATCTCTGTGTCACTTTTACGTAAAAGGCTCATCACGAACCTGGAAAACTATACAGTGTTGTAATACGCAAGAAGCACCTTTAATCAATTGATTTTTTTTTGCTCTTTGTCCGATGACATTTTGATGGGTGACAGGTAACAGAACCTCGCAAAAGAACCATACAGAGCTGGCATTTAACAAATCCAACAGTCTAGTAATAATTTCTTTTTCTCAGTGACAAAGCTATGGAAGAAGAAAACCAGGTTGTTTCCATGGAATTAGTAACTGGATCACCAAGATTTCACCGAATGACTGCGAGACAAGAGATGAAGGGCCTGATGCTGACACCCCCATGGTAAATCCACCACTTGCTACCAGGTGCCCTTGAGCTCTGCAGGGCTTTGAGGGCTGGCAGGCTGGACATGAACTGACCCTGGATGGGGTGTTTACAACTATTTCACTGCCCTTCTCCTTTTTTCTGGGTTGTTTTATTCCAAAAAAACAGATTGCAATATTATCTGTGTATATTTCTGATTCAAATTAAAGAATAATTGCTATTCAGTCTCACCCCTCGCTATTGCATCACTTTTTAGGCATCTGTGGTACAGAAAATGATGGATACTTGAATAAATGACAGAAAAGTGATATCAAGAAGTCACGTGATGTTTCAGAAAATGCAGTTATTTTTCATGAATGAGTTTCATGCTTAAATACCATTTTGAGCTGACTGAAATGGTTCTGCCAAAGACCATTTAGCCAACACAATCTGACAATTCAGATAAAACACAACAGTACTTTGTCATGGTAAAAAAAAAAAAATAAAATAAAAAAGCACACATTGGACTTGATCCAAAGCCTCCAGAGTCAATGGAAGCATGCTATACATCATGGTGCTACCTACATCAAAATGTTCTGTTTTAAGGATGTTTCACAGTTCAGGATTTGTAGCTCATCAACTCATTGGACCAACTTCCGAAAATAGTATAGCCCAAAGAGGTAAGCATCATAAAATTAAAAATCAAATGGGATACTCTAAGCAAACACAATCCTCCTTCTGTTTCCTGCTTTATTCACATTATCTTATATATGAATTTCACAAACATTTTGTAACATCCTTTACTCCAAGACCTCAATTTCAGAATGCAATCAACTAAAATGACATTAAATAAATCCAAAGTATTAGAAATTGAAATTAACATCCACTGTAAAATACATACACTGGAGGAGGAAGGGATAATCTAGACCGGATTCTTGAATAATCATTAAGATGTGTTGCTAAAAATATATTTTGTTTCCCAATATATTTAATTTGACTAACCCTGCTTGGTTTTAATGAGCTTTCATAAGAGCATAGGCAAAATTAACTCTGTCACAATTAAGAGAAATATGTATTTCTTTGCTTGTGTGCTTGAAGTCCCTATTCTCAGTAGTGCTTTTGTTCTTTCTATTTTATATTTCCCAAATACTTCCTCCTTTTAAAAGTAATCCATTTCTTTATCGCCCCTTTTTGAGCTCAGGCATGCTGCAGACATTTGAGTGATGAAGATGAGGTGGATTGGAGGTGTTTAGCTTTGTAATTTCATCCTTGAATTTTGTGATTACTAACAGGACAACTTTTTTAATTTGCTCTTTTGTCTCGATTCCCCTGGCTGACAATCTGCTCCGTGAGCTAGGCTTTTTAATCAATCACCTAGATAATCAAATGTCACTGGCTATCTGCTCCGTGTAATTACTTTTGCAATTAAAAATCAACCTCAAGTTGCCTCATCTAATTAGAGGGATGGGCAGATTTTCATCGAGATTGATTTTTTAATAAATATTGACTTAAAATGCCATAATCTCATCATATTCTTTCATTTTCTTTGTACCAAAAATCAAACAAATGGAAGAATTAACAAGCAGAAAGATTCATAGGACTTCAAAGGCTTTTGCTAGTTCAGACATACAAAATTGTGCTATAAAGAAGCCTAGCTTATCTCAGTCTAATAACACTCAAAAGCTCCTACCTTTTATTAGAAAAAGAACAAAGCAGTTGCAGCATTATATATTTCACTTTCTAAATTTGTCGAAATTAAATGAATAAACTCTGTACTATAATTATTTGGTCTATGTATGGTGAAAAAATATTGCATAGGTTTTACTGAATTACTCTGTATTTCTAAAGTCATTCACTTCAAATAAATAATAATATTGGGATATGCTTTTTTCTCCAACACCTACTGAGACACTGTGTTTTTATTTTCTTTCCCTAAAGAGGAGTTAATTGGAGGATGCTTTTTATCACTTTGCATTGATAAGACAAACACTACAACATACACTGTTTTACAGCAACAATAAATACTGATCAACATGAAAATAAGATTTGTGGCAATTAGCTGTGTAGAAAAGTAGAAGCAATATCCTAGAAAGAGCTGGAATGTCCTACTTTTGTTGGTAGCAAGAAGTAGGTTCTGAATCTATTCAATATTAACTGTTAGAACAGCAAAGTGGCTTGGGAGGTATCACCAGGAATAGATCCTACCTTATTTTTCTTATTTCTGACATGGACTTATTCCCTGTCTGACCTTGAACACTATGAGCTCTCTGAGCATAAGAAGCAAGGTCCACTAGCAGGACCAGTGGCTGCTGGTGGTGCCAAGACCAATGTGACACTGGGAGAATCACAAGTCCTTGGGCTCAGGGGATGCAAAACGCTCCAGGGAGTTCCCTGAGCTGTCAGAGCAGCACATCTCCTTGTGAGCAGCTGCAAAGCCATGTCAGCTGGGATGAAGAATTGCCCGCTTTCCTTCCCACCCACTGTGGGACCCGTTAGTACCTGGGGCAGACCTGTTTGTCAAAGGGATGAGAAATTTGCCTGCCTGGTTATCGCTGTGCTTGGTGTTGCCTTTTGACACTCCTCAGGAACTCAGCCATACATTGTCTAAGTATTCAAAGATACAGCTGGCAAGACAAAACTGTACAGTGAATCATCCACAAATACAGAAGAAAAATCGTGCCTGTGAACAGTATATGAATATTACGTCTTATTTCCTAAAAGTTAATTTGGTTTAAAAATTGTTGATGACCCCAAGATAAGCTCTTTAATGCATAGATGTACCTCAGTCATCCAGATCTCTTACAAAGCAGTTATTACTGTTTTAAATAAATGAAAAACTCGGAATGTGCTATTCTATTCAGATTATAATGATGGAACAGGATACCATAATTACCATTGCTGGATGAGTATGCTATACTTTACCCTGCAACCTGGTACAATATACAGTATTTCCACTAGAAACATTAGCAGCTAAAGAGGGCTTCACAATACCTGTTGAGATACTCATTAACCTCCCATTTGCTACCAACAAGACTATATAATTAAGAGAGGTTTTCAACAGACACACTTACAAGGTATTTTCCACTGTAACACAGAGGCCTGTATGACAATACTCTTCTCAAGAGAAACACTTGGCTCCTTGTTCCCTCCCATTGAGGGTGAGCTACCCTAAACCAGGAGAACAATAACCACCAGATTCTGAAGGGGATAAAGTGGGAGGAAAGAATATAATCCAGTTCATTCTAGATTAACTGCTTGAAGTCCCTAACTATTAAAGCAGTGCTACCAGTCTGATAACAATATCACAAGTGCTTTGTTGCGAATAACAATGCTGTGTTTGTGTCAAGACAAAGAGCACTGGCAGCTATGTTGCCCATATACTGCCAATACATTTACTTCTGTTGGCTGTGAAATAACAATAAAAGTAATTACAGCTGGGAAAAAAAAAATAACTCTACACAATTCTGAATCACATGATGTGAATCAGAGATATGCTGACGATGTGCTAGCCAAACTGGCTCCTGGTCAGCAAGCTTTACACTGCATCAGCCACCTTGAAATCATTTCCCAGCTTTTCCATCCAAAGGGGCTCAATTCCTGTCCCTTCCTGCTGTGACCACGAAAAAGAAGTCACAGGTGGCATCTGTGGTCTCTTCAACAGTCACTGAATCTTACCCTACGGAGGCCTAAGGAAGAGGATAGAGACGGCTTTGGACAGGGAAAGAAGAGTTTCAGGAGATCTGCAAGCCATTTGGTTCTCTGTTTATTCGGGGAAAGGAATGCAGATACTAATTAGACTCTTGGGTTGGGGAGCAGATGTGAAAGTCGCATTTCTCTCCCCCTCACTGGCTGTACCCACCTTCTGCACAAAGGCCACCCCCGTGGACAGGCTGCGGTGACCTGGAATCTCCATCCTCCAAAAGGATGGGCTGATAAGTGCCGAGAGATATTTCAAGATAGGAGCCTCCCCTACTATTTCAGGTCTCAAGCCAACTAGTTCCTAATGGTTTTTTTTTGAAGGGGGAATGTTGCTAACATCTTCCATTCCAGCTTAAAAGAAGAACCAGGAAAAACAACAAAATAACTGCAGTTTCACATCTATCCCGTGACTGTCACTCTTGCGGTAGCTGTACAAATCTGATCAAAATTATGTAAATACCCAAAGTTCTAACTGTATGCAAAAACAGCAAGAATGGCCTGATCAGAAGAAACATTTTTGAATCAGCCAGAACAACAAATCTTATGGAAACAAGATGAATACAATTCCCTGGAAGACTTTTCAAGTGCCTTCTCTTCTGTATCAATATCCTATCCTTTCACAAATGTCTCCAGGTAGAAAAAGTAGAGTAACCTTCAGAAGCATCTGGAACAGTTTGGAAAAGTCCCTTTTCCAAAGTGAGGCAGAATTTTACATCCATAAGTTCCATTTATTCCTAAATCCCTAAGCGCTGAAACGTTGTGAAAATAGATCTGGTGCAGATAAGGACATCTACTCCTGCCTGATGTGACCAAGTCAGCTTTTAAAACAGAGCTACAGCAGCACAAACTAAGATGGGGTAAGAAGTCCCATCTTTATGTAATTAGTCCAGACAGCACATAGCTTGATTGCAATTATACGTGTCTCTCTCCTGGCACAGCATTCCCACGCACTGTGCAGACACGCTTTGCTGTTACTCAGTAGAGCATTTTGTCTCTTTGGTCTGAGAGTAAACGCTATGGCATCTCTTAAATGTGTAAAACACAGAGGTAACTCCGATGACTTTTCCAGAACTAATTCACCGGAAATTGCCTAATGATTTGAAAAGATTCATTAAAAACAAAGATATAAAAGTTGCAAGCTTCCATTTTTATCTCCAACAGCGAGGTCCTTGACAAGTTCTTAGTAATGTACCTTCTTGGTTTACTTTAGAGCATTCGATGTCTCAGAAAAATCATTATTATAATGTGTTACATAAAGTACTTACTCTTCTTGCATTTGGCGATAATGCTATAATTTTTCTCAACAAGGCAGACTTCTAATATAATAAATTTATGGCAAAATAGAAAAGGAAGATTAAGAATTGTTTTATGTTCTGTGGTATAAGATTCCTAGTTATATTAGCATTTTGAGGAGGATTTATTTGGAGATTGAGGATTAATTCCCATGAAATCATTATACAAATTTCAAAATGTCAACTACTTTGATAGAGCTTATGATTTTATCTTCTTATTTTGACAGGCAACTGTGTAAAACAACTTCTGTGTAGAAGCAGCACAGGAATAAAGCAAGGGTAGGATAAATAAAGACAGAATGATCCTCACAGGTTTTCTGATCAGCTGTCTTTTTATTCTGATTACTTGTAGGACAGAGCAGTAATAGACATTTTCCTTTGCACAAAATAATAAGAGCAGTACTTATCGCTTGTTGCCTACAGCTAGTGGCAAAAGGAAATTAGAAAAGTCCAATGAAGCTGAGTAGTAATTAATCATCATACAGTGGGGCCTGTCAAATCAGAAGGGTCTTTCCAGCTGATAATGCTGCCCAGCACAATTTAGACTGATAGAAATTAGAATTCTTTTTCCTCTGGCAAAAAAAAAAAAAAAAACAACCCGAAAAGCCTAGAGTTAGCACAAATGTGGCCAACTGTTCACTTCAGCAACTGCCTGACCCATTTATAGTCGACGTCTGCACCCAGTTTAGCAAAAACTGAAGGAGCACCACACTCATTCCTCAC
This sequence comes from Patagioenas fasciata, assembly GCF_037038585.1. NCBI lineage: Eukaryota > Metazoa > Chordata > Aves > Columbiformes > Columbidae > Patagioenas > Patagioenas fasciata. The sequence continues at coordinate 7,467,904 of NC_092532.1, forward strand.
CGTAAAAATTAAAAATAGATAACCATTAACAACTACTCTGCCTATAAACAGCACTAACCAGTTGAGTTTTTTTAAAATACAAACATTTAAGTCTTGATTCGGGCAAAACCCCGGCTCCAGCTGGGCTGGTCCCGTTCCTCCATTGAGCCCACGAGAGAAAAGACAACTACAGAGAGGCCTTCAGGAATGAAAGGCCTGAGAAAATTAACAAAACACCTCATTCATAAAATGTGAAGTCTTAAATATTTCTGCTGTTGCTCTCTTAAGACCAAGCAAGTTAACATTATTAAATAAATGGAAAATATGGCAGAGTAGGTGACAAGGGTTGTCAACCTAAGGAAGAGCACATTTTGCGTTACACGTGGGCATGCTGCCATAAAAATACAAGTATAACAAAGTGACAGAAGCTATCAGGCTTTGTTAGAGAGCTAAAACTGCACGTTTTGCTGCTACAGAAAAAGCGGGCGAAAAAGTTTTACACACAAAGAAGGGCCCAATTTCTTAGGGTTCACATTTGAATAATATGGCTGTATTTCTTTCTTTTTTTTCACGGAAGGAAGGAAGGGATTCCATATTGTTACGGAAAGTGTGCATGCATGGGTACCTCTCTGACAAACTGTCTTTGTGAACATAAAGGCTCTATAAATCTGATTCTGTGAATCTCAACTTTGAGGGAGTAGAGGGGAACACAGTATGTGCAGATAACAAAATTAACATCTGAAAAACACATTGTTTTCCTTTCATCTGAGGTATAACACAGATTCATTAGGAGATCTGCATGCTTCTGTACCTTTCCCCTCAATATTAGAATGAATGAGTGCTATTTACATATGTCATTAGTGGGAAAATCCCCCACAGAGGAGCGCACTGAATCCTAATTTGCAATGAATAAAATGCTTTATGATGTAAGACTGTCAGGCACCCCAGTCAGTGCAAATGAACGTTTAATGATCACAAAGAGTTAGACATGACATAGTGCAAAATACGTCAGACAGAGACACAGCCAATATCAGCTGAAATGTTGCAGAAGTAACAAAATGCTGTCTTGTGATCACAGAAATCAAGCTTATTTCAAATGCTAACACTTGGTGAATGCATGCACGACTTGGCGAGTAAATGCAACAAGTCTGGATGCACTAACAGCAGCATTTCATGTTTTCCCATCACAATTAATAAGGACTATCTTCCACCATGTGGACAGGATTAACGAAGAGACTTACAAACCCTTGAGAGGCAGAACACCCATCCAATGCTTTTCCTAGAGGTTTGCCATCATTGGAACTACATTATACTACGTAAAATGATCAAAACAACAGCGTGACCTCAACATACTGCTGAGTAATACTCTTGATGATAATTTTTCCCCTTGGTATTTTGTTTCTGTCTACATAAAGCTACTATGAGGTCCTCCTGTGACCCTTATCAAATTTTGTGACCTGTGTAACACAGCAAGTCAAGCTGCAAGGGCTTACAGTTGCTGTTGACACTAAACCAGCAGAATCCCCTTACATGTCAGATAGTAGACATGCTGTATCATCAATGATAGCCTTGACAATAGATGAATCAAAGACAAAACCATTTCTTTTCCTACGAAAAATTAAGTGTAAAGGCAAGTAAGAAAAGAAAGCCATGGGAGACATCGTCTTCATTGCAGAGAAAGCTTAATGTACCAAAGGGTGCTGAAGGGTTAAAAAAAAAAAAAATAATTAATTCTAAATTAATTACTTCTAAAAAATTAATTCTAAAATATTTCCTAATTTACACTTTTCAATTGTCCATGATTCTGCATAGCCTGCAGTAAATTAGCAAGTTCTTGTTGATTCCACTGGTACCAGATCAGGACTACTATTTGAAATGTATTCCTGTGCAAAACTCCAGACCCATCTATCACAAAGGTTGTAATCCCCAGATGTCAGACCCACCAGCAAACGGAACATGGACCTCTGCACAGGATGAACTTCACTCCCTCGGAACTCCAAGCTAGCGATTTTGTCTTCAAACAATACAAGTTTCCAACATTGAAACAACTAACTGAGATTTCATTATTTACACAAATCTGGAAAATTACCACACATAGACTTTCTTATGCAAGGCATCAAAGCAAAAACTTGTAATCCAACACAATGCACACAAGAAGTCCTCAATCATTAAAAGATGAGGAAAGACCTCAGCCATTATTCATGAAATGTACAGATGTTTAAAAAAAAAAAAAAAAACAAAAAACAAAAAGAGAAAGAGAAAAGCACAGTATAATGGCGTTATGAAAGAAACAACACAGTGTTTCCAGAAAAACTCCAAGTCTTGGGGGAAAAAAAATATCTAAACAGCCTAGGAATTTAAATCAGGACGTGAGAAGTTATTTAGGCCACCAGAAAATAAACTGCATATAAATCAAGCATATACACTCTTCTCCTGCTCTTCCTAAATCAAGTATGCACTTAAATCCCACCAACTTGGGGAACACATTTCTGAGGCAGGGCTGTATAGATATAGGTGCCCTAGACTGATAATACACCATACTCATAAGTTAGAGGCTGGCTTAGCTGGGAGGCAAAGGAGGCTTCATGCTGCTCTTGACCATTCTGCCACTGTAAGTATTCATGTATTTAAAATCAATCACACACAAGTATTTTGCTGAACTGGAGCTTTACAGCAACTTAGGATCAAAGTTTGAGTATCATGAAAGCACATGGCTCCTCTTCCAGAGTGCAGTAGCTTAAAATACTTGCACTTTAATGCTAAGAAAACTTAATGGAATCCTGCTAGAGCAAAAAGATCCCCTCAGCCCTCAGAAAATGTGACGTTTGGCTGCTGCATTGTCCTTCACATGTCTCCAAACTCCCTCCATTCCTTTCTTTGTACAGTCCCACAAGAGGTTTACTGCGGTGCTTTGGATGACACAGACAGGACAGCAAGACACTGGTGCTCATAACAAATCCACCCAGAAGAATTCTCTCTCCTTTTGGATAAATAGGAGGAGTTGTTACCCTCCATTACTGTCCCCTAGGGCAATGCTACTGAACTGGGTGTTCAGAAATCAGTGCTTAAAGCATTGATCAGTGCAGTGTCTTGTTGCAAGACACAGAGAGAAGAACTTCATCATTTCCTGCCCAGAATTCACCTGGAGATGCTCATTTGTTAAGGCGACACTTGCCAATGTTGCAGGAAAGACAGGCTTTCCCTGTTCAAACATATTCTTTGAGTTTTGATTTCCATCGTCTTTCAAGCAAAATGGCATAAAGACAAGAGATACTTATTAAACATCTATGGAAGTCAAAATCTCCTAACTCATTAGCTGACCTGTTACTGCCTTACACTCATCCTTTCCAGGTGTCACACAAAAATCAAAAACCTCCAACTCAAACTTTCTGTTGTCATGATACTACTCACTCCTACCAGGTTTAGCCAGAGAGACAGACACAGGCTAAGAGACAGCAAGAAAGAAGTAAAACAAGCCACAAATTTTTCTCATTAGGAAACCATATAATGTTAAAGCAGGAGGCATCTGAAAGCATACATTTATAATGATCTGGTCTACGTGAATACCATCTTTCCTTCAGGATACCCTTAGTTCTCTTGTATTCAACTCTACATTTACATATAGATTGAACCTTTCTAGAAAGCAATTTTACGCATTTTGTCTTAATATTTTTCTCATTAACATTGCACATAGATTAGGCTTCTTGTGAAGGAAAAGACATACCTGGATATCATTGGCACAATTTCTAGAGATCATGTTTGCTTTTGAAGAAAAATATGTAATGAAAGACTAATAAACACAAGACTGGTCACAAGTGAATTTTCAGGAATCAGATAAAAAAAAAATCACAGAAATTGCTCTGGTACTTTTAAAGCAAACACTTCCTTAATTACCTCCTCTGATGGGAAGAAACAATAGAAGAAAAACAACAGCAAAATTGCCTGTAAAACAAACTTCTCTCACAGGGCTTAGTACTTCAGTGAGGATCATTAGTCCTAATCAATGAGAGCATTTAATCATATGCTTAAGTTTAGGCTGTACAGATAAGCATATGCATAGTCAGATAAGGCTGGGTATTGTGCTGAATGGGGGCTGAAGTACTCAGCACCCAGCAGGATTATGCTGCACTGCTGAAATCTAAATTTTCTTCATGTCTTATTTGCAGACGGGGTGTAGGATTCAAATTAGAGGGAGGATTAAGAAAAAAAAGAAGTCCTTATGATAGCAGGGCCAGGCTAAGCAAACATTTCATATACACACCAGAAGGAAGATGAAAGGAAAGCAGCTGCCCTTCCATGGTCAGAAATTCTTATCTGCTGACTGAACCTTTGTTGGTTTGAGAAAGCACAAGTGGTCTGCATTGGCGGAAGGTTCAAAGCAATTTTTTTAATAGATAATGCAATCAAAAGTCTGTCTATCTGTTGAAATATTTAGAAGAACAAGATATCACTTTGACCTCCCTACACCTGCAACCTTTGTCAAAGACTTTAAAAAGTGCCTTACACTTGTTTATGTTTTTTAATCTTTAATAGGCTTCTGAATTTTTCAAAGACAAATATTTTGTGAACTCCTTCAAGCAAAAAATTTATCCTGTAACTTTTAGCCAGTACGTCTCTATTGCCTTCATCAGAGGACTTGTATATGCAGGTATACTACCAAAACAAAAATCAACATAAAAACCATAAGTCAGCTGCGGTTCTTGTAGAGGAACATACAAGTTCTGGTCTGCCTATGGCTGCTGAACATACTAAACAAAAAATGATTTAGTCCAGGCAGCTTAGTAGACATAAGGTAAAATGTTCAACACTGTTAAATGCCAAGTTGAGGATGGAAAACCGTGTGTTTCTGTCATAAATTATCACAACGTTTATGTATTCTTAGAATAATACAGAAGCAAACAAGAACTCCATAGAACTTACCTGTACAAATTTTAACATTTTGGCAACAGTGGATTGTTTCGGAGATTAAATCTTGTGGAACAGGATCTCACAAGTTCCCAGGACAAAAAATGAAATGGGATTAGCATCTGCTATGTAGACTTTTACTAGTGAAATCTGTGTACAGGGGAGTAGTCAACTGCCATCTCTTCAGCCTCGTGCTTACAATGCTGGAAGGGACCCAGAAAAACTGAATTTGGTTCCTGGGTCTGGCACTTCACGTCTGTACGTACAAACAGGGGCAGTGCCGCACTCGGGCTCTTTGTAAAAAGTGGCTCCAGTGACAGCAGTAAATGTTACTCTCCTATTCTAAACCTGCCACCACCTTTCATTCTTTCACTGCTCCTATAATTGTCATCCCACTTTTTCCTTTCATCCACACATATTCCAAACACATTGATTATACTGTATGCTGCTTTCTACCTGAGAGGCCATGCTTTGGTTTACTGTTTCTAATTAATCATTACACAGGTATATTTGCTGGCACTGATACATTGAATGCACTTAACACACCTGCCCAACATTTCTAGGTTATTTGCAGCAAAAGTAACCAATCTTTTCCCACACTTCATAGTCTTTTTGAAGGAAATGATGCCATAACCAGTTATCCTTCTGCCTTTTGTAATGCCTTTGCTGGTTCAAAATTTATAGCTCCTTAATGCTTTATATCTCCACTACTGAAGCCAAAATTTTCTCTGTTACAAGCAAGTACAGCTCCCCATGAATCCATTTATGCCAAGACTGAATTCAGCCTCCATGCCAACAAAACTTCCATTTCTATTAAAAGTCTCTACTGCACTGGAAAGACACACAAGTTGGAATTACTTCGGTTTTTGTGGGGATTTCTTTTCTAATTGGTCCTCAGGTGAGACCGATCCAGACACCGATACAGTCAGGATCAGGCCGTTTGTGCATTTACTGTCTGTGGCTGTGGACTGGCTTAGCTAAGGATTTTGCAAGCCTCTTAGATGCTGGCGAAGAGCTGAGGTTGCTCTCAGGTACCTGGTGTGCTCACACCAGTGTAGAGAACAAGTCGTGGGGCCTCTGGCATCACCTGGGGACCGTGGGGCAGCGTTACCTTGCTGATGGTCCTTACACGATGGCTGAAGTAAAGCAGAGAAGTGCTGACCTCCCCCTTTACATCCGAGGAAGGAAAAATTAAAACAGAAAAAACCAAAACCCAAGCAGAAATGTTTTACTGTTTCATCAATGTTAATAGTCCAATCAGCACTAGGAAAGGTTCATTTATTTATAACCTGGGAATCAGCTTACAACTTTCTAAAGGCCTTAATCTTGTTCGTGCATCTCTTGCTCTTGTCCCAGTGTTACTGTCTGACCCAAGACAGAGTCAGTCTGAAGGTAAGTCCTGCTAAATGAAACCGCCTTCCTCAAAGACAGATTAGGTAGCAACAGAATCTACAGATCTGTCTCAGTGCTTCAGCAAGCCTCCCGTCCATTTATCTCACTGCAAGGACTCATCTGTGCGGGAGGATTAATGTCGGTGAGTTAGTCTCAGATGGAATTTTTAGTCTGGTTTTATTTAAAAACCAAGCAGCTTTCTGCTGTCCCCTGCAGCCCACTCTGGGAGTACTTTTAATTATCGCATTTACTTTTTTGGAAACCAGAGCTGGATTCTGCAGCAGCAGATAGGCCAGAGCAGTGATGCTGTTGTGGTGATGCTGTGAAGCATACCAAGCTGTAATTGCGGGGGAAAAAAAAAGAAGGGGGGTAGAGAAGAAGTAACACGAAAAAGGAATTTATACTTCAGCAGCAATCACAGCAAAAAAAAGTGTGACAGATTTATAGATTTAATGAAAAAGAGACTATGAAACAGTAACAAAAATAAGGCAAAAGAGACAGGTATGTAGAATTTTCTTTCTTTGGGTTTAACAGAACACTTAGACTAACATGGTTCTTTTGTTATACTAGATAAATTTTTGAGAAACAGCATTACAAAAGGTTAAACATAGAACAGATGTAAGTTATAAAATACAAGCTGATCAAAGCTCAGATTTTGAGACAGATATGTTAGCAAATGATGATAGATCAGTCCCACTAGAATTGTAAGCAGCAGACAAATATAACTATGCAAGAGTGAAAGTCAAGAGTTGAAAATAAGGAAGAGAAGCAAAAGAGTGGAAACAAATGTTAAAGTTAATTCCAGACAACTTGTATGGAACATCAACTGACTATATTCCACAAAAAGATAATAATATCTACTGACACGCAGCCGATTTGATTTCAAAGTAGGACTCAAATGCTTTAAATTCTTAATATTGGCTTAATGTATACAAAATACTATTCACTTCCTATTTAGTAGCTGCTTTTCTCAAAAGTTTTTAAATTTCAATAAGGTCTGTACTTTCACAATCAAAGCTGTAAAAGAGGTAGAAAATTTCATAAAAGCAAGTATGCACTAGAAAGCTGAAACTATTTTTAGTTACCTTACTGCTATATTTCTTTTTTTAAAAAAGAAACCAAAAAACCTATTAACACATCTAAGTTAGGACAAAATATACAGAAATTCGGGCATTCGAATGAAAGTTGAAGGTTCAATTTCTTTCCCTTTCGTAGGTAAATAAATAAAACCAGTGAGAAACACACTATTTACCAAGGTATAAGTGAAACAGAAAACATTTGAAAGACCAAGAAAAAGGAGGTAATTGTTAGGACTGTCAGCAGGGCACCACTGTGATAATTTGATCTGAACTCTGCTAACAAATCACTGCACCACTCTTTTTACTTTAGTATCTGTTTATGCTTCTACAAATTGAAACCCCACTGGCAATGCACTGAAGAACAGAGCTCAGCACAATCACACATCAGCCTGGCGATTAGTTCAAGGTGGGGAAGGATTAGTTGACCATCCCAAACCTACAGTCCTCCTCAATATTTTGTCTTTCCCTGCTGAGGTAAAAGGGCGCAGACATATGTAAGTAATAAACTAACAGGCTTCCATCTACTTGAGGTTGAGTGGAAGGAATGCAGAACAAAACTATAAAAAAAAATAATAGACAAAGGGGTAGTGAAGACATGGGGGAACTCAATACCACATCTGCTAAGCGATGCTGGGATGTAGCACCAGGATGCCCATAAGTTTTTAAAGATATAACTATGCCTTTTTGTGATCTTGCAGCACGCTGTTATGGCCTAAGCATGCCAACATTTAGAACTGACACAAGATCAAAAGGCTGATAAATGAGAGGAAAGGGGACGTTTGACCCACTAAACCATATTCTACAAGAATTCAAGGCTTTTTAAAGCAATAAGAAAAGTAATACATTACTTCATCTTGAATATTTTGTGACAGTCTTTTCTAAGAAACAAAACTCATATCTAGATTCATTATATACTTTTATGCATATATACGCGCAGACATACATATGAGTACATATGTTTATGCTTATTTATGTGAACATATTTTACATTATAACAAGCTCTTGAAAATTTCATTTCTGATGAAAGTTACGTTCAAATCATTTGGAAGTGAACTTAGTTTGGAGATAGTTATTTATGGGTTCAATTTAGTACTAGTGAAATGTATAACAACAACAGTAAGCAACAAAAAGCCAGGCAAGTCAAGCGCAGAATTTGAAAGTTGAATAAAGTAAAATAGGATAAGTTCTCCTATTTTAGCTAGCTCGCAATATACACTAAACTCCTGTCACTGGTGAATACAAGCTGAATTTTGTGATCTACGTGAAGCCAGTCTGAGTTTTGTTCATTTTTTTCACCAGGGCCAGAATTCTACCGGTATCACCACCCTTGCCATATCATAAAACCTGCAGAAAAGGGTTATGAATCTTTCTCAGGCTACAGGCTAGAAGCAGCAATGGCCATTATTGAGTACCCAAATGCAGCAGTTATGTATTTCCTATTTTTAAAGGAAGAGATGCAATGTAACCCCAATCGCCGTGCTCTGCCATGACCACCACAAACACCAGCTGAGGGTGCGCAGGGAAGCACGCGGTGTCACCAGTGGGACCAGCCATGCTACAGATCACCCGACACGTGGGAAATCACACCTGCTCTCCTGACATCCCCTGCATCTCTCTTCCTTGTGCCGCTGGGCGCCTTGGAAGGGGAACATGATGTCAAAGTGGCTTTCCTCGCACCCAGCCTCTCCTGATGACTTTGAGGTATTGTGTATTCTCCAGAGGGGGAATTTCATATCAGCACTTCCTGCGCTAATCTCTCCTAAGAGCTTTAGGTGCTCAGCACTTTTGGAAATCAAGTTAATAACTATTAATGATATAGAAGGATGAGAACTGAGTCTTCACAGTACTCCTTATTCAAGCGTTTTTCACATCAAATTTGAGTGGAAATTTAGCTGTGTTAGGTGAGAGGATTGCTGAAAAGGATCCAACATCTACCCTGAGAAATGCAATTAAATTAAATTTGGATGTAAAAGTGATGAGATGTTCTGATTCTCCAGAGGATTCAGAAACACTCTCCTCACAAATAAGAGAGTTGTATAAATGAACTAGGGCACGAGGAGCAGCTTATAGAAAGCTAAAATGGTACTTGAGAAGCTAATCACCTCTTACATCCATATGTAAGGAAGAAGCATCCGATGTCCTTAGTTCTGGGTATTTCAACACTCACCAACTGCATTGTCTAGTATGGAGATGTTGGCACTCAGATAACAGTTATCGTCTTGCAGGACTCACCTCCAGCTGACCACCCCATCTTTGCCCAGCTCCCAGGCCACTCTGCTGCTACGGGTTGTCTAGTGTAAAACGTCGAGTGAGTAACGCCTGTGTATGTCTGTGCCCAGCAGCACGTACATTGCTGCGGAAGAAGTGGCTAATGAGTCTGTGGCACTCGATGTCTGCTGTCCAGCAAGGGCACGTCCCCACTGGAGAACGTGGTTCTCCATCCCCAGCTGCTCCCGCCGTCCCAGTTCGGTCCCGTGTGCCAGCCAAGGTGGATGTTGTCACACAGGCAGGGAGCTGGTGACATGTGGGAGTGGGGAAGGCAGGGAGGCACATCAGGAGATATGCTCAGAATCAATTTTTAGAAGTGGGTAAAAATAACGTCGTTTGACTCTCTACAAATAAAGACCAGGCAGGAAAAGAGCCTCTTTGTAGACAGATCTGGGTAAATTTGCATCCTGTCAGATGTACAAAACAATTAGTTGAGAAAGCGCAGAGAACACCTACAGATTGTAGGCAATGTTATTTCTACATCTGCGGAACAAAGATCAAAGCACTCAATAAAAAACTTCAGAAGACCTGAGAAACTACTTTGCAACAATTCAACTTTTCCTCTCAAACCATCAATAAATGTTCGGAGTCACCTGCTTATATCAAAGGAGCAGGTCCAAGTACTGAAGCCATTCTGCCACAATTACAAACACTTCGGCTGTCAAAGTACATCAGTCTACAGTACAAACATAGAAGTGCCTGTCTATAAAGCTTTGTATTTTTATCTTAACAAACTTGAAAAGAAAATCGCTGCCAGAAATGTTAATGTTCAGAAACTGAAGATACTGTTTTGTTTTGTTCATGAGTGAAATTTGAGCAAACTGGTTATTTACTCTGTTAGTACCAGAAACCTATCAAATAAGTAAATGACATAATTAGAGACACTATCTCTTCCCTGGGGACATTTCTTTGGGGACAGAGCAGACAATTTTTTTTAATTTTTATTTTTATTTTTTGTTTTTAAAGCTCTGGGGTCTTTTGGTTTGCTGCCAGTTTTTCATTTCTTGGGTTTAGCAGAGTTAGTTGTTTGTGTTCATTAAGAGCACTGAGGTTTCCACATACAAATAAAATAAGTCTTATCAATTAGCAGCGTTTTCATGGTAAAAATGCGTAACTAAAAGTGCTAAGACACAGAAAGTAGAGGGACAGAACTGCTGTGGTGGGTTTTCTGCCCGCAATAAGAACACAAAGCGACCAAACTTTGACGACAGCCGTTGTCCCCACTGGCTGGAGCACACCAACATGACGGACACACTGCTCACCCCGATGCCTTTGGGGCTTCCTCCTGGGCCCAGCAGAACAACCATAACATTAACACTGACTACATGTTGCTGGGTAAACAAATGTAGCTTGATTGATTGAGAAAAACTGCAAGAAATCCTACCAAATATCAAAGTCAGAAAAGCCTCTCTGCATTTTTAACTTCCATACCACCACTTTAAAGCAGCCAAGTAATTTAATAAATGTATTTTAATGCAATCTTAAGTGACTTGCTTACATTCAAATCCAGTTATTGCACATCAGAACTGTTGTATTCCAAGGGAATATAGTACAGATTTTAACTGATGTGAAAACACACAGATTTTGCTTAATAGTCCTTAATCCTGCCAATTTTGCTAATAAGATTACTGTCTAAAAGGCAGCTAAATAAACTGCACTGTTGACACTTTAAACGAAACAAAAAACACCCTCCCTCCAGAGTGCAATTTCTCCCAAAACATTCTTTTCCTTTATTATGGCCCCAATCCAGCCATGGGACTACTTATGTGCTTAAAGTTAATCGAGTGCTTAAGTGCTTTGCTGGACTGAAGCCTGCAATAACATAAATTTGAGTTGACAAATTATCATTACGTCTAAGAAACTTGCAACAAAATGAAAATAATTAAACAAGCTGTTCGCAGAGATACTTAAGTTCTACACCGTTATGTAAAGCACACGTGAATTTTGCGCATCTCGGTTTTGCAATTATATTTCTGAAGAATATGTACCTCTCGCTGCTTTTAGCTGCCCACATCGGACCTTCCAGCCACAACCCTACAAAGCAAAGGGGACCCGTCTGTCAGCTCTGTGTTCTGATACGTATCGAAATCCAAATGGGTAGGACACTGAACGCTACTGGGCTGAAGGACGGGTCTTTGGGAAAATGATTTGCAACAGCAGGTTTTCACTAGAGAGTGAGTGTCATCAGAAGAGTAGGAGGAAATTATAAAAGAAAGTGAAATGGGAAATTAAAATATCAAAGTAAGGGGGAAATGGGATTTAATGGAGCATTTTTACATTTCATCTTTTGGGTATTATCTGAAAACATTTGGACTTCCTTTTCCCCCTATCAGCCAGGCCTCCTCTTGAGCCTTAATTTTCATTTAGTTTTTATCTCTGTCACACAGTCTGCCTTTATATAGTCTCCTTGCTCCTACTCTAAGAACGCTCAGACTAATTTCCTTTTCCCTTAGCCATTTATCTTTCCTACACCCATTCAAGTCCATGGATGCATGCATCTCGAAGGAGGAAAAAAACCAAAGACCATGTATGTCATATATGTGACCAGGAATCAAAAACAGCTTGGGGATTAAAATCCATCAAAACTGTGCAGTCCAAAGCAAAGCACCCTGGCTGTCTAGACAAGCAAGTGAAAAAAAAAAAGCAGAGCTATATTCTGCAAGAGTGTTTTTTCCCAAACTCTTTGTCCTTCTATAAAATACAGTCTCTTCAAAGCTCCAACTTCAACAGAACATTGCCCAATGGCTTTAGGCAGCATATTAGCCAGGAGGGTCGCCAACATGACAAGGACACTCCAGACTCACCAGTGCTGGTCAGTCTGAAAGGTCCACATCAGCACTTGACCTGCACGAGTATGGCAAGCCCGTCGTTCTCCAAACTCACACGACACGATGTCTGTGCACACACAGCAGCCACCTCTCTGGTCTTCCAGGTAGGCCGCTAGATGTTCAGACAAGTCGTAGATTTTACTGCCAGAAAGCAACAACTTTTAAAAGCAGCATGGAAGTAAAATCCATATGAGTTATTCCCAATACAGAAGAATGCCAGCAACGGCAACACAAAGCTTTCTGAGGAAACCAAGCTTTCAATGAATACAATACAGGGATGAATGAATACAATGAATACAATACAGGAACTGCTGCTTCACCACCCATTCCCACAGGGCACGTCTCCTGTTAGAGAGGCACAAGAGCTTTTCCTCTCTTGGAACCAAAAGCAGCATCCTGCCCCAGGTGAGCCAGCAGGCTCTGCTGGGAGCTGTGCCATTAAAACTGCACAGTGGAACCTCCAGAGCAAAGCCCGGGCACGGGAAGGACCTGGGGCAACAGAAGAGAGATCCACCCTCCAAGCCGTCCTTGGCTCTGGCACCCGCTTGGTGCCTTCCCCTGTCCCCAGTGTGGGGATACGACAAGGGCCAGACAAGGCAGCTATACCATCTTCACTAGCTTCTGGCCATCAGAGAGTCCCCCTGACATGGGGAATGTTCCCACCCAGACCTCAGATACATTTGCAAAATAAGTGTGGTGGACTGGAAAATCTGGTCATGTGTATTGATTTCTGTGTCATATTACAAATGCTGTAGCTATGCGTTGTTCCAGGACACTGGCTTTTCTCCAAGTTAGAACTGTAAAGATTAGTTATGGAGTATTTTCATTCAACTTTCTAAACATTATGGTACCCCCAATGTTTAGTGCAATTGAAATTTTCAAGGACTTGAGAACTATGTGGTTAGAATGAACAAAAATGTTTGGTTTTTTTCCCCACAACTCCACAGCTCCATCATAAATCCGACCAAGTAGCTTTGCCTTCCAAAATGGAAAGAACTATAAGCATAAGAATTAAATATCAAGGTAACTTTCCCATAATTACCTGTACCCCAAATGAAACTCACTTGTGGTACACACAGTCACATTTCTTCAAGTTAGAAAAATATACTTAAGTACACTTAAAGGAATACATAACGAGGCATATAGATAGTAGAACTGTGAATTAAACCATGAGGTCATTATTTTAATGAGGAGTTCAAAAGGGATCTGGTTTCATACAACAAAGAATACGAGCTTCTGTGAGCTATTGCCCACCACTGACAGGTAGGAGACATCTCCACATCATTGCAGTTTCTTAGCTTGTTCCATTGCGAAAGCAAAGAATTGAAATTTCCATTGATCCTCAATGAAACAAACCAGATATTAGTTTCTTCGTGGGTTTTGTTAGTTTTTTTAAATAAAATGTGGGTTTGTGAACTTTGTGGTTTTGTCTTTCAGAAAGTAGGATGTCTTTTAGCATTATCAAGGAGTTGATGCCTGATAAGAATGGTAGTGACAAAGACCAGGTTTTCCTTTAAGAAAACAAATTACACCGTTTAAAACGAGGACACATTTTCAAGCATAGAACCCTTTATTGGGTCAAAGAAATACAACAGACATGGAGTTTAGGGTAGAATAAGGGACTGCTCATTTAATGTCCACGTTGTTGTTGTTAACGACTCAAATATTTTCAGGGGACAAAAGTAATTACAACCTGCGGAGCAGGAAAAAGGGGATGAGGTGTCAGCATTTCCATGCTGACCAGAGCTGAGGACAGACAGTTCGCACCTATGCGAAAGTGTCATTTAGGAGAAGTTGAGGTGTTAATTTTGACCGCTGGAAAAAAAAAAAAAAATCTATATATATATAAAAATACTTTCTACTCAGTCTATGATTACTTCTCTGTGCAAACCCTGCCTTTCCTTAGGGTATCATTTCATTCTACATCTTCTTTGGCAGCAAGGCTGTTTTAAGTTCTTCACTTCTCACTTCCCCACACACGCTGCAGCACTGGCTTCCCAGTTGCGCCACTGGGCTGAGATATCTCTAAAATCATTGATACTGTCTGGAGTTAAAATAGAACAAACCTTCCACCCCCTCTCCAAACGAGATACTCATGGAAAAAGCAACAGTTGAGAAGGAACCAAAAGGTCAAATTGCCTGCTTTCAAAATTGCAAAATACCCCCAAAAAAGGTTTGATTGATGCTTTAGATGAGCAGCCACAACTCATTTATGTTTGGCAGCGTTAACTAATGACAGTCTGCAGCCTGGAAGCGCAGACGCGCGGCATGCGACACGGCAGCACCGAGCGTGTTCAGCAAGCAGCAGCGGGATAGGAAGCACAGCTCCATGGAAAACATACGCTGACAAACTTTCAGCGCTTTTAATTGCTCGCTTTTTAATTGGTATTATTCCTAACAAGAAAAAAAAAGCTATCCTCAGGAGACAGCAGGATTATATTTGCCTGAAAGCTTATTCTTTAAATAAAAATGGCTGTTCATAGAAAGTCTATTAGTTTCTTCCTTCATCCCACTGAAATATGTTCTATCCCTTGGGAAATAAATTTTAATTTACTGTAATTTTTCTTGAGGTTTTTCACTCAGTATTGTCGATGCACACTTGTCCTTCCTCCCTTCTTTTTTTCTTTGTGTAAAGACCAAGCTTTTCAGAAATGGAATTAAATCTGAACAAACGAAAAACAAATGAGTCAAAAATCTCAAAAACAGCTGAAATTTTTATGGAGCATTCTTTCTAGCGGTCTTAATTCAGTGCTCATGTCTCCATTTTCTAAACAGCAACAAGGAAAAGCCTTCTAATAAGTACCATAAATTAAACAAGCCCTGTTAATGCTGCCTCCTGACCCCAGAAGAGCTAAAGCGAGAGCAGAGTTCACGTTTCTTCTACTGCCAAGCTTGCGCATTCATTCATTTGGGCAAAAATTAGTCATTTCAAATGAACCAAGGATCTACAAAGACCATTTCCAGCATGGCTAGTGCTTGGTACTGTACGTTACGCTTCTAGATCTGTGAGAAGGAATAATTAAATGAACACACGAATGGAAACGGCCTTGGTATTTAGAAATGCTGAGCATGCACAAAGTGGTAATGCAAAGAAAGCAGGCAGCAAACCATGAATATGCGAATGTAAATTTTCGTTCTTATGATCAATATGGCAGCCAACCAACACTCACGCTCCAGGCTGCCAGGAGGCTATTAAAATGAGAGTGATGAACATCCGGACAAGAAGCAATAAAGATATGGCTCAGGACAGGCCATACATAACCAGAGGTCACACAGTGTGTAGTATCGTTTTTTTGTATTCAATACCCACAAAAAAGAAAAAATGTGTTTCACTGCTCTAACTGAATGGGACGGGACACTGTGCCAAAGAATAGGGCAAACGTAGTCAATACTGACAATCTGAGAGAAAGAGCAAAGGTAAATTATGTAGAAATTACAAAATCCTGTGTAAAGAGTCGCTTCCTTGGGACAGCCCTATCCCAGCTCTGAGCAGAGTGAAGTCTGCCATGGTAGAGCCAAGTTCCCTCAGGGCACAAACCCCAAAGCAGAAACACTCACCCCAGGACAGGCAGAGCAGATGTGCAGCACAGGGCTATGGGCACTGAACGGTGTTGCTCTTCCCACTCCAGCCATTGTACAGCTGGAGATCCCTGTGTTCTCCATTCCCCTCATCAACCTGTTCTTGGCCCACCTTACAGAGCCCACATCATTTCTCATCCTCACCGGCTCATGTCCTTGCTTCTCAAGGGACAACACACTGTGCTCTACTGAATTACAGACAGACCAGACGTAATGCATTTTCTTTGTGTATAAAAGTAGGCAGAAAAACAAGTTGCCTTAGGGAAAAACAAAACAAACCCAAAACCAAAGCAAACACCAAAACAACAACCACCACCAACCAACCAACTAACAAAACCCACCAAGTACAAGTTCATTCTATATTTTGGCAAGGGGTTTCTCTAGCATGCTTAATTTGATGATATTCAGCCTTCAAGTTTTCCTGTCGCTTCAGATGCTATCACTTCTGTTTCTGTAATTGCATTCTCATTAGCCAGTCTTCCTTTATCCCATTTTTAATATGCTCATTCCCAAAAACAAGAGAGTATTCATCTGCTCAGGTTACATCACTAAGAACTTCACGATGCTCCTAACACAGTCTTGAAAACAGCATGATAGATTCACTCCATCTGTATCTTTGACATCATGGTGATACATATTTTTCTTTACAAATATATATGTAAATACAAATATATATTTGACAATATTAACATCGACCTACTTCTAGAACTAGCCAAAATCTGAGGGACAGCAATTTGCCAGAAAAAAAAGTAATCCCTATTACTAAGTTTTATTTAGTTTCCTCCTGTCCTGTGTCTGTAAGAGGTAGAAAACAGTAGTTAAAAAGCAGGTTTAGCAGCTAGCATCAGTCGCATTAGCACGTGTCACGTAGTTCCTGCTGTGTTTTATTAGACAAATATAAAATTAACAACAGAGCTATAATGATTTCCTAAACTGGTTCCAACACAAATTTCCAATTTGAGGTCAGATGTATTGCCTAATAAAGTTTTACAGCAGCAGTCAAATAGTGCTAGTTAGTTCCCCAGAAATACAAATCTTAATTCAACAGAATTAGTTTTAAGACTGTTGTTCATCACATAAAACAAAAATAAATATTGTTATAGCTTTACTCAATATGCTCAGACAATAATATCCAGGGATTATGGTGTTGGGTTACTTTAATTGCAAACAACACAATTAAAGATACTTGATATATTTACATTTGTAGCAAATATACACTATAACATTTTGATTACTTGACCTGATGCTTGTAAACTGTCATTTTGAAGCTATTTGGCGAGCACACACTTGGATTCTGTTGCTAAAAGAGCATGAAACTTAAGAGGTTACTACAGTGTTGTGCTGGGTAAACCTTTTGTCTTCACAATGGGGGAAACTGAGGCAAATAAAAACTTTTTTAGCATATCAATAAAGTAAAATTGAAGAGATATCATTCTAGTTTAACAAAACCACAAATGACAGCAAAATGTGTTCCATAGTAACAAATAAAGTTCATCTTTGACAACAGTTGTTTGACACATTGAGTAATTCAGTGTTAGTCTTAAGTCTTTGTAAGAAACCACTGATGAAGTCAGTCAGAAATCATACCAAGAACAATAGAAATGTGAGTAAAATATCCATGGACCTGCATTTAATTTATATTAAATTTATATTTATTTTTTTTAAGATATTTTAACATTTAATCATGTCTGTAAAACATTATTTTGGACACTTCCATCTAAAGTACATAACTTTAAATAAAACTAGCGAGCTGCCTGTACTAGACAATCTAAAGCCTATCCCAAAGGATGAGCCTGATGTAACTAAAAGCTTTGTACAACAATAAAGAGTGTCTGGTTGGTTTTTTTTCAACTCTCCTTAATAAATTCAGTGAACTAATACACATAAAGGTGGTGCACTGAGAGCATTGTTTGTGATATATATATATATATACATATATATATAGGGTCAAAAATATACTATTCTTAGGCAAACACAATCATTACCTTTCTCTATATTTAAAGATTGCTTAAAAGTGTCTGTACAGCAGAGTTTGTGGCAAGGGACAGTGGGTACAACCAAGCTGGCTTTAAATGGCACTGATGCCAGCACAGGCTGCAGCGTCTGTCTGCGGCTTGGCTGATGAGTCTGCACTGAGCTTGGGGTGCTGTGGCTGCTAAGCAGCTAAAATTCATTGGGATGGAGGTAGATGAGCCACATTCAGAGTTTTAACAACAGCCAATGAAAGCAAAAGGCCCTGGAGCAATATTTATACACACATATTTTTATACATGCATTTATAAACACTTCTTTAAAAAAACCTTCAAATCTAACAACCCAAGAGACTGTTTTTCAGAAAACCAGTTTAAACCATTCTGTGAACGCAGAGCTATAGCTATATTGCTCAATCAACTCTGTTTCGAGTTGTCTCAAATTTCAGTTATAACTACCAACCTGAAAACATGTGTTAACTGAGAAGCGACGGCTGCGCACCTGAAGATGCACCAGAGTGAATAACCGAACAGGACGGTTCCAAATGCATCCTTTGTTATGCAAGAAAAAAAGCAAAATCAGACCCAGTAATATGTACTGCGATAGGGCATCACACACAGAGATAGCGACTCCCTTCAGAATTTTAGGTCATCTTCTAACAGATAACCAGTCCCTCCGCTAAGTCTGCTGCTTCTGGTCCAAGCCACCGGTTTTGGCTGCCTCAAAGAATCCATCATTCCCTATAGTTGTGGGTTAGGTAACTGTCCAGAGGCAGTTTCTGCATTTGCAAATGCTGCCCTGCTCCTCGGGGAAGAGTTCAGAGGAGGAACATATTGTGTGACAGCAAGGACCTGGTGCAAGCAGGAGGCACCGCACGGTGAGCACCTTCCCTTCAGCTGCATCGCCCAGCAATAGACCTGATGCAGGACACACCAGCTGACCAAATTGTTATTGAACCTTACTGATACTTTACATTTGTGAGGCCAGAAATCCCAGAGAGCTTACCAAAAATTAGCAAGAAGCTTCCCCCTGAGGTATGGAACAGCCAGAAAATAATAGCAATTATTTTCTTGGGAAAGGGAACTTTCCTTACAGTGACAGTCAGATAATAAGTGTCCTGCATTCCTGAAGGTCCTTGTGGAGCACACAGGAACTAAATCTTTAGGTTTACACATACCTCCAGTAAACTGCCTGGTGCTAATTAATCTACTCCAAAAGACCATAGGATGCACTGCTACGCTGCAGACAGGAGCTGCAATTCCTGCTGGGCTCCTTTTTTCCAAACAGTCCTCAAATCCCTCTTCCACAACAAGACAGCAAACATTGCTGAGTCAGCACCACTGGCTTGCGGGGCCATCAAACCGGTTTAATATTTCTGATGTACAGCTAACTCTATTGCCATAAATGGTTATTACTCTACTCCATAACCACAGCAATCACCTCGGTGAGGAAAAGCGTCCTGTCTGGTGGTTAACATCAGAATGCTCAAATAACAATAGGACGCATAAACTCATTCCAGTATGTGTTTGGTCACAAAGTATTTTGGGAAAACTCTTCTATAGTAACAATACTCTGCAGATATCAAATGTTCCAGGTTGTCAGTACTGAAGAAGACTTACCACCATGATGAAGGCACTGGTGGGGTTCAACCTGCAACCCCACCGACCAGCCCTGCTTTGGGATGTGGTCGAGGTGTGGGGAATTCATGTGTATGTACAAATCACAACCGCTGACTGAAATGAAAAGATGCTATTACACTGCAAAGACCAATTTAAGAAAGAACATTTAAAATAATTTCTGCATCATTTCCTCTGTGTCCAAACTCACAACTGCACAATAGAATACCTCACAGCTAACGTATACTAATGGATTTTATGCTTTCTAGATCTATAAAGTGGAATCTGAAATAGAGTACCAAGTTTTCTACGTCATGTCAAATGACCACAATTACAGGTGTGTATACATACCCATTATGGGGGCACACGTATTCTAGAGGTGCAAGCATCATGCAGGGCCTCCATATTGCATATGATAGTCTCTCCAGAGCTTCAGAGTCTATAAAAATCTCATTACAAATAATTAATGAACCAAGATCAAACATTCCAATTGCTTTCAGAATGCTGAAGATGACCAGCAGCAAAGAATTCTATGCTTAGTTTCAAGCAGCAACAATATTTGTTTAATGATTTCGTATCTCTGTGGCTTTATGCCCTGCTTTGCTAACTAGCGAGTCCTCTACAACCAGACGACAGGATGAGGTTGCACCGTTACATATTTGCTTTGCCTCCTCTCCTCCTTCTCCCCAGTTAGAGACTCTTTGGGGTTTCATTATTTAACTTTCCCCTCAGGCGCAGGGATAACACCATTGGAGCCATTTTGCAGGCAGCAGGATTCTGTAAATGAGGCACTTATTTAAACAGCCTCACACAGAGCCCATGTCAAAGTTCTCGGCTATTTACAGGTGACATCACAAGAGATGCCTTCTGAAGCGCGGCCAAAACAAGTACCATGCACAGATTAATTTTTCTTGTCCAACATACATCGGAAAACAGTCATTCCACCCTTGCTTTGCTGCACAAAACTCCTTCTTCAAGCAAATATATGATAGAGCTGCACAGCAACTTCTTTCCGCCTGTTGAGCAGACCAGAGTCTGGTTCTCCCTGAGCAAGAATTGAGCAGATGTTTGTGGGGACGATTCTCTTTCCCTTCAGGTTTGCCCATCCCTAGCAAAAACCTGCAGCAAACAACAACAAACACGAACCACCAAACACAAGCAGGGAAACAAAACAAAACAAAAAGGCAAAAAAATGAGATCTGATAGCAGCTCTAGACTGACGTGTCTAAGTAATTGCTGTTTAATTAATCAGGATCTGACAATGCCACCTATATAAAGAAGCCAGGGTGTGAATAAATTAGTTTTAGCTTTACATTTCTTAGAATTCATCTGAAACATAACAAAAATCCTGTAATAAGACCTGGAATATGCAATATTTAAGTGGAAAACACTCAACAAAATCACTTTTTCCAAGGTCAAGTAATTTCCCAAGAGCTGAGCTTTCCAAACCCACGGCAGGAAGGCGCTCGTGTAGGGAGCATTTGCAGGGCTCCCGGTTTTCATACATAATGTGCTGACTTCCACAGTCTACACACGCTTTGAAACAGCTCTCCACTCCTCTGGTAGATATTAATTCTACACAGAAAACTTTGCCATTTATTAGCATACATTTGGAGTTTATTTTCTCAATGTTTAATCACGCGTGGTAGCCATTAGCATATATGAACACTCCTTTTCTAGAGCAGTTTGTGTAGAATTCTCATTTGAGTTAATTACTATGTAAGATAGCTAAACTCTAATTAAAATTCAATGACACAAGTAATGATAAAAATTTATCAATACTGTGTCTTTCTCGGCAGTTATTTTTATTAAATTACTTAGCTTCATTGTTTATTTCTTGAAATGGGGATTTTTAATCAGGCTGGTTTTAACCACTGTAACAGTAGCTTTGGTAGGCTTTAAGTACAATTTTTTACTTCGTATTTTAAGGCAATAAACACCTTTCAAGTTTTGTATTTACTCATTGTTGTTTTGCTATGGCTCCAAAGGTCTTTATTAAGTTCTGTCTCTCAGCACTGAACACAAAAGGTGCACAAGTTTGGTTTTATCCAAGCTAATGGCAAAACATCCCTTAACTTCACTGGAGCTCGAAGCCAGGCAGTTCACAAATATCTGCTGCAAAACAGAATACGACTAAAATAGATCAAATCAAATAAAAAATTCTTAAAGGACGACACCACTATTTTTCTGTGTCCTAGCTAATACTGTAAATTGCTGTAAGTACCAAGTATAATTAATACCACTTAGTCAAAGACTTTCCTGGTGCAGTTCAAGCCAGTAGCCTGTGCTCTTCCTTAAGTTGGTTCCAGTGTTGCACTCTTAAAAGTCACCACTGTGGATGTTTCTGTGTATTTGCATAAACGTCTAGAAGCTGAGGAAAATTATTTACGCAAACTTTTTTTTGCTTTTTTAGAAAACATAACTATATTAGACAAGTCTTGCGAGTTGAAAATATGGAAAACCTCTTTGGATCAGTTTCATTTGTGTGGGGTGAAACATGCATGAAAATGTGTGTATGAGGTTCTAATCCAAGCCCCAGTTTTGCTCCCTGCATGCAGGATGCACTGGTAGAAACCAAATATGCTCTAAACAAAAGCTAAAAAACAAAACACCCCAAACCGTGAGCAGCAACAACTCCTTCCTGCTGCACCAAATGCAGAAGGCTCAAGCATTAGAATGACTAATCACCCTTTAATCAAGTTATAGTTAATAAAGTCATCCAATTTTTGCTTAATCATGTTAATATTCAGACATGTTAAACAGTAAATCCCCTCAGGCATGCCATCCTGTTTGCCAAGTTTCAGCCTACAACAAGGTGTAAATCCCTGAAAACGGCCCTTTGGAAATACTGACAAACCTTTGGCTATTGTAACAGAAGCTGCAGTCTGCAAAAAACAAGCAGCTGAGCTTCTCTGCAAATTTCTACCCAGCCTAAGATTTGCAGGAGGTAATTCCAGCACTCTGGATTTCGACCCTGCAGATCCCCTCTTGCTGTACGAGCCACAGAGTATTACTGAAACAGGCAGGAAGAAGGAAAATTAAACATAATTAATTATCATTAAAGCATAATATTTATAGCAAAATATAGTTGATACTTCCACTAATACTTTAATTATAACATATCAGATTCTCAGAGATGTTTGCAATCGGGTCTACTCAGTTGTTTGCTTTTAAAGGTGCCTTATGACTTCTGAAGTAGAATAAATGATAAATAATGCATTTCCTCAGTGTTGGTGGGAAAACTCAGGCTATAATTAGCATGCAAAATTAAACATTCTGATATTTGATGTTCACCGATGCCATTTCCATCATGTCATACAGCATAAATAAAAAGCTGGCAATCCTAACACTCCCAATAACTTCATTCTTATAAACATCCTCTGCTGCTCCAATACAGCTTTTCTTTGAGTAACTCCTTAAAGTCAGAGCCCTCATATCTTCCACCACCTTCGCTCTAAGCGAAAACCCCACTTTGTGCCGCAACGTTCCCGTAAAACCCCAGATTCCTGTTGGTTCCTAAAGAGCGGCGGAGGGAAAACTTGGCCGCCGTGGCCAGGAAGGCCCCTGGAAAGGCAAAGCCCGCGGAGATGCCGAGCAGGTCTCCAACAGAGGAGCTTTGTCCTGCCATGCAAATGCGTCCCTGCCCGGCAGCCCCCAGACAAAGCCCAGGGAGAGCCCATCCATCTGCGGCGATGTGGCCAACTCAATGTTTCGGACATTCTTTCTCTTACACAAAACGCTCTGTGTTGACAGCTGTGAATTTTAAACAACTATTCTGTGTATGTTTTTCTAATTTTGGCCATTCAGATAGTTTCCCCAGCATCAGAGGCTGAAAGCGGAGTGCTCGGATTCCATAATTCAGAGATTTCATGCTTTTCAAAGAGTCACAGCAGCTCTGACGAAAAACAAAGTGGAAATTAGGTGTCTAATGGAGAGAGCTTCAAATGGCAAGAGAAGTGGTTACTTTAGAGCTGTTACACAAGAGAAAATTCATATTTATATGAATTATGATTACAGAGACTCTCTGTAAACTACATGCTGCCTGTGATAAACATATTAATAAAAAGTATGCAAACTTTGTTTGGCTAAACCACATCCTGATTACTCAAAATCCACTCGCACTTTGTAGCGTTCCTTTTAAAGAAAAACTGCAGTATTTTGAAGAAAAAGTTTGCTTTCAGTCAATTAATCAACTAAAATATTTGGATATCAGCAATTTGTCCATGTAATGAATGAAGTTTTTTTTTTTCACTAGGTCAAAAACTTAACTTAAACCAGATGCTGGTCTAGAGCAATGTTATTCTGCTCATTGAAAAAAGAAAAAAACTCTCAACCTCCAAGTTTAAAGCCTCCATGTAAAACAGAAAAAACAAACCAGTTTTCCTTTTCCAGTTTAAAATAAAAAAAAAGGCAAAGGTTTGAAAATAACATCCCCTGGATACTTATCTCATGGGTATCGATCCCATGGCAATTCTGCCATGACCATGGACAGATTTGCAAAATGCAAATATCACAGATAGGCTGCCATTAAACAATTTTGGCCAAAAGCGAGTTTTGGATTGACTCCTGAGAATTGTGCCTACCCAGCAGGATGGAGCAGCGTCCAGCTGTGCCCTGGGGAGCGAGTGAGCAGAGATAAACCGGGCAGCTGGGAGTCGGGGTGATTGGCCATCACTGCTGGCTCTGCCTCCCCCAGACCTGGATGGGGCCAGGAGCCAGCCCTTTGTATGCAATAGTTCAAAGACCATAAACAAAAATTCTCAAGACTACCAAAAAATTTGAATTTAAACCTGTTTGGGCCATTCGCTCTCTTCTCCACTCGAGGCATTGACACCTTGCCTTTACAAGGTGTCCTCCGGCCACTCACAAAAACCACCATAAAGGCACGATGCATTATTTCCCACACTCCGGTCTCAGCCTCCACACTTCGGTGTGACCCGCCCTGCATTGACATTTTCTCTCCCTAATATCTACACGAATCAAACAGCAATGTGGTTTTGCTTGAGGGAGGACAGGGGGTGGGTTTTGTCTAGTCTGGAAACGTATTTTCCCTTCTTCCCCGTCATTTATTGTTCTTCTTTTGGCAGCAGAAGAACATATTTTGGACGTGAATTTTTCTGTGGGTGTTACGTTGGAAATTAATCTCTCTGCAAGGCGTATACAGTCTGGGACAGTTTTGAAATACGTGCAAGAGGATGAAGAGGGGAGGGGATGTGTGGAAATGAGGCCAATTGGTGGGGCTGGCAGTGATAGCCAGGTGTCCCCGCAGACCCTTGACCTGGGCACAGCACCCACCATCTAGACTAAGATCCTGTATTTTTTGTTGAAGTCCAAGAATTATTTTTTTGAGGAAAGTTATAAGCCCCTTGGAAAGAGCCGTACACAAAGGTAACACTGATGGAACAGCACCCAAGGCACCACAGCCCCTGGGGAGGGGACGCAGCCACCCATGGGAGACAGTGAGGGATGAGACTCAAACATACAAGCACTGACCTACATGGCACATTGTAACACACTCCTTTTGTCATTTGCCCCCCATCCCATCCCCGGTGACTGTGAACACCCATCAAGGAGCAACGGGAGCTCTCGCCACTGTGGGGTCAAGGTCTGCCACCACTTCGGGTGGGATTTCCGAGCAAAGCGTCCAGCACGAGCACTGCCTGCTCCACTCCATCCTCCTCACAGCGTGATTTCATTCACAATATTTCTTTAGATGGAGCAGTGTGTGCAATTTGCATGGCAATACAGTCACCTCAGTATTACAGCCAGGTTCAAGCCCCCCTGTGCTATGCACTAAAACAAGACAAAAAAGAAAAAGTTGTAGAACGTTGATCCGAAAGCTTAAAAGGGTCAAAAGAACCACAAAAAGCTTTTAAAAAAAATGTGTGTGGGTTTTTTACTTAATTAGAAAATAACAAAAATCAGAAAGGTATCCATCTTTTAAAAACATAAATTCTAGCGGGTCATTAAGAGGCATTAGAAACCACCATATACATACATATTTAGGCACTCCTCTGGCTCCGAATTATGCCTTACGCAAACAAAAGGCCTCTCTCTACAGATTTACACAATAGGTTTACACTGAGCCATTACGATCTATCATGTAACTGAGTGCTTAATGACTCTTTAATTTAAGGATTATTGACACAAAAGATGTAACAGCTGCTTAAGAGTTACTACACAGCAGCAGCTTTTCAAAGAGATATCACTTCATCATTTTTATATTTTCTAAACTATCCAAAGACGCTTACGTTTGTGGCAGTGACTTGAAAGACGGAAAAATTCAAGAGGAAATAAATTAGAATATACTTGACCTCGATGAACTGGGGAAAAAAACCAAAAACCAACATTCTCAGTTGAGAAGAGGTTTTTTGTTATTTATTTCTGACCATGTGAAAGTTTAAAAAATAATAAAATAAAAGCTTGTTTTATCTGTAAAGAAGCTTCTAGACTAAGACACTGTATTTTCTGTTGAAGTTCAAGAATTGGGTTTTTTTAGGAAAGTTATAAGTCCCTTGGAAAGAGCCGTACACAAAGGTAGCACTGACAGAACTCTAAGCACAAGTGGTAACAGGCGTCCTGTAACAGCCAATGCTCAAAAATGGAAGAGCGTTTGTTAGGGCTGTGTGCGTGTATACATCCATATATTTATAACCCCCTTAACAATGAATATTCCTGCTGCCAAGCATTCGGAGACAGAGTTGATTTCCTTTCAAGTAACTGATGGAGGCTTTCGGCAGGACCCCGGCCAGACAAGTTCTCCACCGTGGCGCAGGAAATCACACCGTCAAAGGAAAGCTGAGCGCTCCTTCCACACGGCCCAGGTCAGCCCCTCCAAAACACTAGATTTATACGACCGCTGCCAAAAAGCTTGCATTTCCATGCCCTCCTGTTGCTAAGATAAAGGATGTTTCCTACTGCCTCAGAATGCCGTCCTCATTTAAAACTCCAGCTATGTTCTGACAAAACACGCTGCTGTCACCCCAAATTGAGCAAATGAGCCTACGTCCTACAGTATAAAGACCAAAAGAGTTATTGAATATCACCCGGGGAGCATAAAATGAAAAGGCTCCCATTTCTTCCTGACCTTTTTGGGGCATTTTTTTCCTGAAATCGGCCGAGCCCTTCAGCCTTCATTTCTCATGCTGTCTGCGGTAGCACAGGAAGGACAGCCTGGACTTTGCACTTTCAAACAGATCAAGTTTTGTTAAATAACTTCTTTTTTTTCTCCTTCTTCAAACCCAAAGCGGAAGGGAACACTGTGAAGAAAATGGAAACTGGCAAAGAGCTTTAACTTCAAATAGCCTTATAAGTCAGCGTTGATGTGCAAAACTAATTCTGGTTTTTTTGCATTTAAATATAACCCGACATTTGCAGAAGGGAGGGGTGAGGATGGGAGAAGTGCAAGGCAGATTACTAGCCAAGTGTAAAATACGGAGATGTGTAGTGCTATGACTTCTTTTTATCAAAAGAAATAAGGATTTGATTTATTGGCACTGGGCTTTATAGGGGAGACTACATACAAACTTGTACTGGAAAACTTCTGGCAAGAGACCCTATGAAAAAAACCAGTTCTATACCACTGGTGCCTGGGAAAAAGGCATTTCCATGGAACGTTTCCATGGGAGAGAATCCCAAGCTTTGGTAAAATAGGTATGCAAATAGGTCCATTCATTAAAAAAAAGAAGTACCACTAAATGTAATGTATCTAAATATTTGTTCAGGGTTAAGTGGTGTTGTCTAAACAAGCAGCAAAGCTCTTTTTTAATGTAGATTTACTCTCCCCATTAGGAGTGCCAGCCACATACTTGCTACTGGTTTATTTCTATGCTTTTAATTTCCTAGAAATGTGCTGTGTCGTTTTACAGACGCATGAGGGAAGCGATAATCTGACATCAGGTACTCGTAGGATCCATACCATCTGTTCAAGCTTTAGCTGACTAGCTCTTCCTACCACTCACCAGAAATACACTGATGGGAAAGTACACACTTCTCATCCTCTAAAGATAAGGCATGAAACAGGATGTGTTGTTTATCAGCCTGTAACCACACCTTTTACAGTAGAGAAACACCACCCATACAGCACAGCCTCCCGTGGGCAACGCCGCTGCCTCAAGCAGCTGAAATTTTACCTCCCCTTGTCTCTGCTGCTTTCAGAGTGGTCATTGCTCAGTGTTGCTGGCCCAACGCACCATCCAGAAGCACTTCCTAACTGAGAGGAAGAAACAGCATCTTGGCAGCGAAAACACACACAAAAAATGATATGGAGTTGTGTGTTATGGCAAACAGAACGAGTAGTGTTTACAGGCACTCCTGTGTCTACCAAAGTCTCAGTTTATTATTGACCAGATTAAATAATCTCAAGTCAAAAATTAACAAACTTATATTTCTATTTAATGCCTGCCCCTGTGCAGTGCTGTTATTCAACTGTTCCATTCTAGGGCGAAGCCACTGTTCCAAAGACAGCATCTACTTCATGAATTTTTCCAATTTTATTGTTTGCATAAAGCTTTTTCTGGCTGGTTAGTCACATCAAATTAAGACAGCTGGTAATCATGGACAACCCTACCTGGTGAAGGATGGGCCCCTCTTGTTGGAGCCCCCTTCTCAACAGCTCTTTCTTGTTGCCAAAATTAAATTTTCTACTGAAATTATCCTGGAGCCCCAAGGTAACAAAACCCCAAAGCGGAAAAATTACTGTTCAGCCCGAAGGTCCCGCAGCTAACATCAATAGCCACAACAAAGAAACAGACAAAACAAAATATTTGACAATGAAAATACAGCTTTGCAAGCACAAGTGACCCCTCAGAACCCCAAAACAGAAGCCCCAGGTCATCAGAGAAACTTCTCTAGAGTTTCACATACAGAACTCATTTACTTTTACCAGTCCTCTTCTTTACTTTTATAAATAGCTCTTCTCCTTTCTTCTGGAGAGGAAAGCAATCTACCATGCCCAGGTGGATTTAATAAGCAGGTCTAATACTGGAGGTCAAAGCATATGAATGGATTAAAAGATTAGGAAGAAGAGCATGAAGGCTTTCACCTTTACGGTTCCTGTTCTGAATTCATCTGATGTCAGCTGTGAGCGAGCAGTGGAACCGCCAAGGAGCTGTGGCTGCACAGAAATCTCCCCTTCAGCTTCTAGGAGTTACGCTGAAGGATCATTAAAAAGAGCCGGAATATTTTAAAACTATTTACTGAGACTGTCTCTCTTTATCAACCCCCATATCTACTTTTTCACTTCTTCATATTCCAACTCTATAACCACCAAGACGGCTTTTCTGTCAAAAAAAAAAGTCTCCATACTTTTCACTATTAAACTCAAATTTATCAGCTACGTGTTGTTTCCCTCTGATTTCAAGTCTCCTGTAACAAAGATAGACAGACACCCCTGTTCACTACTTTATGTACAACTGCCTGTTACTCAACCAGAAGGTGTTCTTCATGTACCAAATTAAATCTCCTACAAGCAATGATCTGCAGCACAAAAAGAACAACCTGACTTTGCTAAGAGCTATTCCCTGTAGTGATCAAACCAGCCTGTAGTACCCCTGTACTTCAACTTAACCTTCCCAGGATTTTGGTGAAATCACATTAAAGTTGATCATTATGGCATTCCCAATGGCTAAAAGTGCAGGCTTGTGCACATCAACTTTCATCCATCTTTTAAGACACAGCTCATTGCTTCAAACCCAGAAACTGTGCAGAAATTATCTTATTTTTCGCTGGCAAGGTCTGTACTTCCACATATCCAGTGGGAAATTCAACTGGCAAGGTGCCTGAGAAGTAAACCAGCCATTACATATAGGGTCCTCTCTTGGAATGAAAGGGGTGAGCTCAACAAGTAGGATGGTGTTTCTAGATATCGGAAATTTTTTGAAAGAGCTAAGTGTCATATTCAGTTCAGGACTTAAAACTAGCCATGGTTATCTCCAAAACACCTTCCGTTAAAAAAAAAGCATGTTGCACAACAGAACCAGCAGCCATGACTGAGGCTGGTTTAATGATAAACTCAAAACTACTTAAAATTAACATCATGTTTCCATGGTGATGAATACGTATCTCACTTCAGAGTGTCTTGTGATGTAGAAAACATTCACTAGTAGTATTTTGGTAGCAATCTTGCTAATGGAAAATTCATTAGTATTGTTCAGGATAGTGATAACACTGACTTGGAATAATTTTAGTGTGACCGTGGCAAATTGGCAGATGAATATGAAAGCAGTATAGTGCCCAATGGAAAAGTAAAATACCTGGAGATTCCCACTTGTGGCATACATTTAAAATATATATATATATATATATATATATATAAAAACATATATGATGACTGGTGGCTGCTAAGATGAATGTGCAGATCTGTTCATTTACTTTATCTCTCTGATATCTGCTAGCAAATCCATTTTTGCCTCAGTAAGCTTCCTCAACAGTGGGAAGATTTAAATCTTCTCAAACAGATACAAAATGCATCAAGTCCTTAGGTGAGTCTTGCTTAATGGCAGCAAGGCACAGCCAATTGCAGACACTCTCAACAGAACATATTTGACAGGTATAAGATCAGGCACATGCAGAAGGAGAGGTCCCAAAGCTTGGCTCTACACAAGAGGCTGCTCCGAGGGCATGAACAGCTAAACTCTGTCATCATTGCTTAACTTACTGTGCTCCTTAATACGATGCGGTGTTCTATTCGGGGGATAAAAAAAAAACCTTCCTAGGAGTACATATTTGACTTTGATCCAGTGACATGTTTCTGAAGGAAAGCACCTGACAGGACAAAGATGTACAGCACTTCATTTAGTCTGTGTGCCGTACGCGGCGGTTTAAGCATTGCTGTCACAGCCCCTTCGGCTGGCAGCGGGATCGCACGGCGCAGCGAAGCAGAGGGAGGAAAAGGCTTGGGAAGGATTTCCCCAGGTTATTACCAGCAAGTATATTTTCCTACTTCATACAGAAATTAAAAATAAAATAATTTAAAATAAATAAATAAATAAATAAATATTTTTTTTTACTACCTCTTCACATCATTTATTTTGATTCAAAGAGCCCATAAGTATGGGTGTAATTTTCAGTGTGTAAACAGATGCTAATAGGTCTGCTCAGGTGCTACATACATGCATAAACACCTTGCTAGAAAAAACCTGCAGAAATATACTGCTATTTTATAGACACTCCAAACTTCTTTCAGCTAATAGACTCTGAAAGTCTAGTTGCTTCAGAACTTGCAGTTTTAAAAGCATAATCTTTTCCCAAATGTGAATTTTGGGGATGTTTTAATCAGAAACAACTGCACAGTTTCTGAATATACAGCCAGATATGCAGTGGTTTTGGTATAAAATTGTCCTTGCCAACATCTGCATAACTCAAAATGCTAACTAGATATGAGCAGGTAGCTGCTATTTGTTCTGGATATAATTCATATTCAGAGGTCCTCTGGCCATTTTCTTGAAAACCTGGTTTAGATTTGACTTCTCTCTGGGTTATCAGAAAGCGCTCTGCAGATTTCATATTCCTCTTTTTTGTTTTATGCACTGAATCTGAAATCCATTCAGCAGCACAGTACTGTTAAGATATATTTCTAATTTAACAAGCAGCAAAGCCATACAGGGGGAAGTTAAAAATGACCTTCAGGAAAGACTTGAGGGGAAGATGATTATATGAAGATGTGTCAAAGTGGACAAAGTTTATGAAAACGATCAGCACTACATCTGCGTCAATCCCATCATTACACAGTCTAGTTTCTTACTCTTGTTACTTCAGAAAGCTGTTTAGTCTTTACAATACTAATATCTAAGTTCAGCCAACAGCCCATAAGTGCCTTTTTTATTTCAGATTAGGGAGAAACGTACAACAGCAAGAAGTAATACAAGTGGTATGTTACACAAACATGCAACAAAAGTGAGACTTCTTTTTCTCTTGTAATTTCTGATAGGCAACACAAGTTCTCTTTTTCCTGTAATCATGAATCTAAAGGCACTGATTATGTCAAACAAACTCCCTGCGTGTTTTTAGAAACGTGTTTCTTTGTGTCTCACAGCTTGGTGGCAATATTCAAACATTTATTCAATTACTGTCAGTATTCCTACAGTAAAATTAGTGCCTTGAAAGAAAACTACTGAACTGAAAAAATAAAGGACAATATTTTCAATTTACAAACTGACCTCAGGTTTCAGTAGAAAAGAGTGTGATCTAGTCCTCGTATTTCCCTTCATGCAGAAAGTCTGTTGCAATCAGTGTGCTAAACGTATTGCAATTAAACCACAGTCTAATCAAAACACAAAAGACTTTTTGGTAATAAATCTTTCTGGCAAAAAGCGGCTTAACACTTACTTCACAAACAACAGCACTTGTCAAGAGACGTTAAATGAATTTTGAAACTGGGTGTTTTCATGGCAATTTGGAATATTTTATATTTTGGTCTTTGGTGCTCAGTGTCAGCCAGTTCCATATGTTCCCAAAAGTACTAACGATTCCTAGGCAAATATACACCAGTCAAAAAATTCACCAGTGCGTCTGAGATTACGGACGGTTTTCCAAGGGAAGCAGCCCGGCCTATCGCTTTCTGACCTATTTTCCTCTCCTTCCACTTCTGCATGTCCTCCCAGCTGAGTGCTAGAAACTGCATTCAGTTAAGTGGGATAAAAATAACAATAAAAACTTGGTGCCTATAGCAACCCTTAAGCTACAGAAGGTGAAAAGAATTACACTCTTAATTCGCAAAGCTCTTTTTGCATATAATCACTCCTTTTAGGTAAAGGTCAAGTTACAAGACTTTTTGCATTATGCATAGTGATTTCCATTTTGGCTTATTATTCAGGAGCATAAAATTTATGATGTCAGATTTCATGACAGTTAAACCTGAGTTTGTTCTGTTTCAGAATGACATCTGGGTATAGAGAATAACAAAGCTTCTATATTAAAATGGCCCTATATTTTTAGGCCAGCTCTTATAAAATACATCAGACCACAAGACACTCGAACAGATGTTCAGAAAGATATTTCACTTTTCAACTGCTGACGAGCTAGAATGGGAGAAGAATTGCGTAACGGGAAATGAATCATTACAGTCAATCACAAAAAATATTCAATTGTTTGGAATCAAAGTGTTTGGAAAGAAATCTTTTCTTTGTGTACTATTGCAAGGCATTTGATATTCAAAAGCAAATAACTTAGGAAACATATTCAATACTGCTGTTTAATCCATTTATGAGAAAAAACAGGTTCTTCAAGGTAATAAACGTAGAAAAGTGCATTTTGTTTGTTAATGTGTGTAATAGATAATGATTTTTAGCTGACAGTATGATTACTTATTATGACGATGCAACATCTTTAGTGAAAACTGAATAGTCTTAAGGTGTTCTGTGCTGCTCATTCATGCAAAGAACTCTTGTCAAATATTTTAATGAGAAGAAAAGTATGGCAGTCAAGATTAAAAGTCAAGGTGACCTTTAACTGTGGAAAACAGTATCTACATATCACCTTACATTTTTTTTTTAAGGTCATCACTTCTCTCTTGAAGAGCCATTCCATAAATGGAAGCAGGCAGTGCATATAGAGAGCAAACCACAAAAACCCTCCTCAGCTCAAAATTCAGCTCTGCGTTACACCCGTTTTAAATCACGTATGCCCTGTGGTGTGAAACCCAAACACTGGCTCTAGCGTTGTCAGCAAAACGAGTAAGGAAATCAGTCGTTACAGAAACGAGGGACGTACAACTGTCACACGGGCTTTGGGAAAGAAACAGCACAACATCTTAGGAACTGCCACTCTTGTTTGTGAAGAACGAACTCGGCTGTGACCCTTGGCCAGGGTGTGCTGAGCCAGCTGGAAAAACGTGCTAATGGGCACCCAGTCGCCTCTCGTTCTACAGAGTCTTTTGGGGAAACCAAGGGTGGTCCCCCAGCACAGCAGTGACCTGTTTGCTGCTGCCGTTCTCCAGGCTGCCCAGGTTGGCTGAGCAGATACCTTGGCTCTGCACCAACAAAATCCTCCACAGATGATGTGAGCTTAGACAAGGAACAGGAGAGTTTGGAAGTATTGTTCCCATTACCAACGAATCATCAAATACTGGGTGTTCACGACATAGTGCCTAGTGTACTCAAAGCAGGGGTGGCCAAAGGGTGATGACCTGCATCTCGCACCCCTTTGCTATTCTAGAAACCCCCCAAAATGCATCTGACCTGCCCAGTCCCCGGGCAGAGCCCCTGTTCTGACCTTACACACACTAAGTGCTGTGCTGCTTCTTCCAGCCACCTTCAGCTTTCTTTTTCCCTCTACAACTGGAAAGGCGAACCTGGAGGTGGGGAAAAGCCACCTGCTGTTCAGTTCCTACAAGGCTTTAGCTGTGTTATTATAAAAATAAACCCATTTTTTTCTGCCCAGTCTAGGTGGAAAAGAGGCATCGTGCCACATGGGCAGCTTGAGAGGCACCTCAAGGCTGGTCCTACTCTCTAATTTACATACTTTACATACTTTGTCTGCAAATTTATTCCCTTATCTCTGATCTTTACTCACTTTCCCACACTGAAAGCAGCCCAGGTATAACATGACATGAGAGTGGCGATAAGGCTTACAGATGAGAGTTGGTTTAGGTCCAGTCACTAGGCACGAGCTGCCCATCAGCACAGACAGAAAGAATGATGTTTAGCTGCATCTATCCACAAAGATACATTCTTAGCTATATATATTAGGAGGATTACTCTCAGAGTATCATTAATCATTTTTAATCACTACCAAACATAGTATCAAAGACATACAAAAATGTGGTTCCTAATTGCTACTATGGAGACAAAGGAGCAAAGGAACAGGAGATGAAAATAAAATACTAGGTGTAATTTCTTCTGTAAAATTATACATGAAATAATTTAATTAAAGGGTGATATCATTTATACAAGGTTCTAAGTGAATCTTAAATAATTACAATAGTCAAACGTAGCAAATCAGATTTTAAAATTTGCTAAGAAAAATGTTGTGGATAAACTTGCTAAAACATGCAATAATGAAATGAATTTATTAAAATATGACAGAGATGACACCGCTTCAAATCAGAGCCTGAACTTACTGTAGCTATACATTTAATAATAAGATCGGTGTTCTCCCCCACTAAAAGTATTCATTTCTTCTGTAGTCCCATTTACCACATATCACATACTGAAATAACTTAAATAGCCCACGTATTTTTTACAAAATATTAGAATCAGATTAAATTAATTTAGTAACAATGCATCATACTTTAATTATTCCATGTATCTGACATACATATGGTTCAAAGCAAGCTCTCACACTTTGGGCAAGTGAACTTTCTGTACCTTTCAGACTTTAAGCTAAATTTGAAAACATTACGGTGCTTTAAAAATATTTTTTCACTCTTATTGTTTGGCTGCTAATGTCTGAAAAAGTGGTATTACATTCCTACAACTGCTGATGCTAAGCTCTTTCTCCGTTTAACACATAACTATATTTAACATGCTACTCCACTGTTTTGGTTTTATTGAAACACACACAAAATTCCTTTTTTAGCCAGCGAGGAGATTTGGCACCAGTTATAAAAGATTTATTGATCCAGTGCTAACTAGAGAACATTACAAGTAGCCAAGTGCCAAGCGGTTCCTTTGCACCAGATTGTGATTTACAAGTAAGGAAAGGAAACTGGATTACTAATTACATACAAAACTCTAAGCTTTAAAAAGTTGTGTATTTATAATTAAGGTCTTGCAAAATAAACAGTCTTTCTCTAATTGAGACAGGCTTTTATAATTAAGTCTTTTCCCTAACAGAGATACACACATACTATTTTCTTTAACAGAATGCTGAGCTCAGCTTTAAAGAAAATTCTTATATTGGAAAGAGTTGCCACTCTTAAAAAAAAAAAAAGAAAAGAAAATTAAAAAGGCAACTTTTAAATTAAAGTACTTAGAAAAAATTGAATTAACATCTGATACTGTATAGTTTTGATTTAAAAGATGTGTGAAAGCTTTATAAAAACAGTCAGTTCTCAATCTTTTTGATATTTTCACATCTCTTTACATCTATCCATGAGGACAAGTGCTTATAGACATATAACAGTGTGATGTCACTGCATTCTAGTTCTGAGGGATGATCTTGACCCGATTAT
Source organism: Patagioenas fasciata (assembly GCF_037038585.1). Lineage (NCBI taxonomy): Eukaryota > Metazoa > Chordata > Aves > Columbiformes > Columbidae > Patagioenas > Patagioenas fasciata. The sequence continues at coordinate 7,503,632 of NC_092532.1, forward strand.
ATTTTTAATAGATTGCTTAGGTAGGTCACAGACAACACAAAGCAAGGCATTTGAACCAGGAAAGTGAGGCAGAACGGGTCCAAGGATCTGTGGGACACACAATGCAACCCTTAAACATAGAAAAGGCCACTTGCATCAAACAAAAGTAGCCTGGCTAAGCCAGCAGTACTAGAGCTCAGAGGATGAGATAAAGGAAGAAATTCCTCCCCATCTCCTGTGGATGATGCTCCATCCCTGGACAATGAACGATTGTGATTTAATCATTGAAACAACCAAGTTTATTCTGTTAATTTATAAGGGATTTGTCACAAACATCAGATGCTAAGAAGAATGTGAATGAGAGCAGCAAGCTTTTCCAGAAATATCTGACACTTTGGCCACTTTGGAGTCAGTTTCAGTCTCCATACAGAGACTGATGCCCATCACAAGCTCACAAGATGTGCAAAGCTAAATTGGACACTGAGTCACAAGAGAAGGGATACAAATAGCACAAAGAAAGAGTAAAGTCATATTCAAAATAGCAAGGGAAAAACATAGTATTTCATTTATAAATATTTTTGGTTGGTTGGTTTTCTTAATGCAATAGACAAATTTGTCCTAGTAGGAGATACATTCTGCATCTATTCAAAAGCTGATATAAAATGTCTACAAGCAATAAGCAACTCCAAAAATTGCATTTACTGTCCGGGTGTGTCTTTTGGAGGTCCAGCTCCACAAGACACATGTCAACAGCCAAGTAATACACAGTTTTATTTCAGTTTCTAGGTAGACAAAGTATGTAGAGAATACAAAACAAAAAGAGGATGTGTAATTTAATATGTATGGTTACCTGAAATACACCAGTTATGTTAAATACATTTATAACTAGGCATACTTCTGCATTTGGAGTCTATTTAAAACCTTATTAATAGCTAAGGACACAGAAGAAACAATCTGTTTGATCTATGTTGAAGCTATGGTAATAGGAAACAAGTTTTCCTGCAACGCCTCTCAGGATCATCAAGCAGCCCTTTTTTAAAAAAAATAAATATGCAGCATATTTGAAACCCTTAACCTAAAGCTTGCCACGAAATCTCCCTTGTAGACACAGTTGTTTATTAAGACTAACCTTAGTTCATTTTCCAGTCATATTTCAGAGATAAGCAAAAATTATAGAAATAAAAATGTCTAGCAGGTAGTTTCATTTGCCCCTTTTATTACAAATCCATATTCAGATATGTTAATATAAAGATGTACAATATTACATAAAGGGCACAAAACCTGACATCGCGACACTAGCAGCTGAACGGTTCGCTCATTGTAGCGGCTCTTATTCAGCTATTTTCTAGTGCTCTCATCAGTCTTTTGTGTGGAAGTCTGTGGTGAGAGTCAAGTCTGAACTGATAAGGCCTTGGAGACATAATCACTGGCCCTCATTTTCCATTGACAGCCCCACACAGCCAATTCACAAACATTTTCATATTAATATTGAGCAATTTCCCTACATTCTAATCCATCAAAGTAGGCTATTAATCCTTCCCCCACGCTCTTCTCTATTCAAATGCTAACAATTTTCTTCTCACAAGCTAAAACATTTGTCCTACAGCCCCTCACACAAAGACACTGTATTGTCAGCAGTGATTGATCAGAGTATTAATATGAGGGATGCAATGTACATTGTATCAATGGTGCTGCACATATGAGGAGGAAAAGGTCTTTTTTAAAGCATAAACCAAATGCAAAATATAATAATTTCTCCAGGAACACTTGAAAGTGTTCTGCCTGGTGTATTTTATGGACATCTATGAAGATTTTCAGAGGTGTAAAATGCTTCTGAGTTTGGAATATAAAATAAAAAGCAAGAATGCCCTGTGCACCAGGACCTGGCGTGGAGTTCTTAGGGCAAACAGCAGAATGCCTACCAAAAGCCACTTGATCTCTAATGCCACATTTTAATACAAATGGGATGGGGGGAAATCACAGTGAAAACCAAAAACAAACAAAAAAACTTCCCCTTGCCCCGCCAGCCCCCTTCCCCTGAAAACGTCAGGTGAAGATAACTCTCTAAAGAGGAAAACCTCTCATCTCCTGGGCTGGAAAAATTAAACGAGATCAGAAAGCATCTCTATCCCTTGGCCATTGGGTCCCTTGCTACAGGGCCACCTGGCAAGTCCCAACATCCTCACGATGGCCAGAAGTTCTCCCCAGGCCCTCAAAAACCACTGCACCTCTAACAAACAGGAAAGGGGGTGTGATGGATCATTTCTTGCTCCTCAGTTTACAATTCTTTGAGGTTATTTGTTAAAAGAAGGATGCACAACCTTAATAGTGCTTTCTGTACAATCTTAACATGCTTTACACCTTCCTTGTAAAAATACAACTTAACCAACAGCTTCTGCTGTCACTGTAGAAGATGAGCACAGAAAGCAGCAGCAAAAGGGGATGATGAGTAAGAGACATGGTTGTACCAAGGTAGACGTGCTGTCTGCAAGCACAGCAGAGCTCAGGGTGCCAGGAGGCGTGCGGGAGGGAGGCTGCGGATACACAGAGCTTTTCGATAGCTGAGACACCCTGGCACAAAGTAGAATAGTTTCAGGGATGCTGTAATTTATGGCAGGTTATGGTGGTTCTTGGCAGAGAGCTCGGCTCTGCAGTCAGAGATCCCCCGCACCTCAACACGTGTCCTCCTCACGGGGTGCGGGTGAGACGGTGCCAGGTGCTGTCAGCAACTCAAAGTCATCACATTTGGCACCAGGTCTGCCCCAGGATCACTTTGCCGGAGCTGCACAAAGCAATTTAAAAGAACATGCAGCTGGAAGACTGAGAGAAACCCAGACCTCCTCAAATATCTAGGACCCATTCACCCATAAAAAGGAGTAATTCACACGTTTCCAGTAGCACACGCTGCAGGGTGAGGGTGGTTGTGCACAAGTACCTATGGTTAAATAACCCCAAAATAAGAGAAACAAACAGAATTCCTTAATAAGCTGAAAAATTCAGCAAAACAACATTTCAATGTAAGTATGGAAACATCCGAGTCTGGTGAGGCTGGAGGTTTAGGAGATGCACTATATTTAAACATGCACATGTAATTTAAACATGCACATCACATCACGTTTATGATATCTAGTGATATCACAAATCATAACCTGTATTTTTCATATATTATTCTATTAAAAGATAATTTTTATTTTCTCTTTTTAGATATTCTTTAGGTTTTTTTTAAGAAACAGAACAAGACTAAACTTAGCAAAGGCACAAACTCGGCTCAGTGGTACCCTAGGCTGGCAGAGCCTAGTGGCCATATGAAATTATACCTCTGGATTTAACCCACTTCGCAAAGGAAATGATTCCACCTCCAAGCATCTTCTGTGGTCACATCAGTACCTGCAACTGAGCACCTGTGTGCCCCCCTACGATCAGGGAGATGGTAGGAGGGGTCCCTGGTAGTTGTTAAAACAATGATCCATTCATCTAGTGATTTGCTCAAGAATCTATGCAGAAAAGACAGAAAAATAACAAAACAAAAACAAGTTGGAGAACAACTTTTTTTCCGTCCCTCCTCGGTATCTAAACTGTGATGGACCCAGAGAGGCCTGAATATTCCTGCTGCTTCCCAGGATGAACCTGCCCTGGGCAGAGAGGACCCCACAACAACAACCATTTTCCAGACCTCCTTATTTTTGAAGAGCCTGAGTTTCTCTGCCACAACATCCTGTTTCTACACCACCTATCTTTGGTACATTATATCTTTACAATGAGTAATTAAAAATATTTGTACTTTAAAGCCACTTCGGAGATCTTCCAATTACTTACATTAGTATTCTGGCAAACAGTCAAGCCTTCTTAATGTTGAGTCAAACTCCTGAACCTGCATCAAAAAACTGTCCAAACAGCAATTTTGCTTTTGTCTACTTCCAGACAACTGGAAAGGGTACCAAGAGTTCTGCTGCTATGGGAGGGAGCAGAATACGCTCCTGTGGTCTCACGGGAATCTTTCCTGGAGGAGATGACATTCAGGGCTAAAACTGCAAAGCACCAATTCCCACCTTCCAGTGCCTAAAAAAGGTCCTTGAGCCCAGGGGACGGGGTAAAGGATGAGGAGAGAAGCTGTTCTCATTTACGCCTGAGGCTGGTAGATCCACAGGATAAGACGTGCAGAGCTGTAACTCTGGAGAGGGGTCCAAGGAGGAGCCACCAAAGTGCCTCCCCAGGCAGAGCTGCTGACTCGGCACACCAGAGTTGCAGCAGCCGTGAGTCAGTGTCCCCAAGCACTATCAGGGTGTGTGCTGGACAGGCAGCCTTGGGGACCAGTTTTAAAACAACAGCTCTGGCCACTTCGTGTTGTCGAACGTCTCACAGCAATTTGATATAAATAAGGGTGTTAACTCTAGTTGAAATATGGCCAAGGCATCAAAGTTAAGTTTCCATTGATATAAATTAAATTGGATAAAGTATTAGTCATTTCCTGTACCGAGCTGTTACGCATTGTAATGTACATTACAAAACAGTAATTTTAAAGCCAGAAATAGATTGACTTTAGTTTTAATTGAAATAATCTTCATTTTTAATTAAGATATTATGTGTCGGAAGAATGATTTGCTTGGTTTTCACGCACAGGCGTTATACTGTTTATAAAATCCCAAGCTGGATACTGTTTGCCAAGACTACTCTTGTGCAAAAAATAAAACCCAGAATTATTAGAGACTTGGTTTTTATAATTATATATATTAAGCTGAAACAGCAGGAGAAAGAGATACCATCTACTAAAAGGTTTCTTTTCAAAACTAACACAGATGCACAAAAAAATCCCCACCAATCCAGCGGCTCAGACACCTTAACATTCAATACAGTTCACTTAGAAGGCCACGAAAAGACTGTGGAAAGATCAGTTTAGGGATTCATGTTTGAGAACTTTCACCCCATGCCTTCCACCATCACTCCCAACTGCAGGAGAGTTTTCCTTACCTGCTCTCTCACACCGTCCATCAGCATATCCCCAGACCATATCACCATCCATCAGCAGATCTCCAGACCAGACCACCGTCCATCAGCAGATCTCCAGACCACATCACCATCCATCAGCAGATCTCCAGACCACTGTCCGTCAGCAGATCTCCAGACCACCGTCCATCAGCAGATCTCCAGACCATATCACCATCCATCAGCAGATCTCCAGATCACTGTCTGTCAGCAGATCTCCAGACCACTGTCCGTCAGCAGATCTCCAGACCAGACCACCGTCCATCAGCAGATCTCCAGACCACACCACCATCCATCAGCAGATCCCCACATCACCGTCCATCAGCAGATCTCCAGACCACACCACCATCCATCAGCAGATCCCCACATCACCGTCCATCAGCAGATCCCCAGACCACACCACCATCCATCAGCAGATCCCCACATCACCGTCCATCAGCAGATCTCCAGACCACACCACCATCCATCAGCAGATCCCCACATCACCGTCCATCAGCAGATCTCCAGACCACACCACCATCCCCACCAACGCTCTCTCCTCCCTGGGAAGCTGTTGCCCCAAGTTCAGCAAGTTTCAGATCCCACTACAAAGATTTCCTTTAACTCAACTTCTGTCAAACACAGTTTTTCTCATTCTTAGATGAGGCTAGATTTTTTTTTTTTCAAGACAGAACTGGTTCTATTTTAAACAGATTAATGTTTTAGAAATTGTCTTCAGCTACTTTGCAAGTGTTCTAAGCCAAAGTAAGCGGAATTTACAATCATCTCTGGAGAAAGACTGCCATTAGGAATAAAGTACAGGTTTATCCATTTTTCATATGTAAGTCAGATTCACTTTGTCAGTCTTGAGATTTGACAAAGTATAATTCAGGACGATTCAAGCTCACCTTCCACTGGACTGAGTAATCAGATTAGACGAGCAAACGTACCCACGACTCTTCAGAACTTACTGCAACCCTCCTTAGGAACCCCAAATATACGTGCTGCTTCATCTGCTCAGTAATACCGGGCAGTCATGTTTAATTGCTTATACAAGTCTTACAATAACATCTCACAGATTTCCAGCAGTAGAAACTTGCAGTTTAGAAAGAGAAAATCTGGAGTTTTGATCTTGCTGAGGTTTACAAAGGCCACACAGCCATCGTGTGGGTAGGAGAACAGAAAGGAGGACGGTGCCGGGCAGCGCAGGGTCCCCGTGTGGGCAGGGGCAGCAGCGGGTGTCGCGTCCCCGACCCTTCCCTTGCCACGCTGTCCCTACAGACACTGCCTCAAGGTGACGTCTCAGCACCGCAGTCCTAATTAGTTGATTTTTTTGACAGTGCTGGTGCTGCTTCTTAGAAATAATAGAGTAGATAAAAGACCTTTAAAGATACCCTGTATGACACAGTTTAATTTGGCTAAAATATAAGGTGGTTGTTTGTGGGTTTTTTTTTATAAATGACAAGTGTATGAATTCATTCAGTAGTATGGGAGGTAGAACGGCAATTAAAAACAAGTCAGAAAGAAAGCAAAGGTTTATTTTAAAGTTAAATTTCCTAGAAAAAGAATAATGTGTTCGTTTCTACAAGGATATCAGCATAGATATTAGCCTAAAAATGAGCACATGGTGAAGAGAGAATACAAATAGAATTTATTAGAAATACTCATGTGCTGATATTTGCATCTGGAGTTTTTTTGTTGTTTTATTTTTTTTCTTATACCTATGTCCAAATGTATTTTTGCATCACGTATGAAAATATTATAACCTTTCTGATATTAAAGGAAAAAAAATATCCTGTTATGGGAGTTAATATAATTCTGAGAAGACCGACTTTGACCAATTGGCGTAGTGGCTCACTGCACTAGTGAACAAGGTTTTCTGCATCCAGTGGTCCAAAGTCTGAATGCTATGCAGGCTGGATAAGGAGATGAATTTAAAATGTGTAAATGACAAGTTTGAAACTTGACTGGATCAGACAAAAGATTCTGCATTTAACACTTCATCCTCTAGCTTTTTTCAGAAGACCTTATTTTTAATCAGTTGAACAGAATATTCAGAAGTGGCTCATAATTGTCTTTGAGCTGTTCAATAGTTCTTAGGTCTAGAACTGAAAACATTAAAATGCGGGTGATGATAATTAAGGTAAAAATTAATCTAAATACACTGTAGGAAGATTCTGAAATGACTACAAGATAGAAAGAGTAAAAATGAATGGAAAGAAGTTTAAAGAACTGTGCGTGAAAAGACCAGTGATTTATGCAATTTAAGCATTTTATAGAAGGCTAATCAAATATTACTCAATTTATCTTTGATCCTTCCTTATGGCCTGATCAGCACAGTACTTCACCGACCTTCTTGTTTGACTAAGGGGGGAGCATGGCCTTCTTATTTTAGTTATATTTTAAAATACAGAAGCATATCACACCACAATAAAGCAATCAAGCAGTAGTCTGTGTGCTCCAGTAAGTGGAAAGGATAGAAAGTCAGTGAGTAGATAATTATTCAAGGTCAAACCTTTCTAGTGTGGTGCCAGAAAAAAAAGCAAACAGTGAGGTTTAGCCAATACTTCACAAACACTTGTTTAAGGATTCCCTAATTACTATAAGTGGTTCCTCTGGCCCCGGCACTTAAAAAGGCAGCTGTATATGCATGATGTCATCCCTGCTGCCCATTATCTCTGCAGTAAATTTAGAGGCTTAAGAAGCAAGCAAAGCTAAATAGTCAAAATAATGATGATTTTTCTTGTTTCCTACCATTAAACATTAATTACAGGAAAAAAAAAAAGGTGAATTGAAACATGGATGCAATTAACTACTGAAGTATATTCGAACATTTTCTGTTTAAACACCACATGTATGCAGCATGGCCACATCATAGCACAGTTTCTTTAAAGATATGGATATAAATCACAAGCCAATCAGAAGAAAAAAATATAATGAAATAATCAAGAGCTTTAAATCTCCTGGAGCAAACTGCATGGGCAATTTTCACTGCATTTTGCTGTTCAAGGCTGCCAGACAAAATTCACAGTTTGTAGTTAAGACACTATGAGAGATGCAACAACAGAGACTCATTTCCATGAAGAGTTTTAGAATCTTCTTACCCACTAGAATTTCCTCCCACATTTCACAGGTTCCATGTCATCTATGACCACCAGAACATCATCAGCTCTCAGACTGGTGGTGGGTGATGCTTGAAGTGCTGCACATGGCTCAGATTAATTTATCCACCATTTCTATGTATGTGCTGAGGAATCTAACACTGAAGCTACTCCAAGGAGCATGGCCTGACATAGGTGCAGTGCAGTATAGAAGTGAATCTCCAAGCACATCACTGTTTGTAAAAAAACTTCACCCTTAAAAAGCAGCTCCTCTAATACTTCCTTTGCCGTGCTTTCTAGAAATACTCTTGTTAACCTCTGGATTTTTGTTGTTTTTTACAATTAAAGAAAATATAGTTTATCAAGTGCCACAGTCACTGTACAAGTCCTGCTCTGCCTGTGTAGAAGGCTCCAAGAACCTGACTTTGCTACTGCAGTCCCTACAGTACATCTGATTTTCCATTAGGGGAAACTTTTACTCTGCACTATTTTTGTTGCTATTGTTGAATGTTTATTCACTCATGAAAAAGGAGCCAGGGAAATAGTGGTCCTGATCTGATATTGGCAACTTCAGTCTTACACACGGCCTCAGTGTTCAGTATGATTCTTGTATGGTAACTTTTTTTTTAATTTAAATTTTTCTGTTTCCTTAATTCACAACAATATTCCAGATAACCAATTCAGTCAGTTTCCCCAGTATAATTCCTCTTCCGTTTGTTTGTTTCTAGCAGGAGTAGCTGAATGCTGCCAGGAATAGCTTGTTTTAATAACACATCAGAAGTTTACATCAACATTACAAGTCAATTCACTATGCAGCAATATCCAACTCAAGCTGGATTTGTGCTGTTGTCTGCAGCTGGACGTATAACTACTACTCAACAGTTTCATTTCTATATTATGTGTTTCCCCCCTAGTGAAAAATCACTCAGTATTTTTCTTGGATCAGACTTATTTTACATCCTGAAACCAACAACATACTTTCTTGGCTGTCACCGTCTCCAAGCACAAGGACAGATCTGGGTAGCTTCTACCATAGACTCTTTTAAGCCACTGCTGGTGGATGTGAAGTTGGTCCTTGTCTCCAGATAGGTGCAGTGTTCAGTGGTGGTCATCTTGGTAATCTCTTGTCTAGAAAATGGCATTTGGTCTGGGTCCTGCATGAGAAACACTCTTTTCCTTAGCCCAGGAGACACAGACAGTTCGTATTTGAGCACCTTCTACCAACCAAAAATAGTTCTCTGCTATTCCTATAAATAGCTGAGATTTTCCTGAAATCCAAAGCTTCTATTTTAAGTGAAAGCCAGTTTCTGCACCCATACGGATGTGCACCCAGCTAATGAGCAGCAGCGTGGGACACCGATTCCCCCGTTCCCTTTCCACAGGTGACACCAGGCAGAGCCTGTAGGCAGATAATGCTCCATCTACTCATGGAAGCACTGCAAGCACCCTTCACCACGGTATGAAGAAGGGAGAACACAAGGAAGAGTTGTCGCCATATGTTCACCAGGCTCACTGAAGCCACTGGAAGCTTTCCTATTGCCTCCCGGGATATATGAGTCTAGAAATTAATTTCTAGAAATGAATGACGCCAGACTCACAACTAAAAGTGGGCTACCAGAAACAACCCACACTAGCCCATGTCTCTTCCCTCTCATGGCAAAAGCCATCTTGCTTCCTCGGAGAGCAGCAAGTGCAACTTCTGCAAACACTGCCCTAACATATTGTTGTATATACGGGAACTCGGCAAAAAGAAAATAAAGGGAAATGAATGCTGCCATGTTGTAGTATGAACACTAAATGTCTTGCACATAGATGCACCTGCCACAGGTGATTGTCAGGCCTAGTCTGAGCTTCTGCAGCACAGGTACCAGGGAACATCATCCAGCTTCCTTGCGCCCTGTCTGGATGAGATGCATGCAAAAACCCAAGTGGCAAAACACTTAAATATAAGCTTTAGGACATATTATGCACAGAATGACTCCAGCTTCTTATGCGCTTTCAGTACAAAGCCTATCATCAGAACATGCATATGAACATATAAAACTCTCCGTGCAAGAGAGTCACATACCTCCTGAGCTGCCAGAAAGCATAGCAGTAGTAAATACAATATTCTGTATATGGAAAAGCTGTAGCATATACGCATTTCACAGTTTCATGTCTCTAGTGCCTACTTGGTCTCTGTCTTTGATGCTCTTGACATTATTTATGTCACTCCAGTAAAACATGTCCAAACTTGGCCGGTGTCCCTCCTGCCCTATGACCATGATCCCATGGACGGGGAGTGCTGGTTGGACAGCCCTGGGTCAGACACCCTCTGGAGAGGGGTCACCTGCAATCCCTGCAAACTACAGGTGAATCGACAGTCTTGGCCATGGTGGCAGAGCGGTGACAAACGGCAAACCGAAGATGTTAGTGAGGAGACAGAAATCCCACCTGTGCTCTGCGCAGTGCAGCACGGGGTCCCTAACATGGGCAATGGCTGAACAGTAAATACTGATGCAGAAACCAGAAGATACAGAGGAAACAGAAGCAAGGGACAGGCAGGAACTCAAAAAGGAACAGAAGGTGAGACAGGAAGCACTGTGGGTGAGAGAGAAGATGAAGAGAGATCAGAGAGATGAAGCTTGACTGAAAAACTGAGCATAAAACATTGAAACTACACCACATAAAAAAGGGGAAAAAAAAAAAAAAGGTGTGGTATCAATTGACATCATCTGCCACTAAACAGACACATTTGGGAGATACTATTTCAGGTTAAGCAACGTAAGAACATTCAAGCTCAGAAGAATACAGAATAAGTTGTTCCTGCCCTAAGGAAAATACAAATTACTCAGTCAAGCACAGTTTTGTTTGGACACGTCTGAGGCAGAGGAAGGACCAACCCATGGACTACACCCCCAGTACATCTCCGCTCAGTTCCTACTTATGCAACATGATCGTCCTGCTAATGGAGTGAAACCTCGCCAAAAGCATTTAACAGGTGAAGAATAAGGGGGAAAAGCACGGAAATTATCATAGTGGGGTGGTATCAGCAAAAAACACATCTTGCCCTGTGATTTGGCGTGGGGTACGCCTCAGAAAAAATATTTTGCATCGGTAATTTAGGGTGTATGGAACTGCTTTAACCATCACCGACAGGTCAAGAACGGTGTAATCAAGAGCATAAACCAGCAGAGCAAGGATGACTTTTATGGTGCATAAACAGAACTAGTGAGATTCCACATTTCCTCATGCAGAAAAAGAAAGGGAAAGTTTTATGCCATAATCCACCTTCACAAAATGACATGTTTTCAATCCAGCATCCAAAACAATTTACGTTTTCCCTTTGCCTCCTCTGGCTTTGGATCTGTGTGTTGTATCACTGCTGTCTGGTATCTCAATGAATGCCATTTTGGCAGAAAATAATTTACTGTGAAAAAATTCCACACCAGACACTTTGGGAACAGGATGGCCAACATCAGCTTAGCTGAAAAATAATCCCTTTAAAAATAAAAAAAATCACGTGAAATAAGCAGATTTTCACATTATACAGTCCCTGCCATAACAGTAATAAAATAACAAAATTAAGGGTTTTTTTATTTATAAGTAACTGCTTTCTTCTACCTTTTATAATGTCCACCTCTTAGCATAACAAAGCTTTTCATAGCTTACTAATGGCTCCCTGTCACTAGTGCTGAGAACTATTATCACTGCTCTGCCCCTTCACATGGGCCTTTCAAACATCACTGTTTCACTTAATTCTTTCACCTCCTTCAGTTCAAATGCAATAAAAACCTTTCACTGGCTGACAACTAGAAAGGCAGAACAGCCTCCAACTGCTGTATAATTCAGGAGGGCTCTTTCTCATTTTAATTGGCTGCCTAATTGGAATGTTTATGGGTTCTGCGATAGCTTGGGATGAAAAGGCAGGGTGAGCAATTATGTGCTCAGCATTCCTATCTGGCAGAGTTAATAGTTGGGTTTTTTGTTGTTGTTGTTGTTTTTTTTTTTTTTTAAAAAAAAAGAAAAAAAGCTAAAGTTCATTGGAATGCCATGTTTTTGTTCTGGAAGAAATACCTTGATTTGAAACAATGTAATCCCCAAGTCAGAAATTATGTCAAGCTGTGCTTATCCAGTAGCAAGTTTGAGCTTTTGGAAGCCTCTTTGCTCCTTTTTGATGTTAGCATAACATGAAGAACAGGAGGCTATCTGGTGGCTGTCAAGTTTTTAACCGCTTGCTCTCTCACTGGCTGGAGATAAGATGTAAGCAGAGCACTTGATGGACTTGATTAATTCTCTGGAACGAAGGTTTGTCTTTCTTGGCTCGATGAATGACTTCATTCTAGTAGATGAGGTCACCCAAGTCAAGGCAATAAAGTTTCTGATATTCACATGAAAGCTAGTTTTCAAAGCTGCCAGCCCCTAAAAAGAGAAGCACAAGTGTTTTCTCATTTACCTACATTCTAGTGGTAACATCCAGCCTGCTGCCCTATCTATCCTCTCCAGCACAGGATTGCATTTCAGCTGAAGAGCGGTTTTAGCGCAAGATGAGATTTAAAGGAAAGGAAAAAAAAAAAAAAAAGACATGCTTTGTTGGAAGAAACAAAGATTTTTGTGAAGTGATTTGTCAAAATGCCAACAGGAAGAGAAAAATTACTTTCCAGCCTGACCGATACAGTTGGGTTTTCCTCGCCTCCTCGCGCCGCCTCTGAGCTGTTCCAGCCGTGAAGCTCTGGGGCCAAAGAGCAGCTTTGTGGTCCCTCGTGCAGTGCATGGTGCGGCTGCAGCTGTGTTTTGGAACAAGGAATCAACATGGAAGGATGCTGTGCTCTTTGTGGTAGTTGTGCTCTGGCATGCTTTGAGGGTGAGGTTATGGACTACTCTTTACAAAGCAGACTGGTCTTCTCTGTCTTTCCTCTCTCCCTTTTGATAAATACCATTCAATTTTAAAATGCTGAAAACTAGCAAAAAGGACTGACTTGCTTTGTAAATTTACAAATTCTCAGAACAGTTCATACGAAGACCTCTATTAACCTTGCACTTCTTGCTTTTCAAAACCATGCAGATGATAGTCTCTCCAGCACTCATTACAGCCTAGCAAATGTAGTAAGCAACCCATGCAACAGAATTCAGACCAATCCAATTTACAGGTTTGTTATTTTCAGATCATCTGAAACTCTTCGGTCTAGTATTAGGGATTCCAACTCATTCTGTGTTCCTCCCTTCCAGTTAAATTACGTCCTTGCCTCTAAGTGACGGAAAACTCATAGCCCTGTGGATTATTAGGGTCATTATTCTCAAATTTGAAGTTTTGTTCTGGATCAGTCTCCTAACCCATACTTTTGTCCCCGTGCTGCAGTTCTCCAGCAGGTGCAGTACAGTTGGAGTACGGGGATGATGGAAGGAACATCCATCCCAGGCACAAATACAACCAAAACGCCAACCCCGGTGGATGTGCCACATCTCTGCTGGCTGGTGATACGGCACAGGAAAAAAAGGACCGCAAGCAACAGAGATTTTTTGGGCACTGTGGTCTTTTTCTAAATGCTTTCATAGGTACCACGGAAGAATTAAAAGGCAGCTTAAATGTTCCCATTAAACTACGGAGGTAGAATTTTCCCCCAGGTTTTATTGCCATCTGGAGCCTGGAAACCTGTGGAAGCAGCACCTTGTTTGCGCGGCGGGAGCCTGCGCCACATCAGAGAGCCCGGCCCTGCCTGGAACACGCCGAGGAAATGTTGACCTGGCACACGCCAGGAGGGATTTCTGGCCACAACAGCTCCCAAGAAGCTCTCTCCAAAGGACTCATTTTTCAGATTCACATGCATCAGTTCAGCATCCAAATGATACAGTAATAATATACGACAAGTCGTATCCCTGCCAGTACACACATAGTTAACCTGTAAAAGCCCAATCCAGCAATTAAATAAAAACCTCTTTTACATAAGCTGTCACGTAAAATACACCCACTCTTAAGCTAATCTTTGTTCACATTTACCTAAGGATTATAACTTGCCAATATTAAGAATATCAGAGGAAAAATCTGATTGCTCAAGATGTCCATCTCATTTTATAGGCAGAGGCGATTCAGAGAAACCCATATGTTTGGTAAGTGTCCAAACATGTGGACGCTTATGTGAACGAACAATTCTTTGAAGTACATTGCTTTCTAAAGTCCAGGCCGAAACCTAAAATTTAATAATCAACAAACCAGGCAGAGCTAAGGCAGAAACTCTGCTAAACTCTGCAGGACTGGGATATGAGAGGAGGTGTCTCTCTGAAATGACATTACACACCCAGATGTGTTGTAAGAGAATAAGGGTCTGCCTGAAGATGGCCTGTAGAGCCTGTGAACTTCCTTGTTTTAAAGCAAGAAGAAAAACAAATAACGAAACATATTAAAGTCATTATGGTAGCTGTGTGCGCCTTCTGAAGGTTTGGTATTTTAAAAGCTCCAACCTTTGAAAAAAGTGCCCAGTGAAATTAAAGGCAGCAAATCTATACTGAAGCGTACTTTTTATACACTACCAAATTTACATGTGGAACTCATTGCCACAATATATTATGAAAGCCAAGAGCTTAGCAGGATTCAAAACAGCTTAGACATTTACGCGAATAATAAGAACATCCACAGTTATACCAGAAAGAAAAAAGACAGTTATAAGCGATACTAAAACTCAGACTTGAGGGCATAAACCAATTGCTAGATGCATTGGTTTAAGGAGAAAATCTCACAACTGACACTTTTTCCAGAGCTGTCCATCAAACGTTTCTTTGCACCGTTTTGTAAGCATCTGGTGCAGACCAATGTCAGAGACCATCCACATCTGATCCAGTCCAGCAGGTGTTATGTTCTTAACCTAGAACTCTTTTTAATGTAAATTAAATATTTTGAAAAGACTGCTTATTCCTTGCCTAATCTTATAGCATTTGGCAGCTCTTAAAACGGGTAATGGATATTCCACAGCACTTTGTATATCCACCAACAAGAGGGAGGTTATTCAAAATATTTTGTTATGTTTTGTGCCAGGACCTTTTCCCCTTTAAGTGGCATCAGCCTACATGGGTCCATATGTACGTTCCACCCCAAACAAAACATTGTTCCACACAACCTCTGAGTTTTGCAACACCACTGAACAGCCTCACAATGCGGCGGATGCGATGCCGCTCCCAGATCCCAACAGAGTTCAGAGAGTGGGAGCGCTGGTGGAATCTGCCGTCGTAAGCAGAGAAAAGCTTCACGAGTGGAAAGGATCAGCGCCACAGAAAAAGTCAAATGAATGAGCGTGGTGAGGCCATGAAATTATGCACTTTCGTCTATTAAACACCTGAAAGGCATTCATATCACTAATGATCTGGAAATACATATTGACAGCAAACATGGCATTTGCTGCTAAGTGTGTATATATGTGTGTGTGCCTCCATATGAGGAAAATTGTGGCCTCCCTCCTTTCTCCATGATCTTTGTCTGTATTTTTCTAACCATCATAGTTTGATCTTTGCTGGTGTTTATCAAGTTTAAATATCAAATAGAGTTATTTTTCTGCTTGGAAAAAAAATATCAGGAATGAGATAACATATTCAGAAGAAAAGTCAAAATGACCCTTAAAAAAGAAATGCATAAACTCCTATCATTGAATTTATGCTACTTAGCATCACATTAAAAATATTCAAAATATAAATCAAAATTCAAGGGTATAACTTATATTCAATTTCAAATTTATGGCATTTTAAAATAGGATGATTTCCTCAAATGTGCAATAAATTTGGTTTTGTGGAATTGCACATGCCACCTTATCATGACAGTTGCTTTATCTACACAGTCCACTGAAGCCTAGTCACTTTATATAATCTGAATTCACAAATCAACTGTCGTCTTCACTTCACTGATTCATTGCTGATGGGCCTTTCACAAGGTAAAAAATCCTTTCCAAGTTGACAAGAGTAATAAATGGAGAGGTGAGAGCTGCCTCTCCATCCTGCTGTTCTATTGTGCCGCCGATAGTGACACATGGCAGAATAAGCTCATAAACCAACCTCATCTTTTGACCTCTGCAGAGTAAACGGAAACAGAGGGGCATTTATGATGATGACTGTATTTAAAGACCAATAATGACTGGATATGCCTCTGAAATCTAACTAGCCCCAACCAAAGCTTGGAAAAATGTAGCTGTTTTCCGTACTTAATGTGATGCAAAAATGTTGAAAATGCAGCTATGAAACTTTTGGAATAACCTAGAGCACTGCTCAGCTGTAGCAGTTTGTCAGATGCTTAACAGAATCAAATGCACACAAAAGCAACCTTGAAAAAGATCAATGAAAATATGATTGGACATTGTTTTAATGTTCCAGATTAAGCAGAAACAACACACAAATGAGCAAATTAACAAGAACAGGATGGCATTCTAGGAATAACTGAAGTATTTTAAGTTAGCAGACTCTTTGACCAACACTGCTCCAGAGAGAAAGGACAGGCAAATTAAAAATAAATATGTGTTTGTAGTATCCATAGCAAGTCTTACAGTACTGAATTTTAATTTATTGGGGATGTGTCTTTTTAGGAAAAAACATTATCAATTAAACTTCAGCTACCTCACCATTTGCCTTCTGCTGAGGGCAGAAGTTCTGCGCAGCCCAATGAAGGACCTGCCTGTGCCAGTGCCTCATCCGCAGGATGCAGCAGGATAATTAATCCGTGATGCTAATTTTAAGTCCTAGAATATCAATAGTTCACCTGGTATCCCCTGTTTGTACACTTAGTAGTAAAAAGCTCTTTACTCATACATAAAAGTAAATGAATACTCATTCCAGCCATCACAGCGAAGGCCTCTTACTCTTCCTGTAGTAAGCTTAAATATATAACTACAACAAATATATTCCAATTTTCAGTGCTATGCTGTCTTGTTTTATTCATGAATGTTCCTTCTGCATTGTACAAAATGGCCCACCCAAATCTGTAGTCACTTTAAAAAACACCCACTGAAAGAGTTTTAAGCTGCAAACAGTAATACTAATCACTTAAAGTGAAAGTAAATCATGGAAACAAATCCTTATGAAATCAACAGAAAAGCTAAAGTTTTAGTGGAAACTGGGAGGAGACCTCAGCCTTGCAATATCTATTCTGGTACACACGCTATCGCCATCCACGGATTGGTGTAGCAAGCACGTGAATTGAGTTTTAACAGCCTTTCTGCATCTCTAACATCCACTCAAATGGGGAGAGAAGGGAAGAAAAAAAAAATGAAAGAAGTTATTTTTTAAGTCTTTCCTCCAAATGCAGACTTCAACAAATCAAGGGTAAAATCTTTTTCAAGAAGCACCAGCACTGTAAAATCTGCATGAACTAAACAGAGACTAATAATAGCACTAAAGTCTCCAGATGCTAAGACTAAAGACTGATGCTCATACTGTTCAGTGCTTCTCAAAGCTGTTTTTCATTCTAAAACCCAAGAACTTCACCAAACAGGAATTTACAGTAGTAGAGAAGAATTTTGCCACTTGTAGGAAACCATCACCAAGATCACCACAGGTTTTCTGAGGTTAATACACTGGTCACCCTTAGCTTTCTCAGGAGGGTGAATATTTTGCCACAAAAACCTAGCGATCTTCTCCTAGAGCTCTAAACTAATAAAACCAGGAAAACTAGATCAAGAAATTGATGCATGACAAAATGAGACTGTATCAAGAAATGAGGTCTTGCATTAAACCAAGACCAGAGAAAGCCACGTTTCACTCTCTGCCTCCAACTCAAACAACATCCTCAATCATCCTGGCAACATCTCCCTGCACAGACAATACCGCTCCGCTACCTGCAGCCATGAAGCCGTGGGGATGCTGTAGCCACAGGGATGTTGTAGCTGTGGGGATGCTGTAGCCACGGGGATTCAGCAGGGCAGCTCTTCTGGACATCAATGGGAATAAGAGGCATGGAACAAGAGGATGATTCAGTTCTTCCAAGATTAAACCCTATCCCACTCCTGAAATCACGTCTGTTTTTTTTCCATTGATTAGAGAAAGAGTCATTCCCTTCCTTAGAGGGTTTTAATGAAGATAATGGCAAGCATTACCTGGCTAGCTCAGACATGGTGATCTTCAGTGCTATCCCTGCACCCAAGACAAACACAAATCCTAGAAATGCGATGTGAGGGCTGTTACATGCAGCAGTGTTACAGGCAATAAACAGAGGAACTGTGGAACTGCGTTTTTGTACAGCTCAGCTAGAGTCACATTCAAATCCAAGATTTCTCGGAACAGTGGAGACCTTCCCTCTTAATAACATGCGGATTACTGGTAACAATCCCATGTCTTGAAATTTAAAATATAATACGGTGTACTGTTTTTCTCATGCATTACTTTTAATTCCAAGAAACATTAAAATATTTAAATTAGGTATACACACCCCTCTACTAATGCAATTCTGCATAAGACAAAAAAGCATCCTGGAAGGTGGAATGACTCAATTGGTCAGAGTCTACAGGATACATAAGTAGGACATGAGAAACTAATAAAAGACACTTCCATAACTGTGATTCAGTTCCCTGTGATATTACAGGGTTGAGAACAAGCAGCCCCACAAAGTTGTTCTTCTTCCCACCCTCTCCCCAAAGTATCGTCTCCCAGTCTTTTCAGGATCTGGTCAAAAAGCCAGTCTATGAAACTGTGCAGACTTAGGGTAATATTTACAGCAAGAATGAAGTGCAGAATAGAAGCTTCCTTTGTTAAATGTTTCATTTTTATATTCATCAAGTTGTAAGCTGTTGAAGAGACCAATACTCTTGGTATTCCTTGGACACAGCAGTACTGGAAATCCAAGGCAAGATTCCTTGCTACCAGAAGCTGTGATATCACCTCTTCTACCCTGATCGTGCCCAATGATTTTGGGCATATATTTGGTTATATTAAGGCATTACAAACTCCCGTACTAGCAGAACATGCCTGGGAATACAGACACACCTGGTTGAAGTATTCTCTGGCCAAAAAAACACGCAATATACAGGCTAGAGGTCAGGCTCAAATTAAGTACCACTGAAACCTCAGGAACTCAGGACAGTGACAATTAAACAAAAATAACCCGAATTCAAGAAATATTTGCCATCAAGCATAATTCCCCAATTGCAATTTGTTGCAGCAACATTTTAACTTCACCACCCAAAAAAATAGAGGTTTTGTCTGGGAGTGTTATTTTTTAGTTCCCCTAAAGCACTCGTCTTTACACAAGAATGTAAAGTCAGTTGTTCATGCTCTCTGCTTATCTCATGCAGTCTAATTTGGCTTAGTTTGAAAATCAGGTGTACTGTTTCATAATTAAATTATTCAACAAAACCTCGACTATAAAGCATTCTGCTAAAACTTAATTAAGAGTATGATTTGATAAAAGCACATTCTCTAGTTTTAGTTTACATTCTCATACAAGTGGGTATGTCATTATTTCATGCTTTACACATTTTGGGCCTCACAGGGAGATTTTGTTTTATTTTTTCCCTCTCTTTCCTTTCCCAAAGCTGATTTTGAATTATATAAAGTAGTACTCCAGGTTTAGATCATATCAATTCATTAACTGTTGACAACATTCAGTTCTTATTAAAAAAAAAAAGCAACATACCACTAAAAACAACAACCACTTCAATGAAAAAGCCAACTCTCAACAAACCCAACAGAAAGGCATCATGAAAAGAGCACTATTTCAAAAGTTGGCCCTTGTTCAGGATGCATATGGTCACATAATCTTCTAAAATGCATGATTCAAGTCTCAATTTAATTATGTAATAGCACAAATGGAATTACACTGCAGATGAAGTGCAGTATGTCAGCTCAACCACGTACTGGAGTTGTGTGACTGACCCAAGCTTATTTCATTTGGTCACTGTCTTAAAGGGCTTAATTTGGACGTAAACACAGGTAGCAAACCACAATTTCAATACAATACCTCTTCCTCTTGATCTAGATTTTAATACTTGCTGGGCTGCGTTATGAACGTAATTTGTCAGCTTGCAAAGATGATGACAATCCCATATTAACAAACATATATCCTTGTATATCTGCTTAAAAATGCAGATCCACCTTTTTCCCATGTATTTATTTGTGTGTGCATGACCCTTAGGTGGCAAACAGTTACAGTAATGTCTCAGGGAGCAACGGGAAAAACAAGACTTCTCTCTTTCAACAAATTGGAGATACAAATCCCTAATTAGCCCGTTCCTGGAGATGTTCTTACTTTCTGTGCTGCACCAACATGTGCTTTGCCCATCACCCCATACTTTATCCTCATTTCTCCCTCCTTTGAGCTGCACACCATATGGTACCTTCTCCTTCTAAGAAATAAGGCAGCACACTTTGGGACTTCATACTGATCTTACTCCTAAGATCAGTTCACATATTGGAGCTATTTCTGGCTCTTGGCATGCTCATGTTGTGCATCAAATGTGCTCGTTTTGTGTTTTGAAGGTTTTCATGTATACCACTATTATTGGATAGATAAAGAAATTTATACCTAGAACTAGTGAAACTGTAAATCAGTCAGTGTAGGTCTGACACTAACAATCCTATGAACAACAACATTCTAAGCATCTAAGCAATAAGAAAACAAAACAAACAAAGGAAAAAACAATAACACTAAAGAAAAAGCAACATAATTTGGGATTCTCAAGAAAAAACAATATGAAACTAATCTGGTCAGTACTGCTCAGGAGTGAGAATTTGGTGTTACGATAGTTAAATCCACAAAAAATGCTTTGCAACACAACTTCGAGAAACAGTTCAGATTTAAATAATAGAAGGTTGTTACAGAGCTAGGTTAAAACATATATATCTATATCTCAAAGGTTAGCTTTATGTTTGATCCCAAAGTGACCTCTGCCTTGGTCTCAGTTTTGCTTGATTATTTCAATAACAACAAAAGTAAAATAACAGAGAGCATGCATGTAAACCTGGAGACAACTGCAAAATACTACAGTTGAGAAACATGTACACAAGTAAAACCCATTAATTACTCATTAAAAAGCAACACTAGAGAAAACAAGGAAAAGTTTTAACAGGAGCATTGCACGTAGAGTCACAGAAAGTACTTCCAGCACTTTGCCCATTATTACTGCAGCTTCAGCTGAAATATTGAAGACCCTACACAGAAGAAATGAAAAAACAAAGCCTGAGTATGAACTCCAGCTGACTGCCCACCTAACCACAGTCCACGGCAACATGAGCACATGAAATCATAATCTAATTTATATCTGAGAGCAGAACCAGAGGTTTTCCTCATTGGAAATTAATTCCAAACTCGATATATTCTCAGAATATAGCTTCTGCCACTTTAGCCATTGCCGAAAATTATTTTGCAAGCTATGAAAATGTTGGGAAAACTACTGCGATATTATAGAGAAAAAACATTGCACCAATAACAACACTTTATGTTTGTTTGGAAACTCTAGGAAGCACTTACAGCCACAATATCTGTGATGATAATATAATTTTAAAATGTAGTTCTATAAAGCTTTTATGATGTGTATGCACATCATAACTTGCATAAACACGTCTGCTAACCACATCAAGGTGAAAAACAAAGCAACACAAGAGTTCCTTAGATTGCCAACACTATTCTATGCTGTGTAAATAAAGGTACCTCTGACAGAGACTGAAGGACAGATCTCGATGATACACAGGCAACAGCAAAACCTCATCAGCGATGCTGAGTACTGGTCTGGTCACTCATGTTCTGGAGAGATGGGCTCAAACTAGAACAGCTGAAAAAGATCAAGGAAGGAGAAGGAGAAGGAGAAGGAGAAGGAGAAGGAGAAGGAGAAGGAGAAGGAGAAGGAGAAGGAGAAGGAGAAGGAGAAGGAGAAGGAGAAGGAGAAGGAGAAGGAGAAGGAGAAGGAGAAGGAGAAGGAGAAGGAGAAGGAGAAGGAGAAGGAGAAGGAGAAGGAGAAGGAGAAGGAGAAGGAGAAGGAGAAGGAGAAGGAGAAGGAGAAGGAGAAGAAGGAGAAGGAGAAGGAGAAGGAGAAGGAGAAGGAGAAGGAGAAGGAGAAGGAGAAGGAGAAGGAGAAGGAGAAGGAGAAGGAGAAGGAGAAGGAGAAGGAGAAGGAGAAGGAGAAGGAGAAGGAGAAGGAGAAGGAGAAGGAGAAGGAGAAAGAAGAGGAGGAGGAGAGAACAAGGTTTGCCTTTTTTAGCCTACCAAAACAAAACAGGGTGGGATAACGTCTGGAAATACCAGTGGGGATGGAGGGGTAAGCAGAAATGAGGCTCTAGGGAAGAAAAAGAATTACTTAATTGAAAGCACCAAGCACAAATCAGCAACTAGAAATGCCAGGAAATTGGAAATTAGAAAACGGTCATTAACCAGCAAAGCAACGAGATCCTGAAACAGCTGCCAGTGAAGCAAGGGAGGGTTGGGGTACAAGAAAGCAATGTGAGGTTCAAGTGGAACTTGACAGAGGAGAGGATTACATCGTGTTGTGGCGTTCAGTCTTGCTTTCTGGCTTTGCATCCTGAGCTTTGAGATACAGCTTTTATTCTTGGTTCTGTCCTTGACTCTGGGAAGAGCCCTTCTCTTTTCTGTAGACTTCCTTTAATATAATTATTCTATTTCTATAGATAAAGCTCCTCTATATCTATTGTAATTCAAAAGCAGATCTAAGATCTGAAGGTGTTATTTTTTTAAAAAATGCACACTTTTTGTTTTCACAATGGAAAACGTATATAACCAACAATTGTGTTTCTCCACAGCCACATCAACATATCTTTTCTTTCTGTCCCTCCTGCCAGGGGTTTTGTGAGCAGGCTCACAGTGCCCCTCTCCCTTTTCTCATTTCATGCCAGCTCTGTCATTGTTCTCTCTCTTCCATAGCACCATGTGCTGAGGATACACTTTCTATACAGCTTCATTTCCCTGCACCACTGTCCCTCAATCTCCAACTCACATTTCTCTCTGCCCTTGTTGTGCCTCCCATGCAATGGATTTCTCACATCAACTGACCCATGTACCTTCCCAATCAGGATTTCCTATTTTTCTTCCTATGCTCCAGAGAGGACACTGGATGATTGGTTGTTGTTGTTGTTGTATGATTTAGTAAATAAATAAATCCACATAAATATTTTCAGACTGCTTTATCATGGACTAATCTAGAGATGAAAGAATGCAGACGCTAAACATCCATAAAACCCATTTAGAAAACTGAAAAACACGACGCATATCAAAACATAGCCCATGCATTCAGCAGGATTCTGAAGCACAAATTATCAAAATGAACAGCAACATTGTCTAACAGATTGAGCAGAACAGGCTGTCTCTCTCCCTTCAGATGTTTCCCATATCTACATTCCATGAAGAGAAAGTACCACCTCTACGACATTGATCTGAATTGCTCCCCTCTGGAGCCTTTTATCAGAGGCAAGGGAATTAGACACTAGGAAAGATCATTCAGGTTGGAAAACACCCTTGAGATCATCGAGTCCAACCATAAAGCAAACACTGCCAGGTCCACCACAAAACCATGTCCCTGAGTGCCAGGTCTACACATCTTTTAAACCCCTCCAGGAACGGTGACTCCACCACTTCCCTGGGCAGCCTGTTCCAGTGCTTGACAACAAACGCATTCGCATCACACCTTCCAGATATTTCATTTCCAAAGGTACAGACTCAACATGAAATACCTGAGAAACTGCAAATAATTAACCATCTATGTGCAAGGCCAGCCACAGGGAAGTTAAACCTGGGGACAGTGTCCCAACTGACCTTGATGAAATAAATGCTGCTGCAGTGAAGCAATCTGAAATAATATTCTCAAAAACTCTAAGTGCAAGCAACTTATTCCTGTTTGGGAACATCAATATAATCAAGTTCTCTTTGATTATACAGGATCCTGTAATCATAGCCCTCTGAGAATTTTTTTTGACTACTTTAAAAAATGTCTGAAATTTACTCTGTAAAATTAATGCACAAGATCTGAAAATTCTACCTTAGCAAATACAAAAGGCCATTTGATTAGCTACAAATAAAAGCCCCTTGAGCTAAAATGAATAAGGTTTAAGCTATTTCAAATTATTTTCCTGCCTGATAAAGCCATTATCACATTTAGAGCGTTTACAATGCAGAACTACATTCCTTTGATCATCTTATAAAATTAATTGATCTTGCTTATCTATTGTACTATTTTAAATCATTTTAATTGAGGACATTAGGAGAAGTAATGGTAACAACCAATGCATTTATTAGCTACTGACGTTCAAGGCAGCAATGTCATTTTCATAATCTGAATTTCTCTATAACAAAATTCCATTCTTAATGGAATTTACATATAGATCACCCCCAGCCACAAATAATTTACTGTTACTTTAAGTCCTAAAGGACAGGCAGAAAAACTGTGAAAAATCACTCCAGCCATACTTAATTTTAATTATTCTTTTAAATCAGATAGAGACCCTGAAGTTAAATTCTCATCATTAAATAGAAATTAAAAGTTTCTAAAAGCCTTATTTTCAACTTCAATTTTAAATGCAAATGAACACATAGAAAATTGCCCCATGAAAAGCTGAGTAATATGCATCTACAGTGTTTTATTCCACAGCCACAAAACTCTTCCATCACCTTGAGTCCCATGGAAGTCCTCCTTTAGCCAAAGGCTGCAAAAGCTGGGTGCAAGATTCCAATATTAACGTAACCTCCTGACTATTCATCAGGGCTGCCCTTGCCTGTGTCTGCAGAACTGCCTGGCTAATCTTGAAAGACTCACATTGTTTCTGCGATAGACCATGAGTTTGCACGGCCCCTTGTGCCACAGATAACTGGACCCATTTGAAAGAGAGATGACTTTCCACCTAATAAAGGAGTGTTCCGCTGCCCATGAGGTTGGAATCTTTATTCATACAAAGTAAATTGTGCCTGGGATAAAGATCTCCTTGAAAACATGCTTCATCTCCAGCCTTAAGTCATCTGCCTGAGCCAGTGGGTTCTAAAATTAAAGAATGCACACTCATCTAATCAAGTTAAATATAACATCAAGTAGTAAAAAAGCCAAGTATAAATATGCTGCACAAATACACCCACAAGAGAGTGTGGCAGTGTGCTGCTGCATGCTTGGGCAATGGGTTTAATGCTTTCTGCCACATTTCTTTTCTATTGCACTGCTCCAGGTGACACTTGGGTCATGTCTATGCTGACAATCGCCATCACCTCCCTCCCAGCATCACCAGCCTTCTCTGCCAGCACCTCTTTACATCAAC
Source organism: Patagioenas fasciata (assembly GCF_037038585.1). NCBI lineage: Eukaryota > Metazoa > Chordata > Aves > Columbiformes > Columbidae > Patagioenas > Patagioenas fasciata. Next base: position 7,528,867 of record NC_092532.1, read on the forward strand.
CACTGGAGGCTATCTGCTTCCACCCCAAAATGTCTGTTGATCTTCAGGAAGAAGACACACCGTCTACTTTCCCCTGGCCTCCTGCCTTGTCAGGTCAGGAATTCCCAGCTCCCTGTCCTGCTGCAGCTCCAGCTCCTTTCTCCACCACCTGAAAGAAACAATTCTAGAAGGGAAGACAAGCCAACAGACAATTGCTGGGACAACTGCCACAAACCATCAGCATAATGTGGGTGTCTTTGACAGAGGTTACAAAATATTATGATGCATGAGAAGGACTAATCCTGTGACTGTGCTGATGGAAGAGACTTAAGACCAGCACAGACGCATCATTTTTCCCCTCTGTGCTTCCATTTCCAAATTATAAAAGGAAGTCAATAGCATTTACTGGCATATAAACTGATCTTTAGAAGCTCAGTTACATTCTGGTTTTGACCATGTTTGCAGAGGTAAAAGAGTGGTTATATCTAGGTGGTTTATTGTGGTGGCCTGTCAAAGTAAGTTCTGCAGGACAGATGCTCCTGTGTGATAGGAGCAACACATCAGTCTGCCGCAGTTTAACGGCACTGGGGTTGCTAAAATGAGACACAGCAACACGGTGAAAGTTTGCCTGTTTTGCCCCTGCCATTTCTACCAACAAGGACATGAGGCTGAATGAAACAGCCGCTTATGGTGGTATATAAAAAAACAAAAACAAACCACAAAGAATGAAAAGATGGCTCAGCTAGCACCAAGATGCCAATCTGCAACTAGGTTGGAACAAGTAGCCCTTATTCATTCCTCTACCTCAGAGGAAAAAAAATCACTAATGGTTCAAAAGCGGGCTCAGAAGAGATAACTTAGGAGCTTGGTTACCAGCTGAAGAGATGGGCACACAAACAACAACACTATAATATTTACCCCTTTTGTCCTTGGCCAAGACTACAGACAGCAAATGCTGTGCTCTCCCCACTGGGATTCTTATCAAAGAGCATGGGTAGGGAGAAAAAGAAAAAAGAAAACTGCAATAAACACCATAAAGAGAAACTGCCTTTACCTGTTCTGATGACTAGACTTTTTTGTTTCTCTTTAAATGGTTTGTAGTGAGTACAAAGCATTGGCATTCCCCTTTATATAATGGGAAAATGACAGTTAAAAGTAAACATTTGCATTTAAACATACACAATACAAGGACACCACCTTATTCTTGCTACAACAGCAAGTCTCTCCTAACGTTATTAGACTATTGACTCAGAAAACTAAACTCTTTACTCTTTCACTAAACTTTGCACATTTTTCAAATGAAGGGTTTGTGGGACTTTGTTTGGTGGTGTTGTTTTGTTGGGGTTTTTTGTCGTTGTTGTTTTCTGTTTGTTTTTGTTTAGATCTTATTTTGTGTTTTAGCTTCATCCCCAGAGGAACTCCTGATTCAACAGATGCCCACATTTAAATTCAGGCCCATCACACAAGTATCAGTTTCACATCTCCCAAGTGCTTCAGAGGAAAGGGCCTGTTTGATTTCAGTTGTATTTCAAGGCCATTTTTAATTCTCACAGCCTAAAGTTCTTGGTAGGAGAGGTAAACACAGGGCAAGCAAAGTTGAAGGGCAAAAGGATAAATAAGAACAGAAACTGTTCAGGTGGATGTGTCTTGAGGAACTGAACAGAGCGATAAGGAGGTAAAGGCAGATTTTAACATAGAGACCAAAGTCAAAGCTAAAATTAAACTGTCCAGATGTGGGCAGCTGAGTTCCTCAGTTGTGTTTTTCTCCTTTCTTCAGTCATCTTTGGTGCACCTTTCTGTCACCTTTGCAAGCCAAGACCTGCATCCTCCTCTCCGACTGTGGTGCATCTGGCACACTACCCTCTGCTTCTGTTACCAAAGAGCCCATTAATAACAACAGCAGGAGTTTCCAGGCTGTCAGAACTGTTTTCATTTCAGATTTTTCTCTTGTTGTAACAGAAAAGAGTCTAACACAATGCAGCTATGTCTCCCTCTGGTTTATGGTGTGTACAGTTTGAACAGCGTAGGTATAGTTAGCATCTTATAACTCCCATGCAAGGCAGGAGAACTCTGTGTTCAAAATTCCCCAGACTGTATTATTAGTAACAATATATTCCTGACACAGAGGTTCATAAAAAATAGTGTACTCATTCAGTTAGGGAAACCTAATGCATTGTAGGTCACTGTAAAAACATAGTCAAGATAAACTACATCTATTTTATTCACAGCTAAATTAGGTGAGGTCAACCACAGACGCGAAGGTGAGCGCTGATCATGCCAAGCTCTTTTGTGGTAACTAGTACATGTATAAAAGCCATACAGGATTTCACGGCACCATAACCACCATTCCTGTGTCACCTCACTGATGGTATCTTTGGGACGGCCAAGGTGTCCCTGCTCCAAGCACCTGGCTGCTCCTGAGCACTCAGGTGAATTCTCCTCTTTGTCTCCAAAAAGAGGTGAAAGCCAATGACCTTCACCTCAATGGCCCTTTCAAACAAATACACACACACAAAAAACACCCACAAAACAAAACACATTCAAAGGTTTGTTCTTAAAGACCTCTGAAATCTGAAGGCACCTGTTGCTCAATGTAAGTAATCAATTAACTTAATTAGGTATACCAGTAAGAGTGTTTAAGCTCTTTGGTTGTTTTGATTCTTACAGGAGCCAAGCCCCAGGAAACATGTCCCAGAATGCAAGTCATGAGTCAATTTGACAATGAGACATGATTTTTATAAGATTTTAAGTAATGTAAGTGTAAGATTTTGTAAGATTTTGATGAGAAATCCATGACAGAATGCTAGAGCTTTCCTACAGAAAAGTGAAAGGTGATTAAGTCAAAGTCTTAGTCTCTGGATTCCCTTGAATCTGTAAAAATGGTATGATGGTAAATGGACTGGTCTGAACGGTTGCCCTCCTCTATAGCAGGAAGTTTTACAACGAAATAACTTGTCCTGGTGCCTTAAGTTTTGATTAGCATGGCAGAAACATCCAACATGAATATTTAGCGAAAGCAAATTTGCCAGCAGGCTTTTCAACACTTAAGTATAAAATATATTTTTCATCCAAGAAAAAAACCTACAGCAAAAAGACAGTTAGGGCAACTCTGATCACAGACACAGTCCTAAACCAGACCAAACCAGGATTTATGGCATGATACTGGCTCTCAAGTGCACTCAGCTAAATCCGCACCACAGTCCTGGCAAACTCCTGCAAGGAACCGACCCCGGGCGAGTAACTGTCATGACACGCCTCCAGTGGAACGTGTCTTAACACAACCCCGACCTTTCGGGCTTGCAAAGAAATAATCATAATGTGGAAGGCAGTTAGATAGCTATTAACAGACAGCATTCTCTTTGACATGACTTGACCAAGGAGTGTGGTATCAACTGAAAGAAGTGGATGCAGAAGAGGACAAAACTGAAGCACCCTCTAAGAAAACAGTTTTGCAGTTAGAAGGTTTCCTAGGATGGATGCTAAGTTGGGGCTCAGGAACAGTAATGGCAGCACTAATAGATGCTTTAGTCCTTATCTATAGACTTAAATCTCCAATATGCAGCTTTATTACGTATACCAGACATTGCATTTGCAAAGTATTTAATAGATAATAATTTCATCAAATCTATGAGCCATATCTCCATTTTAATCTTTATTTATTTACCTATAAAAACATCTACAGGAATATCAGATCAAGGCCAATCACTTGGATTTGATCTCAGTTTATCTTTCAAACAGTAACCTTCAACTTAGATCAGACTAGGCTTGCATATTTTAGTATCTAATCTATCTTGATCTGCCATCCTCCATGAAGGTCTAAATCGCTAATGCTAAATGTCGCCAGTGTGGGTGACAATGTCGGATATTCACCAGCATCACCACATAGCGCGTGTGCCATGTGGCAACTGAGGAAATGCAGTTCTCTCCTTGTTATGGCTACATCAACCTTTCTAACCCATGAGGAAAAGGAGGATTTAAGATGCAGGAGTATGGGCAAGGACAGTGGGAAATGGCCGTCACAGCTGCAGAACCCTACATGGACCACACGAACTTCTAACACCTTGCAATGTAGCCGTGGACTCTGGGTGCCTGGACAATTCAGAGACCTCCAAAGGCCCCATTTGTGTCTCAGGGACTACAATTGCCCCAGCTCCTTCCATCAAGGTCTGACATTCCCGAAGGGTCAGCAGAAGCCACAGGGCTCATCCTTGGAGCCAGTGGCTTGAGGTGACATCAGGGAGCAAATCTTGTGTCCAGGTGATGGTGACACTCTCTGAAGCACATCAGGTGCCAGCCACATCAATCAGTAGCATCTATCTTCCAAATGTCCCCAGGGCACCCCTCTGAACTTGTTGCTCATACATGCTGTTAAGAAAGAGGAATACAAATAGCCTGTAAAAGAAAATGCAAGTGAAAAGGACTGTGACCCAAACAGTCTATAGAAATAAAAAAGTCAACAAGAAAGACAAAAAATAAGTCTGTCACACAAATACAAACTGCCTCAAGGCCTCTCACTGCCTGCAACAGCATCCACAAATATTTATTTTTTCATCCTTTCTGCAATTACAGCAAAGGTTATGAATATTTCAGTACTAAGGGGAGGAACATCGAGATCTGAAAGCAGAAAAGACCGACGCTGAGCAACAAAGCCTGAAGAGCCCCAAACCTGGCACAGGAGAGAAGGTGCTGAGCATCTTTATCCCATCAGCAGCTGCCACCCCATGGCCTTTGGAAGTTGAATCCTGCACACTCACGCCTGCCATGCTAATCCCCTCTGAAAATGCCCCTATGAGTACACAGCTCCTATCTTATCCCTTCTATGATCATTCGGGCTGATGGGGGAAAAGCAGTGCAGTATGGACAACGCACAACACGCGCAGTTCAAAAGCAGTTTCCTGAATGGGCAGCACTGACTGATCCACAGAGGAACATCCCAGCTGGGAAAGCACACTGGGAAGATGTGGAAATAATCGGGTTCCAAGCAGATGCCTCCCAGGTCCTCACACAGGAAGAACACTGTTGGGGCAAACACATTTGTCTTCAGCTCATGAGGTGGGGGAAGCAACTGCATGGTAATAGGGTTCAAGTGGAGACATTTACATATGTCCCTCTTCCCCGAATGCAACCATGGTGTGTCTGCAATCACAACTGCAAATTTGGTAATTACATGAGACTAAGAACCATAAATAATATGCAAATTGCTTGTGTATAATTTAGGAATACCTAGGGCTAGATATTATTATTCTCTGCATTAATAGTTTTCTGCCAAATGTTCAGATTATTGCATTGTAGCTTAGTATCCCCTCTTCTCTTCCATGACCCTAGAAGTGAAGACACATTTTGTAAAATAACAATATTTACTTATGACCAAAGGGGAGAAGATCCTTGTTATACTGCAAAGCTTCTATTTGCCATGGGAAATTAAAAAAAATAAAAAGTCTAAATTGTTTTCCTCATAAAAATATTAAAGCAATATAATGTCTGCCTGCCTATGATTAAGGCTGCTTTGTAAACAGATTGTCATTCATTTTGTGAGTCAGACACCATAATATTCCAGGATAAGGGTCTGTTAGTCTGAAAATATTTAGCAATCCTACAAGTTAAATATGATGTATATAAATAGAACTTTCTAATTAACATTTCTCTTTTGTCTGTCACTTAATTTGCCTTTTTTTTTAATGGATAGCAAGCACAATGACAGCATGGTATTACTCTTGAAATAAACCTGCCAAGACAAAAGCGTATGTCGTGGATTTATTTTTAACAAAAAGAACAGAAGTAGTTTCTTTTCCTGGGGTTTGCTTTTGTTCTGTCTGCAGGTTGTTCTGATAGTAGGTTGATTGTTTCAGTAAAAAAAAACAATAAGTAGAAAATGTTTTTTTCTGAAGAGATATTCAGCGCTTTAACCTGCCCTCTAGACCTGAGATACCTGGAAGACACTTGAGGGTCATCTGTGTTATTTGACAAGTGTTATATCTGGTATGACACACGAAGATACAACCTTAACACTCATTCGATGGTGCCATTTTGAACCTAACTCTGGTGGCAAAGTGTGGTGTTTTTTTTTTTTAATATGAAATGTGATAGCTTAGTGCTGAAACATGGATTTCCAGACACAAGATAACATCAAAGTGACCATTTATGATGCCTGAAATCATAACCTCCACATCAGGCTCAAAGACTCATTCCAGACAAGAGATACATACATAAAACACTGTAGTCATTTATGGATGCCCTTTAGCCCAGATGTCTAAAACTATTCCAGTGAAATACAGCAACCTAAAACCAGGTTTTTGGCACTTTACTGAATGATTGTCTATGAAACTAAAATTAGATAGCGACGTGGATGCTCCAGCTTCAAGTGTGGTTTCCTCAGGTGCTGCAGGGGCACCGCAGCTCCACACCACCTCTGAGGATGGAAACTCTGCAGCTTTCCCTGCTTAAGGAAATGATACCCGATTTCTTCTCCCAATCCTTCTCTAAAGTACTTGTTTGATGCAGAATATAACCTAATAACTCCTCACAAAACCATGTGTCCCAGGACACTCCTATTGATGACTGATCAGAAAAAAAGTATATTGATACCTGAGGAACTGAGTTATCTCACCCCCTCCACACACACACACTCCTCTTAGGCAATAATTAATTTAAAAAGAAGTAGCCTCACATCTTCTTTCTAATACACCTGAGCTGCAAACATTTTTGCACATGTTGCCAGGCAGTGTTGGACGAACTATGGGGACAACCGAGGACAACAAGGACAGAGAGCAGCCTGCATCTGCCTGCATACCTGCGCTAAGCCACAATCTTGCCTTCAAGCTAATTAATTAACTGCTTTCAACCATAGCTGTTTCTTAACAGCTTTCTTAGTCTGCCAATGATAAATACACAGTAATGATGTGAATAGTTCAGATTTACAGAGCCGGTGTGACACATAAAATATTCCCGAGTCACCCTGCACTAGTGTTATCACCACTGAATTCATGGCAACCGTGCAGATTCACACCAGAGAGAGATCTGATGATCTCCTCTGCATATCAACTCATAAGTGGGCATTAAGCCTAAAAGCAATATTTATATATTCATAACAGTACATACTCACCAAACTGGCTAGAGGTACTACCCTGGAAATCACCTCTGCTTCAATTATCACAGGTAATTTTTAATGTTGTTCAAGTTTAATTACAGTGAAGTACTTAACTGGGCTCCAACTGATTGATAATGTTTCTGACTACTCGTCTCCCCTTATCCCACAACTGCCAGATGGAGAGATCTAGATCAGTTTACACCACATAATGAGAGCTTACAGTTGAAAATATAAATGAATGTCACACCGTTCAGTTTGATCCCCTTTGACAAACTTTATGTATTTAACAAAAAAACCCACCAAACCCAACACGTTCCTGTTAATCTATTCTTTTTATTTGTCTTTCTCATCTTGTCAAGAATTACTATGCACTTCAGTGTTTTATATAAAATGGAAATGAAATCATAGTATATTAATTTAAAGTACCAAATATATAATAAGCCAAATACAAAAACCATATCAGGGTTGGTTTTTTTGCATTGATGTGACTCTGTTTGCACATTGGTTATGTTCTTTTAAGTCAACTGTACATGAGCACCCTTTTAATGCATTTAGAAGACTGGTCCTTTTGAATTACTCAACATTCATGCTACTAAAGAAAGATTACGACATATAACATTGCTTATTGGATCCATTTGTTACAGAGTTCAAGGGAGAAGGAGAGAGACGAACTTTAACAGAGTATGTTTCTGTCAATTTCTGCTATTTCAGGGGTGTCAAACTCAAATTTTAGAACTGTATAAATATAGAGTAGTTACATTTATACAGTCTTAACATTACATTTGGCCCTTTGAAGGCAACTGCAAGGTTGATGTGGCCCCCGGTGAAAATGAGTTTGACACCCCTGTGCTATTTCAAAAATGTTTTTTCTCCATTACCCCTCTCCCTTCAAAACCAATAAGTAAACACATCCCTAATCCTCACTCCTGAAAAACTCAGTCAGCAATGCCCAAGACGTGATGAAAAAAAACCCTTTCAGCCTCAGCCACAACTGGTTGTTAGTGCTCAGAATAAACATCAACATGAAACCTCCTACCCTTGCTCAGGAGGAACAGAACAGAGGAAATATAGTAGGGACACTTGTGACTTATTTCTGCTACAGTTCCAGAAGCGACTGGGAGAGTTTTACAGCGCATGAAGCATTCACAGCTCCTACAGCTCGAGACAAGTACGTGTTAGTTGCAACATGTTTGAAGTAAATTAAAAGTTCACTTCTCATCCACGGCAGCCTTAGTGCATTACACAAGCGCATGTGCTTTAGCCTTGGAAAGAGCTCCACAGATTCTGGATGGAGGAGCAAGGAAGAGGAGAGTTTGGAGCTTGTTGGGAACGAGCCATGATAACCAGTAAAGGATTTAGTTTGTGGTGGCACAGGGTGACCACGGAAGAGCGGAGAGGTGAGGACAGGGTCCATGTGAAGGACCAAGCAAGTGCTGTGCTGCCCAGTAAAGCCAAGATGAGAGCGCTGTTTGCCTTGAGATGTGCTGTCAGATGAACAAAGCTCCCAGACTGATCTTCCAAAGTAGATCATCACATCATTACAAGAAATATTGGGAGGTGGTGCTCTGACTCTTACTGAACACTGCCAAAGTAATTTCATCCTCTTTACCAACACGTACAGATTAATTATCCATGTAAAATACAGAATGCCTGAAGAAATGCAATGTGTTTTGTTTTCGCACCTGGTGAACACTGGCTACAGCTGCAATAACTTGCACTGCCATGCAACCTGGTACGCTGATCCCTCCCAGACTGTTGTGTTTTCCTGGATGTAACAAAACAGACTGTGAGCAAAATTATCATTGCAAAACCTTTCAGCTGCTCAGAGAATGACAAGAAAGCAGCCAGTGTCAGTTTTCCCACACAGTTCTGTTGCAGGAAAGCATTTCTTGGGAATAACTTTTATAAGACAAAATTTTCAAGGGTATAAATACATGGTTGTTTCTCCTGAAAATGGTATTAAAAATGAAGAACTGGCAAAAAAAATTTCTCCATTTTGCCATTAAAAAAAAATCAGTTACAGAACTCCAAAATACTTATAAGCAAAGCAGATTTGGCATCTGCCTGTAATTCATTAAGCAAATCAAAGCAGTTGCATAAAAAGTTTCTAAGTTGTATAAAATAATAGACTAAAGATAACACCAGAATGGCAGGATAAAACCTTCTAATTTTAAAAGGTAGGCAAGTAATTGTTTGCATGAATGGATGTGCCAGCCTATCCATTAGCACAACAACTGTGTGCAGAACACTTGAAATGAACTAATAGCAATAATTGTCTGGAAATAATGAGGAACATAAACATTTATTTACACTCACTAAATAAACAGCAACTGGAGCTTAGTATTCACCAATGGTACGACCAGAGTGCGGTGTTTACTGGGATGAAAGGGAGCAGCCAAACCAAAGGAAGCTACTGGGAAGCGGAGTCTCTCCATTAACAGCAAATAGACAATTTGGAGTTTTGATTTCACTGCTGCTGAAGCCTGCATGAAAAGGTTGGACCACTGCCAAAATGCAATAATCATAATGTCTGCAAATCAAAGAAATAAGCCATCAAGCAGCTCAAGTCTTTCTATACAATATCATTACCAAGCAGTATCAACTCCTCTCACTATCTGAACTTATTAAAAAAAAAAAATCACATCACCAGCAGCAGTAAGTGGAGCAGGATCCTAAAAATGATGAACCCTCTTCTCTTTTCTTCCTCCGCACCATTTCTAAACACAGACTCCGAGACTCAGTTTTACTTTGCTTATTTTTGCCACCACTCTACTAAGAAAGGTGTCATTTACATGGAAAAGGATAAAGCACAAAGGCTTTTGTGCCCCTCCTGTATTTGTTTTAGTTCTGAATGTCCTGATTTTTTTCTTCTTCTTCACTACAGCTGCTTGCAGTTTGCATACTGCCTGCCTATCTGATGGGAGATGAGCAGGTGTGCGCTGAGCTCTCTTCCAATTTACATTTTGTACTTTAAAACAGACCATAACTTGCCATGGGCGTTTGGTTTTGGGACAGAATGCCAAATACAGAACCGGAAGGTTTGCTTCTTAATTGCCTGGGTAAATAAAACTTTCTTGTGAAATACGTTACTATATAAAACACTGATGAAATACCAAAAGGTATTTCTACATTTTCCAATACCTACTCTCACAAAAATGGTAACTACTGAATTTCCCACACTAATTCCTCCTTTAGGTCAGTTAAAAGCACAACAGTGACCACCAACAATTCCTCTGGAAAGTCTGTGTAGCTCCTGTTATTTCACCTGGGGGGAGTAGGGGCACAGAGAAACGTATTTTGATAAGTTGCAACAGAGGCTGCAATAAGGAAATGCAATGATCCACTGTTCTGGGTATTTAGAAAGTTTGTTACTGCAACAAAGAAATGTATATCCAGAATGTGCATCAGGAATGCACAACGAACAATGCCCTTTGGTTACACAGCATGAATCTATGAAGTTGCTCCTACAGTCCTATATCGATTAGAAATAACAGGTCTGCTTTGGATCCTATCTCAAAGCCACACACTTGGTGATATTAATGAAGACTATCAAGGCAACAGCATTAGCTAGCCCTGAAAAGAAAAGTTTAATCACTTAGTATGGTCCTGATTACCGCAACTAGTGTATTTTAGGAGTCTAGGCACTATTAGACTTCATATACTAACACTTCCTTGACTCTCTCCACCTTGACCTTTCTTATTAAGAAAAGGTCCAAGAAATCTAAATTACGCTGATCGATATTTATAGCGCGGATTTGTTCAGCTCACCTGTTGACCTACACACAATCTTCCACAGGGCTTGGAAAGGAGCAGCAAACATTCCTCATCCCACTCTGCGCCCGACGCAGGTGTCTCGGAGCACAGTATCCAACTTCCAGCAGAAATCCACAGATGTTCTGCGGTAAGATTAGCACAGCCCAATGAACAGTGCCATCTTATATTAGCCTAAGACACTGGAGATCCTGCAGCAATTTTCCTATACATTTCAAAAGCATTAATCTCTCTCTTTGCAAAACTGGCAAATTCAAAGTTGGACATCAATCTGAGCACACAACAGCTTATCTCCATGTTCAATCTTTTTTTTTCCTCCTCTTAAAAACTATTTTTAGATATATAATTACTAAGTTTTCATACCTGTGCTCTTATTTCTGCCATTTTCTGCCTGTCTTTTCTACACTATCAATAGTTTCCCTGCATTTTATTTCTGCTTTCCACAGAGTATGATAACAAATAAATAACAACTGATTAATCTAATTATGTTATTATTACATCATTAATTCTGCACTAGTCATCTAGAAGTTAAGCATCTAGCCTTACTGGTCCCTTGGACAGCCTAGTCAACAAAGACAAGCACCTGTAAAACTGAACCTTGCTGTGTCTTAGACTCTTGGCATGGGGTATTTTGTCCTGGGGAGGTTCATCTTCCTCCTGCTTGACTGTAGAGGAAGCCTCATATTCCTGCTTAGGTGCTCAATTTTAAGGTACATAATATTAGGCAAGATAAATACTATTATTCACATCTAATTCCTTTTTTATTAATTCTTTTCTCTGTACCTATACTGAAAAGTTGTTTATTCCTGCCTCCACATAGAATAAATGTTATTCCTTAGTTTCTCAAACTTTCTTAACCATGGTCAAGTTGGAAAATGTTGATGTTTTTGTTGGAAGAAGTGCCCCATATTCTCATATGTCCTCTTACTAGCAAATGCTCAATTACCCATTATACGACGTCAAAACATTGCATTACCAGGAAGCAGGAATAAATTATCAACTACATCAGCAGTTAATTCAACTATAATATCTAAATTAATGTTGAAATAGGGATAAGTTTGGCTAAAGCAAATTTTGTTGACAGAGATCTGTCAAAGGATTTTGACTAGAAATAAACCAGTGATATAAATAAGCTTTTGATCTTTTTTGGGCTTTCATGTTTTTTTCATAGTCTACCCAAATAATACAGAACAGCTTTTACAAGTCATTCTACCTTTTGCAGTTAGAAATATCACTAGTTTGAGGAAGAAGAGTTTCCAACTAAGACAAACTAAAAATTCAAAATGTTTCCAAGTAAGACATTTGTGTTTTAAAGAAACTGTTATGAATTCCTAATAACACTGTTGCTCTGTACATCTGTTATTTCTATCATAAATAGGTCACAGGATTTATTAACCACGAGAAACGTTTGATAGTTTTACCAGCTGTATAGGATACTGAGAAGCAGTTTCAATGAACTAATTAAATCATAATTATAATCTCATTTTTTTCCATTCTAGAACTGCTTTTCATTAAAATGAGTTTCACATATTTGAAAATAATAATTAAAGAAAACACACCACAAGGACAAAACAAGAGGCACGTACACTCATCCAATGCAATGCAGGTAGTTTTGACTATGTATTTTCAAGATGCACTGAACTCATTATCGTGCTACCTATGATAACAAGAAGCATCGTTGTGTATGCAGCAAGAATGTTCGCTTTTTCTCCATACAGAACGGAAGGTCACAAATCATTATTCAAACAGAGTCCATTTAAATTATTTTCATAGTCCGAACCCTAACTTTGCTTCATTTCCCCCCCCCCCAGATCTGAATTCCCCAAATGGTAACTAACTAGGTCAAAAAAAGTAAGCAATAAATTCACGGTTGCACTGAAGTCTATGCTTTCTTGGTCTTCTCATTAAAAATATCTGAGTCTCATTGAAGTCAACCAAACTTAAGCATGACCCTAAGCACTTTGCATAATCCTGGTCTAATTCAATCTTAGTCAGGATTCACCCTCAACACTCTTAGGAAACATGATCAGATGGCCTTGTCTCAGTGCAAAAAGGAATAAAAAGACTGTACCATGTATCATCTTTCTATAATAATGCCTGTGCAGGTCACTTGACTTTCAGATTATCAGAAAGACCTATCTAGAGACATAGGCCTCACAGAATGACAAGCGTGTAGCGAGAAGATCAGACAGTGAATGCAAAACATATTCTTGTCAGAAACAGAAGTGCAGAGATATTCTGGAGACAGTACTTTAAACAATCACTTCACAAATGTCTGTTACTTCAGTGCTATAACACTCTCAATTGAAGCTCTGGACCAGCATGATGGAATCCCAAAATTAATTCCTCTCTGTGATATCAGACCAAGATTCAGATTCTGCAAAGGTTTATGTGCAGATGTAACTTTCCTTACTCAGCCTCAGAGGTAACTTCACCTCATTCAGAGCGGCTGGACTGATCATGGGAGCCACGTCACACCTACGTCCCTGCAGAGTCACCTCACTTGGCCCTGATGCTCCTTGGGCTTGCCAGAAGAAAGACGGCCACAGATTTTATCAGTAGTCTTATCAAATTCAACTCGAAATACAAAACTTAGTCTCACAGAGAAAGTTGAGACTGTTTCTGCTTCATTGACGTTCTGACCACAGCTGCATCTTAAGGCTGTTTTCTCACACACGGAGGAATTAACTCTCAAAAAAATATTTGCCCTTGATTATGCTCTGTTAAACGTAGAACTACATGCAAAGGAAAACATGAAGACATACTCTATATCACTTTAATTTTGCATGGGAAAGAGCAATGTTCCAGTTGCTTTTCTATATTCCTTTGACATTTGAGGGCTTATTATTTTAACAAACACTCTTGGTATTATTCCAATATTCTAAAATTCTGCATATTATTTTAATATATAAAATGTATTAGCAAAGGCCTCCATTTGCCGTGAAGTATTACTGAAGGCTGATAAATTACTGTGTGACTAAAGTAATTTTTCCTTACAGTCTCCATGTAGTGTAAATTGAGTCATAAAAATCAAAATATGAGTTATGTTCAACTGAAAATAATGATACCTACTGAGTGGTCAAAAAATGTTAGTAGCTATTAATAAATAATCCTGACCGCATATGGTGATGTCAATCAGCACTACTATTTTACCCATATAAGAGAAATGTAGGAAGGCAGAGCTGCACACTGCAGAGTGATACACAAGTTAATCATCGTCACACAGCACATTATTGTCAGAGCTCAAGAATGTCTTTGATCCCTACCTCAGTTTCAGAGCATTCAGGTTGCCCTTTTACAGAGCATTTAAATGTGGCACATGTATACAATAACATATATACAGAATGAATGGTTGAGCTGCAGTAAGTCATAGTGCGATTGTGGCACTATCAATTATTAAAAAAAATAATAATAAAAAACCCACACAAACAAAACCTCAGCTACTTCACATGTACATATAGCCCTTTTCAATATTTTTTATCAAAACTTTGAGCACAGGGACGGATAGTGAGCATACACACCAATTAAATGGATCGGAAGCACTTAGGAGGAGATACTATGGTCTGTTGCGTCCGTGATGGAAAAGGAAGAAGTTGAGATAGGTCTTTGACATAACACACTTGACGAGAAGAAAACCCGAGCAGCAAGGACACCTGGACAACCCTGACAGCCCCGATGCCCCACATCATGTCCAGACCCAGAGGTCCCAGTGTCTCTGCCAATGAAATCTCTTTCTCTCCCTCATACACCACTTGTTAAAACAACAACGTCAGCATGTGAAAAGCTGGAACTGCCCATTGAGAGCTGGTATTTGAAAATAGGGATGAAAACAGGCATGTTTATGGGAAATAATCCTCTGGGAAGTATGAGAAATCTAACAAAAAATGGCCATAACAATTTTGGTTAAAAAAAGCACTCTACCCTACTGGTAAATATCGCACAAGCAACATGTCTAAGGATGAGGTGGGAAATTAAGGTCTTTCAGAAACCAGCCTCATGATTTCTACAATGCCATACTGACAGCCGCAGATCAGGACTTCGCTGTTACTGAAAAAACGGCAAAATCTGTTAAACGTGTCTCAATCCTGTATTAATACACATTAGTAGAATATCCATATTTTTCCTGCAAAAATTATTTCTAGATGAAAACAGAATTATTTCCTTTCAGAAATGGAAAAATAAATACAAGTTATGGCACCATCTGGTTGTACTAAGAATTTTATGCCTCGTAACTATAAAAAATAAAGGAAAAAAAAAACAGGAAAAGAAAGGTGACTCTTGTAGTAAAAAGGGGAACAAAATCTAAACTATTTCCTTTATTATGAGTGAAGCGGCCACAACCTGGAGCAGCTATTTATGTTGCTTTATAAAGATGAAGCCTACATTTTAATAGAACTATGCTTGGTAAATTCTGGGATATTAAATGGTTCTAATCCTATTCTACTTTATGACTAGTTCAAGAAATGACCTCTAGCTAGATCTGGCCTTGTTCTATCATGCAACTAGATTTTTCTTACAGAAAATAAATTAAAAAGGTGTGACCTTGCTGAGGGCTTGCAGAGAAAATGAGGTACATCTTGTCACAAGCAGAAGAGCCTATTTGAAACACGGTTTGTTCAATTTGAAAGGCTGCTGCTTTCCTCAGATCAGAAGTTAAGATAAAGGCAGTTGGATGAAAGAGGAGAAACGGTTCCAAGAGATGAAATTAAAGAGCTACACTGGAAACCCATTCAGCGACACAGGGCCTTTTTTGTGTGTGGGTTTATCTCGGACTCATCAGCCACACCTTGTCCCTGCGCAGGAGCACAAAGCCTGTCGTGTCAGGAGAGGATGAGGACCGCTCGCCCATGGGAAGCAGAGGACACTCGCTGCACCCCTTCCTCACATGGCTGGGCACGGCAGAAATTAAATAACCCACTCAAATTTTACACCTTGTGCTCAAAAGAAAAAATAAATAAATAAATAAATAAAATCAAAGTCCCTGTTTCTCTTGATCTCAGCAGCTACTTTGTGGTCTCTGTGCCTTCCATCACCAAGACGTGGCACCAGTGGGCAGCACTCCCAAATGTCCAACACCAGTCTGCACAGAAATGGTTCATTTCAAGTAGGTGGCAGAATACCCCCACCCAACAGCTGGGATATAAAACCTGTCACACCTTTACAACCAGGAACTCATGCTCAATTCCTTTTTAATTTGACCTGCTAAAAGTATACAGCAATTTGTATGACACCACCTCACCAGAATAGCTCATATTTGTGTCAAAACAGGTTCATTTCATCATTTCCTTGCTAGCATCTTAAATAACTTCCTTTCTTATAATCACAAAAAGTAACAGGTAGTGAGGCTGTGACTCAGTCACATCCTTAAACACTTATCTAAGCCTGGCAGGAATTCGGTCAGGTTAGTCCTGGTTTAAGGCTCAGCAGCATGGTTCACCACGCAGGTGATCAGTTTTGTACTTGCGAGCTTTAGGTACCCTGCTTTAAGTATCATAAAAGCAGCTCCACAGTCTGTAAAAGATTACCTTACAATTATCTCACAGCAGCTATTTAAATAACACCCAAGTGTATGTTGTGCTAATTCTTACGACCAAATATAGTTTCATTTCACTTGTTCAGCACAAAACCTGACAGCGAACAAAGCTTTCGGTGAAGTGACAAGTGGAATTCCAAACAAGTAAGACAAATATTTCCTCCAGAGGCGAAACCTACTGCAAAATATTAATCTCTTCTTCTACACATCTTCACATGTCTTTGGTGAAACACCTGTCTGGAATTGTTAATAACAAATATTTTTCAGGGTATACACTTCAAAGACAGTACTGCAATGTCAAGCAGTGTAAAACTTTTGAAGTAATTTTAGCTAAATACTTCTGTGACAACTGTCTGAATCAATTTGTCTTAGCTGACTATATTCTGGTATTATAAGAACCTAAGACCCGGTTATCAGCCAAAAAGGTAAAAATTTGAGCGAAGTCATAACTAATAAGTTGTATGAATCAACCACCAAAAAAAAAAGGGGGAAAAAGAAAAAAAAAGATAATGTTGCAGTTGATTTAGGAAATGATCGATGCCCTCTGCTTTCTTCAGAAGAAAGAACGCTCTTTTTCCTGAAAGGAGCAAATGAAAAGATATTTTATGCCCACTAAAGGGCAACTCAATAAACCAATGAAATCATGATAACTCAATCATAAAGGAATTACAAAATGAGAATATTATGTCCAACTTTTCTGGCATAGTCAAATGTTATTCCTTAACCAGGCAAAAGATACAGATTCAAAATAGAACAATGCTAAGGTAGGATGGATATTTTTAATTGCTGAACAACCTCACACCGCAGGCAATTAATAAGGCCAAAAAAAGTAAAGGAAAAAAAAAAACAAAGAAAATAACTCTGTGTGTGTGTTTGAGGTGAGACAAAGAAAGCAAACAGAGGCTGGAGACTCAGAAAAAGTTCTGAGAATTACTTACAATTGTGCTAGGGAAAAAAAAAATACCACCCAACAAAGAAGGTCAAGCTGACCTCAAGATTCTAAGTCAGGCTCTCGAAATCCTAAATCATACAAAGCGCCATGACTTCAAGGCATACAAACATAAGAGGATTAAGGTAAGTGTCCCACCTAAAAGCCTGGGAAAACAAAGATTAGTTTTAAGTACTGAAAAGAAACACAAATCATATGGATGCTTCATGCACAGGAAGGAATAATTGTTAGGATGTATTAAGAGCACACTAAAATAAGCACTACAAAACATAAGGGAAAAATGCAGGTTTGATTGCCACCTTCTGAGAGCAAATATACTCATGTCAAAACGTAACAAATATTAATGACTTAAAGAACCAACTCAAAACCTACTGAAGTCAATGGCAAGTTTCTCATTGACTTCAGTCAGCTAAGACCCTCTGTTTAGAAAGATTAAGTAAAGACAAATAAAACTGCTCTTTCTAGGGGAAGGCAGTAAAACAGCTGCTTTCAGCTCATGGTACCTACCTGAGTGACTTCAGGAACACCCTTATCAATCCAGCTACAACAACAACAAAGGCTTTCCCTACATGTAAACACTAAGAAATAATTTTTTGCTACTTATGCTATCAGACGCTCAGTTGTATTTACATTTATGCTACATTTACCTTAGCAGAAAAAAAGTGCGGTGCCTTCTAAAGGACGGCATTAGCTCTGGACATTATTCCACAAGTTTGAACTATGATGGTCACGTCTTGACTCTATGAGATGTGACGTGAAATGCAAGCATGCACCCCCAATTCTGTATTCAATTTCATGTCAGAGAATATTTACAAACAGTTACGATGCAATTTTCTATGCTCCTGATTAGATCGAAAGGGAAGTAACACACACGGTTTATGGACTGACCAGCTTTCCAACCGTGCACACTACTTCAACAAGTTCTTATTTAATTGAAGAAATTCAAGTTTGGAAAAATCCCATTCATCATCCTGCTATACATCTGCTGGAAGTAACCACTGTCTTGTGGCATTACTGAGCACTTGAAGAGTTACCCTGTCCTTCTATTCCAATACAATTCAGTAAGACAGAAACTTGAACTAACCTACCATACGGGAATTTTTCAGATGGGGCTCACAGCTGAACCAGAGGCAAAGGGCTCAGCAGGAACCAGCAGGTTCCACCACATCTGAACTGCGCCCCACCGCTGCCTCCTCCATGGGAACTAATAAACCACACTGTTTCAGAAGAAAAGGAAAATATGACAAGCAATTAAGCGCTGTCAAGTCAATAACCTTTTGTCATGAAGCCAGTTAATGGAGGAAAAGTTCCCTTTTATTTCATACTCCATTCTTCCCACAGGTTGCTTGATGAAAAGTCTCCTATCACATTATCAGGGTTGTTTATACGTAGAATTATATTTTTTTAAAAATGGAATTAGGAAGTCTTAGGTCAATTTTCCATGAACAAATCAAGACAATCATGGTTCTACTAGACAAGATACCTGTTCACTGGAAATTATAGTAATTTGTATTTAATAAAAACTGTTTTCACCTATAGGCCCAGTACACACCACATGTTTGACCTCTCTCAAGAGGATTTTCCTACTAGTGCTCTGAGAAAAGAGAATACCATTCTCCTTCAGGATGAGAAGTAGTAAGCACATAACTTAAAGAGGTACTTTAAGACAATCACCTCTCCCATTTACTTTTAGCATCTTGAACACAGTTTGAAACTTGAAAACACATCGAAACAGGCCATTTTTAATTACTTTCATAGGAATTTTCTCCAGAATTTGTGTAAAAAGTGTTTAAGTTGTTAAACATTTCTGGTTCAGCAAAAACTAGACTTCTGTTTAGAAAATATTAATGATCACTTTTAAATCATTTTGTTAATGTTTTCATTCAAATAGATACAACATTCCTGCAAAAGACTAAATTAATACTATCTGCAGAACGTTATTTTTATAACATCAGTGTTATAAAAACTAAACAAAACTGACTTCTTAATTGAACCAACCTTTCTTCTGAGTCTTTCCTGCTGATGCCACCAGGGAGACACACAAGCTGCACTGTTCGAACCACTTCCAGACATCCCTTGCGCAGAAAAACGTGAAGTACACAAGGTAGCAGTTCACAACAAGCACATATTTGGAGGCTTTTTACTGCTGTTTCCTAAGAGCCTTTGATACAGGCAGAACTTTAATTCTCATTACTCAGTCACCCACTCCTCTCATTTCCTCTGCCAAAGGACTTTTGGTTGCAAAATTGACAGCAATTCAACAGCTACATTGAGGGCCTGTTGTGTTGGGGGAAGCAGTGTAAAAACACAAGGTTGGAGAAATACATGCGCTGTTTCTTATCGGAGTTGCTTCAACACCCAAGGGAGGTGCAGGTGGGGTGTGAGCAGGACACCCTCTCTTTCCCCTGGATGAGAGGAACGCGGTGGACGAGGACTCGCACATCCGATTCCTGAGATGCTGCCAGAGCACAAACAGCAGCGTCCCGCAGACCTGTCTCCTCCAGCATCGCTGTGAACCTCAGCCATGACCGAACCCCGCGAGAGCTGATCACAGCGTGGCTGTGGGGGACACGGTTCTGCTCTCCGCCCATTAGCAGGACACACGGCTCCTGTGGTGACTTCTCCTACGATCTGTAGCCTCCGCAGGGAAACCCCCGAAGGAAAGCCAGCAGCAGAGCTATTGCCGATGGCGATGCTATGGAAAGAAGTGGTAGTGACAAGATGACATTGAGAGTCTGACACTGTAGATTACCTCAGAACCATATCAAAATGACTCGCAGTTATCAGATCTAGATGACAATGAGACTCCAGCATCACTGTCATCTATACTGAAAAAATAAATAAATGCTACATGCCACTAGCCACAGGAACGGATGGTGATTAGAGATATGCTGTAGCAATGCTGTCTATAGTAAGGATGGCTCAGGAGCTTTGATGATTAACCTAAACTCAGACTTACACAATTTTGTCTTTTGATTAAGGGGAAAAAAATATGCATGAATGCTATATTAACCTAGCAATAATTCAGCCCACAATCACAGAACAAAGTGCTGATGATTGAACCATATCAGTTAAATATCAATAAATATTGAATTAGTACTCATAATTCTGAACGTGCAGAATTGCAAGTATGTATGTATCTGTCTTCAGGCTAGTAAACTGGGTATCAGATTGGAAAATCCTCTGCATTCCAGATGCCTTCCCATGAGTGCTGTCCAGCAATCCCATCTACAGGCATTAAGCACAAGCCACGCTAACAGTCAGCAAACTCAGGCAACCTGGAACTGCAGACAAGGGTCCCCTGATACAGCCAGCGTGGGACCCACATCGGCTCTCTGATGGAAATTGAGCAATAAGGCAGGTGACACTGGCAATCACAAGTGCACAGCGAGGGAAGAGGGGCAGCTGCAATTATCTAGAACAGTGAACAGCAATATCCTAAAGGCAAAGAAACAACACACGTTCATGGATGAACATGAGAAAATAAATAACACTTCTCCTCCCTTTTTATCCAAAAAGGTGTTGAATAATAAGTTTATTTTCTCCATTCAAACTAATTTAATTAGAACATTGTTGTAATTGCTGTCCAAAAACCCTTCTTTTTTTTTTCCCCATGAAATTTCTGAAGAAAAAGCATTTATATTTTTATTTCAAAGGACAAGAAGCTGCTTCACACTGACCACCAAATCATTTGTCTTTTACTGCCATAGTAATTTTCCTCTTCCTTTTCCCTTTCATTAGAACCATACATAGAAACTACAAGCTAATGAAACAATGATGAACATCTACTTCAATAACACTGAGAATTCTCAAATGTGCTTTGTTTGTTTAGTTTTTTTCTGCAAAATTAACATATTAGAGACTATTTACCACTGTACAAAATTCCTTTCTTTATTTATGAAAGCTACATCTTTACTATCATGATGTGAAATGAAAAGCCTCCTGTACTTGTTGCATACAATTAAGCTGCAACAAAAGGCAGCCCAAGCCATTTCACATTTCATAGGGCTGCAATTATTCTTTAACTGTTAGAATATGCTGTCCCCCAGGAGCTAATTACAGAAAAGCTCTCATCACACACAAGAAACACACAAACAAATCCTTCAAGCACAAAGCAAATGTTCAACATTAAAGAGATGCATTCAGGAAGTCACACCAATCAGTTTGGTTCAGCTAATTACTAATCTGATTTCTGGAGTAGTTGCATTAGATAATTATGATGCCCATTCACAACTTGAAAGCCAGGACTTTGACTGATTATAATACAGATCTAGGACTCAAAATAAAAGTAAGGGCAAAGTATGAACTACACATCAGAAGGGGGCTGAGGAGATGTATTATATGTGTTTATTGCTGGCGTTTCCTTTAGCGCTTTGCTTGTGCTGACCCACCCAGAGCTTGCTGGAATCAGCAGAAATCATAGAATCATTTTGGTTGGAAGAGACCCTTAAGATCACCAAGTCCACTGTTAACCTCACTCTGCCCCTAAAACACGTCCATAAGAACCTCATCTATACGTCTTCTAAACAACTCCAGGGATGGTGAGTCCACCAGTTCCCTGGGCAAAGGAAGATCTCTGTTGATTTGGCTGACATTTGGATCAGGCCTAGAATAACAAGACACTGCTTTGCTGTGCAGATTATGTTAATGAAACACCCAGGAATGAGCTTTCAGGGTTTGGTTTCGGCCAGGACAAGGTGCAGTGAGCCACGAGTGCAGACGAGGGCTCGTCTTGGCCACCCCCAACGCTGAGATCGTAGGGTACAACAATTCCTTGTTTACAGTATGACCGAAACTCTAAATTGTGTTGTAGTTTAGACCTGACAGACTTGAAAATATTTGTTTGCTGAAACTATAAAAATTACACTTTATAGGAAAACGTTATTCTGATTAAAAGTCTGATGAAACAAATATACTGATTTCCGTTATTAGTCCAGCTCCTGCTCCCCTCAAAAGGCTTTATAACAAATACCGCACATTTACAGGGAGGAATCTACTGCAAGTGACAACACAAGTACAGCAACGAAGAATTACGAATTCAAACCCTTTCCTACATTAGAGCCTTACACATTTAGCACCATTCAGGATTGTTTCCAAAAAGCCATTTTATGCATTACAATAAAGACAAAAAAAGTAGAAAGTGACCTATCTTTTTCAGCATTATCATGTGTAACACCTGGATTTCTGATTAATTCATGGTGGCATTAAAGCAGCATGAAATTTAAGCAAACCCTGAACTTTAAGCAGGTAAACTGGCTTCATCAGTACATACTTAGCAGTCCTGTGCCAATTAGAGGCAACAGTAGTGATTAAAACCATATTTAAATAAATCAGACAATAAAACTGTGAATAAGTTCCAGCTTCAAGTTGGGGTTCACATAAAACTTAAGATTAAAGAAAATAAAAGAGATAAAGGCTGGCAAAATAAATATTGGAAGTAAATTTTCCCATGAATCCAACTGCAGTAGTTGCACATGGCTGGGTCAAAAATCCTCCGCGTGACTTTGAGCGGTTCCTCCTGCATAACTCACCATGGAGGAATCTATCACGCTGCTTTTTAGACCCATACCCACAAAACTGCATTGGTTGCTCAATATTTTTGTTGTTGTTTAAAACTCAAAATATAATACACATTCAGATTGGTGTTCTTCCACCTCAATATCTACAATAAGGCAGAACCGCACGAGGAAATTGTTTGCACACAGTCACGCTGGACACGTTTTTTAAACCATTAAGGTGAAAGGGATTCTTTGCTATTGTTAAACTAAGTGCATGAGAGTTGCAAATCTGTATTTCAAAGTCAATAGGCTACAATATATTTACAGGGCTGCCATATGTGATAGCTTAAAATTCAAAACGGAACAAAAATTGCATGGGGTGGAAACTAATGTTATGGAATCTGAACCAAGGCTACATTTATATTTCACTTTAATGCTCTAGCTGTTTAATCAAAATATGAATAAAAGGTCTAAAAGACCAACACGCAAAAATATCATAGTTCTGGAATTTAGCTTTAGCTTCCTATTGTCAACCAATTACTGTGTAATTTTTTCCCTGTGACTGAATAACTAACTGTTAGCAAATAATGAAAAGGCAATTACAGCAGAGCTTTGTTCATATTACCCTCTTCATTTTATTCAGACTATAATTATTGTCAATGCTGGAGGCTTACTGTACCATGTAAGTGGCACCAGGGAAGAAAATGGAATGGGCTGGTGCATGGAAAATTGCAAATGTCACAGCTACCTTCATCATCACCGTTGGACTTCAGAGATTAAAAAAATAAGCAGCAAAAAGCTCTCCATGTGTGTTTTGCAAATTCTTTACCTCAAGCTGTTGCAATGGCCGATGAACTGGTAGAAGGGGAAAAATTCAAGTACCATGTTTGTTCTTCTTTTTGTTCTTAACCTTCCCTGCCTCCCCCAACATTTTTATTACTATTTAATTCCCAGGAGATAGTTCCTTTTTGCCACAGTGTGCCTGGAAACAAACTCACGGAAATATTCTTTTAGCAGCGCTTCTCATTAATGATGTCCATGCTGTTCTATAACAGAGAGTGGCATATAAATGATGTATTTTATGGGGTTTGATCTTTGCTTCTTTGCCACATACAGACACATCCCAAGGAAAAAAGATAAAGATTATGACCTGTATGTGGGGATTTAGCGTGCCATATTTAGGGCCTGACATTGACCGTTCATAATACATTGTTTCCCTGGGCTTCTAGGATTTATCAAAAATGATGGATACAAATCAGAAATGTGCTACTCCCTTTGTGCCTTCTTTAGAAATAAATAGTATTCCTGTGTATCATTCACATTGCTTGTCTCTTGGCATTCCTGGTGACAAGAGATAAACATAGTAAAACTGTATTTTATTGCCTTCATGTGCAATGTTGTAATTGTTTTTAAAGTAAGTAAATCACTATATAGCCAGTTAATTTTTTAGTATAAAATAAGGCTGACATACATTAAAGGACATCACGCATTGACTCTGACTTATGTTAAAATCTGCTTCCAAACTCACTGGCAAATTTTGTTTTGAATTGCTTAAAACAATGCATGAAAATTCTTCCGATCTAGGTTAGTAAAAGAAGGGTAGTTTTATATTTTCCTAAAATTAAGCTGCTTTGTTCTTTCGTTTATCTTCCCATCATACGTATTTATATTCTTCATCTTTCTTCAGTCTTTCAGCACTGACCATTTATCTTGTACCACTGTTGCTAATGTATATACTTGCCACAAACACTATATTCATAATCTAACACTTATAATTGTTCCTTCTAGTCCTTAATACAGTATTTGGCCATTCACTATCCCACAGCATTTCTTAACTTTGATATCAAACCTTGTCACGTCCTCATCAAAATGATCAAAAGGCACCATATTAGGAAAAATTAACCACTTATTTTTTGGAGGGGAGAGAAAGGAGACACAGAAAAATTAAGCCTAGTTAACTACTTAAAAAAAAAAATTAAAAAAATCGAATTAATCTAATTAAACTAATTTGGCTGTACTAGCATGAAAACTAAAGCAGCAGTTATTTATTCCAAGGACTCCTCTTCCTCCTACGTGTTCAGTCCACACCATCGATCATTTGCCACCACACCAAACAGCAGAGCTCCATGCTCACAGGCCACGAGAGCTCATCAGCACTAACTCATTAAAACATGCTTCAAATACAAAAAATAATCAGGGAAGACAGCAGCAAAGGCTAAGGGTGGGAAGGATCATAACTTAATTATAACAACATAGTTTGGACTTGTTACAATTATGAAATCCACACTCCAGAGCAGAAGACAAGTAAATGCAGAGCGAGCATGAAAGGCACCGCTATGAGTTTTGTACCACAAATAGCAGCTTCCTACTCCCTGTCTGCAGGCAGGTTTTCTGTACACCTAGATCATCTAGAACAGGGCAAGGCCACCACATGCTCATCACCAGGACGAGTGTCACCACAGAAGACTGTACATTTAGCCTTCCCCTGTCTAGGACCATCTCCATCACCCTTCCAGGAACTACAAGTCCAGGCTCCCCCTCTTACTGGATGCATCCCAGTGTGGGAAGAGACAGTCTCTCGAGGTCCCTGCACAGGAACAGGTGCCTGAAAACCAGTGGAAGATCTTGCTAATTGTGGTGGACAACAGCAAGAAACACAAAGAGGAATAAGAAGGCAAAATGAGTACAGTAAGCCAGGAAAACATTTGCTGGTGTCCTGGATATGAAATGCACACACAGGATGATGCACTGTAAAACATGTCCTTTCTCACAACTTGGGGTTATTTTTGCCCTTTTTCTTGTGCAGAAAGACGATGGTCCTCTGGTGGTACATCATTTTAGGATGTGAAAGACACACAGCACTATTTTTTTCCCCTAAGTTTAGACAGCAAAGACAACAGAAACTGCCTTAAGCCCAAGCTCCCTGTTCCAGGTAAAAGAATTACTATAAAATACCCACAAACCAGAGGAGTTCACAGTGCAGATGAAAGGACCAAAAATCCCCCTTCATTCCTTAAAATTTATGAATTTCTATCACTGTTAGTAGACAGAAAAGAACTGTAAGTAAACAGAGTTGGCCATGCTAGGCAAAGAGCACATTGGTACATGACATCCATTCTAGGGTTCATCACCAAGAAAATAACACATACAGTGTTGCTGTCTCTTAAAACTCTTCATAAAACTTGCAGCATTTTGTGTTTTACTTTAAACATTTGCTGCCAAAATCTTAGTATTGCAGCTTTCTACTGAGTTTGAACCCTTCAGTTTCACAGAAAGCCAGAAAGCCAAAAAATGTGAAAGCCTTTACACACCCACTCAGATTTCTTTTTGTCACACGAGATGGAGGTTAATCTTACTATTATAAGGTGACTCGATTCAGGAAAAGTTGAGGTTAATATTACAGGTATATCATGCCTGTCTAAATTTATTACCTTAATTTCCCAGAGTATTAGCTAAACTTCTGAGTGCGTCTATCCTTTCGACGGCAAACAGACATCATCCAACACCAGCCACACAGCCAACCCCCTGGGCCAGGAGCCCCCTCCGAAACAGGAGCTCTGGAACCCCCCCGGGTGCTGCTGAGTCCGAGGGAACAACCCCAGCCCTTCCACAGCAAAAGGCTGATATGCCAAAAAACCTTCCTGTAAAGTATATTTTAGAGCATGGATCAACATCATTCATGGAATATGCTGACACTTGTTATAACTGGTCTTTTATTTAGAAACACCGAGAGCTTTCATGATCTGATTGTGGTGAGCGGCACTTACCAACAAATACATCCCACATGCAAAACAAGGCTCTATAGTGAATTTAGCCAATTTGAAATACAATCGGTGGGAAGACCCAGATTTTCGGCAACCCCCCGTGACGCATTCACAACAGTGAACCTTCATGTACTCAAACTGGCAAATCAAACCCAAGTGGGAATTAACTGTGGCTATCGTTTCTGCAATCCCAAAAGTTTACACGGTACACATAAGAAAGAGTCTGCCACTTGATCTCCAACTACACGACCATGTTTGCAGTTATGTATCTGGGTAGTCAATTACTGCTCATATAATGCCTCAATGGAATAATAATAATTTAGCTATCCTATGGAAGTTAAATTCAATTTGTGTTTAATTCATTATCCATAGACAAATCGACAGCTTAAATAGTTTTGTTTTTTTTCTCTTTTTAAGTAACATTATAGCTGGGAAATGTGAATAAAATCAGTTGCATACAGACAGCACAGTAAGGGCAGCTCCCTTTTTATACATTTTCCCTGGCAATGCTTCAGGACCTTTGTGGTCTGTGGTCATTTTTCAGTTCTCTGTGTCAACACAAGCAGACTTTTCAGCTCCAAAAGGAATGCATCACACATTAAATCCTTACCAAATTTAAGTCTACTTTGTCATTTTTTAGATCCTGAATAATATCATAAACTTTTGGGATTACAGAAATAATAATGACCAGAGCCCAGGCAATTTAAGCCTGCTGTGCTAATCACAGAGTAAAAGAGTCTTTTATAATAACATCTATACGCTAGAAAAATAGAGATCTTTCAAACCACGCAAACCCCTGCTCTTTCTATTCCCTGCAACAATGCAGAGGCCATTGCTGAGATAATGACGCACATCCTCTGGGCCATTCAGTTCACGTCCCAATGTGCATGAAAAATAATCTGATCACTTTTTCTTTTCATTAAAATATCACCATTTCTTAAAAACAAAAAAACCCCCCTGATTTATTGAAAAAGGTAGTATGATGTCAGTGAGAATTAATGTTTCCCATAGGCATACTAATAAGCTCCATGACATAATAACTTGTTATACTACACCAGTGGGACCTTAAAATTATTCCAAAGATAACATAACACAACACTTGAAGCAGCAGGAAACTTCCAGCAAGCTTTTAGATGTTTTACAGTGTTACTAATCTTTGAATTGCTTGGAAAAACTGAAAGGAAACAGAATATTTAAAATTGGAAGCACTGCAGTTAGAAAATGACTCCATTCCAAATTCCAAATGTGCACAGGAGATTAATGTCAATGTAAAAAAAAATAGCAGCAGAAGGGGGGAAGTTATTAAATGCACTTTCTAGGTTGGACATGTGCCTTTTGGTAGTCCAGTGAAAATCTGTTTTTATTTGGCTGAGTTATGAGGGTTTAAAAGAACAGACTTGCACACATACCAATTTCTTATTAATGAGAAGTTGGCTTTATTTATTTTTTTGCAAATGAAATTTAAGCTAATGATTGCTGAGCAACAACATCAGTATATGCTTGAGAAAAGAAGCAGAGATTGGTTTTCCTGCAGCACATAAGGAGACCATCTAATGCCAAAAAGACCCTATGAAGTCAAACTAGGAATTAGTACACTGTAAGCTCATAACTCTGCATGGTGTAGCAATATGCTCTCCAGGGCTAAATACTCAAAGCAGACACACACACACACAAATTAAGTGGTGTGGCTCAGTTCACTAAACTGTCACAATTTGTATTTTAATCTCCATATTCAAACCATTCATGCGACCAAGGCACGTGAGATGTAATGAAGTAACTATAAATCCCCCAAAGAAAACCCACCAGGTGACTGCTCGGGCAGAGATTTGTGTGTCCACCAAACAAGGTCAAAAAAGTTTTCCTGTGAGGAGGTGGAGAGCCCCAAAGGAGCACAGGAACAGCACTAAGCAAAGGCATCGAGTTTGCCCTTTCCAGGGATGCTGCCGCACGGCCAAGCGGGTGGTGACAGTGACTCCAGCTGCCCAGGGACGCCAATCACCCCGTCCACACAGGGCACACCTGTCCAAGCGAGCTTGAGCTTATGGAGGCGCAGATCCCAGCCCAGATGAAACACGACCGCAACCTCGCTAAGCCTGAGCTGTGCTCTGTCACCCTGGATTGTGCGAAGCTCTGGCATTACAGCTTGCGTGTCTTGGACAGAGACACTGTTTCTTTCTTTCAATTATCAGAATTACATTTCTGTATGGCTCACATCACCTTTGCTGCATTATCTCCTTGAACCAGCTTCCTCTCCGTTTGATTTAGTTTCACCACCATTTCTTCTTGGCCTTGCTAAGTCATGTGCTGTAATTCTCTGCTTGGCATTACTTTCTGTCACTTCTTAAGGGATAACATATCCCTGACCATCACTTTCAGCTAAACTGTACAGTGTTCAACCAATGCTAGAAATGAATATTCCATGCAAAAAATGTTAACCTTTGATCCAGATGCATCTCTGAAGTAAGTGATCCCATTGTGCCGCAGCCCTTTGATCACCCGCACAAAAATTGGAACCATTTGCAAAAGTAAAGCTTGTGATTTGCACATAAACCAGACCTGATGGGATAGCTTACAGAAGGCTGTACTATCTGAACATTAGGCTGGGAATGCCTGCACAGTCCTAATACTGCAGTGGTCCACTAAATCCATTCCCATTGTGGGTCAGAAACACAGACTAAACCCAAGTTTCTACTCAAAAACCCCGAAGAAGGAAGCGTGGTGGTGTGTCTAAAACAATAAATCGCCCCAAACTCAATGTGGTAAGTGATCTCACGTTACGAGGTATCCCGAGACGGAGCAGCAATAGGAGCTATGAGAGCCACGTCAGCCATGGAAGATTCAGTTTCCTCCTCATTCGCTCAACTGTTTCAAGATCATGGGAATCTGCAACAACCGTGTGAAACCATTTTCCACAGTGAACCTAGAACACCTGGTGAGCGCTTTGTAGTTGCTGCCAAGCAGCTATCTTTAAAAGGAAGGATAAACCGTAATCTGAAAATGTCAGATACAGACCACGACTGTTACAATAGCAAGGCAGAGCGAAGCAGAGGAGGGGTGCAGTGGGATGGATGCTTTGGCTTAGATAAAGACTAAGAGGGAAATAAAGGTAGAAAATTATATGGAAAAGGAAGTATTTTAAGAGTAGGCAAAGGCCACCAAAGGATTGAACAAACACAGCAGTATAGATGAACCCAAAGCGATGCAAGAGTAATTCTGAAATTACTCGTATTCCCACGATCAACAACTGGAATGGGGAAAAAAAGGAACTGAAATACTAGATGGAAAGGGTTTTTTTCCCCATATATAAAATAATATAAAACTGATATACCATTGAAAAAGTGTGTGAGCCCTGTCCCTGGCACAAACCAAAGTCATTATCTTAACCATTCATAATCCAAGGAAAAATAAAAATCTGTACTGAAATCTGTTTCCATTTCCTTTATCACATACAATAGACTTGAAGTGCGGGGGGAAGAGAAAACATATTTGAGCAATTCGGCGAGCTTGTTTCAGAAAAACAACACAAAATCCATTTCCTTCACTGAAAAGCAAAATGTGATCTGCTTAAGAGTTTCAGACAGAACAGACAACTCCCCTTCGGATTCTGATTAATTCCTAATATGTACCACAACAAACAAGTTTAAAAATACTGGAGAGACTCGCTTTAATACCAACTTTTTGTCTATATGAAACCTGGCTATATAAGATTCATCTTAGTGGAGACTGACTAGAAAAATCTCTACAGCAATTTTTAAGATTTTTTTTTTCCCCAACAAATGGATCTACCTGGACAAAATCCAGGTTTCTGAGATTCTTTTTGCTAAATGCAATCAGAGATACTCAGGAATGTTGCTTGTGCTGCTCAGAGGAGTGTTTACCAACTTATATTAACATCAAAGCACAGTGTTCAAAACAGACTTTATACCAGTTAACCCCCCAGAATGCACTTCCACACCTGATCGTGTGCATCCATCACTTGCTCACTGAAATCTGATCACAAACAGAACCTTTCAACAGGCACAGTTCAAACATCCAGAAAGGAAAAGGGGTGAAATTAAAATAGTGGAAATTGTAAAAGCTGTCATTCAGTCCATTTCTGCACAGTTTACAAACACCTATATATATACATAATAAAAAGGTTGTTTGGGGTTTTTTCTTAGTTAAGAACATAATCCATGAAAACTCAACATTGCATTAACTTGTAGTCTAATTGAAAGGGTGTGGCTTGCTCGTCAGTCAGTGAGTAGATGTGTTACTAATAACTACTGTGAGTTTCACCTAATTGGAGTTTTGACATTGACTTCAACCGGCTGCACAGTGAGGCCACCAACAATACATTTCTATTGTTATGCATTCCCATAATTGCAGTCTTTTATTCTCAAAGCTTATTTTTCATATGGCAAAATGACATGACTTCGACATTAGGAGGACCAAATAAAACACAAGCGACAATTAAAATTTAAGTGTACATTAATTACATGCCTGGCTATTGTCAACTCCATCAAAATGGTGCTGATGAATGAGGACTCATGCCATCTAATACTGAGAAAATTTGAAGTTATGGTCTGCATTAAACATCAAGCTTTTGCAAGGCAGGTGGCTTATCTCAAAATACTCTTTCTGTGGGCCTGTTCTTCTCCTGTCTGACACAAGTATCCACATAGTTTGATATGGAAGATGATGGCTAATCTCCCAGGCTGCTTTAATTTCTCAGAATTGATTTTCTGTAGGGTACACTGCAAGTATCTTCAGGATTTAGATGATTTCCATTTGTAAATATTTCTAGATAAAAGAGTCATAAGCAATTATAGATCTGATCTCTCAGAAACAAACCCATCTTGCAGTCCAGTGAAAAATGATACATTTTCATGATATAAAGTTATGAGTAAGAGAATAAAGCACACAAGATAGTCCCTTGGTACATCTTGTCACATTTTTTAGAGACTGATGCTGTACGGGTCTCATTCAACACTCATCGATGCTGGTGCAGTTTTTCCTACACATGTCAGCAGATTTCGGAATGAAATAAGACCATATGATGGAAAACTTCTGAGGGGATCCTCACACACACAGCAATGACAGCCTTAAAAAAAGGAAGTTCTTATCTGATGTGAATTTTTGTAGTCTACAAATTGGGACTGGGACCAGAGCAATCTGCTTCTTTAGGACTACTGGCACTTGGAAAACATGTTTTTTCTCTGAATGGCCTTATCATTATTAGTACAAATATACACTTCTCTCTTGATCTTCCATCTCAAATTGTCTTTACATTCCTCTTTCCTTCTTACTGCAGGTGAGATGCTTTCTGGCATGCCACAAGCAAGGTGACAATTGCCCTTGAAGCACCTTCCCTGTGTGTCACAAGCACATATTAGTTGAAAAAAAGCAGAATACATACAAAGGGCACACATCAAGGGCATAAGCATCTCCTTGAAAAAGCAGTAGCCAGAAGAAGGAATGTGGCCATAAGATCTTGAAGGATTTCTTACATTTCAGTGGTAGCAGTATCAAAATTTATATCCCTCAATACCAAGCTGTTGAAAGATGGGTAGGAATGTTATACTGTGCTGTAAGTTAAGACGGATCCCAGATCCATGGCAGTGGATTAGCTTAAAGCCATTGCTGAGGCTGGACTCACAGGCGTTTCAACTTATTCCACGCTCAAAACAGCCTTAAGGCAGCAGCAGGGTTAGATGACGATAAGGGAAGGCAAATGTAGTAACCCAAAGTCCTTCAAACCTCATCGACAACCCCCTTGTCTCTAACTGCTCGACATGGTTGTGTCAGTGAGCATAAGTAGTTAATGGGGCCGATAAATTTTTAAGACAGAAACTGTCACAAATAATGTTCCTACATGTTTTAGTAGAACAAATCCAGCCCTAATCTGAGTCTATTCTACCCCAAGAGCCAAGCAGCTCTCTGGGAAACTATGTCAAACAGAAAGAGAAACAATTTAAGAAATACTGGTAGCTGCAAAGAAATGCTAATCCTTAGACATCCATCTACCAAAAATCCCTGAAAATAGTAGCAGAAAATTTAAGAATTAACAGCTACAGGTAACAGACTTCTCCATTACACAAATATATTTCCACAGCAGCAAAGGAAAGAGACTAGAGAACGTATTATGGATTCTTGTCAGCCAAGTATCCATGTCATGGTTGCCTGAAATTTCAAGATTGAACTTGAAAACCGAAGGCTTCTCTTAATTTCATCTAACTCCCCTAACTCTGAGGAGCAGAAAATGCATTTAAGTGTCTGCAAATGATCCACATAAAGGCAACTTAAATGCAATAGGCACTTGGGTCACAGTTCTTTTTTATTTTTGATGCATCACAATACAGCAGTCTGATGCAGAGAGTCACTTTAAATGGTTTCGTTTAATGACATGTTACAAAATATGCTGTAAATTGGCACAAGTGTAAAGACGTCATTTTGAGTGGTCGGTAAGTGGGATTATTTGCCAAACTCTTGGACCAATTCAAGTTCTTTTTATCCAGTCCATTACTTAAGCATTATTTCAATTAATATAATGTGTTAAAAAACGTGATGTTTGCAGTCATTAATGAGAATAAAGAGAGAAAATATGAAATCTTGAAAAGGATCCCAAACCCCACAGTCTTCAGCATTTAATGAAAAGTGAAAAAATCATAATGAACATGTATATTTAACTAAAATGTCAACAATTTGAATATTTAAGTTTTCAAGACTTGACAAGATGTGAGATTTACCAAGGTTTGTCTACCTTTTGACTGCAAATGCCCATGTTGCAAATACTTGAAGTCTAAATATTGTGTTAATCCCTATCAATACTCCATCTTGAAATAATTTCGGGTGTGAACTTAAAAGACCAAGTCCACCTGTGCTGAGCTGTACAAAATTTCTCCTCCATTGACAAACTTAAAATCTGCCCCAAATTTCTTCATCAGCCTCAGAGAGAAATTTTACCCCATTTGCCTCACTAACAGGAAATCACTGACAAACCAGAAACCACTCAGCAAAGCTGGTTAGGAAAAAGCTTTCAATTATTCAGCCCTCAACACACACAGAGCTTGTTTTAGGACAGGCATGCCCAAATTCTGTAGTCATCAATGAGATATCATCTTTCTAGCAAAAAAGCAAGCTTTAGAAGTCTAATGGATAATCCTGACCACGTCCCAATCCTCTCATTCTGAATTGCAAAAAAACAGACAGAAATACCTGCAGACTAAACTAAAGAACTTTGTAAGCAGAAGAACTACTATGCCTTATCTACCACATACAAGAAAAAGTTTCTGAAAGTCATGTTGGGCAGGTGTCTGATCTCACGCCAGTAAAATAGCAGAGCTTGAACCACAGTTCCCATACATCCATCTCTCAACCACACAGGCTGTAAGGAGATCTGAACCCCAGTTTCGCCCCTCAGGCTCAGTGCAAGCCTGATCAGGGCAGCGGTGAGAACAGCAATAAGTTTTGGGTGCTGTGCACAACAGTGTGCAGGCAGATCACTTTTCACAAGCAATTGAGTTACAAGTCAATCTCATACATATGGAAATATATGTATAAACTCTGGTTATGAGTGCCAAGTTATTCAGGAAGAGGTTGGATGTGTAAGTAAAGTCTCCAGTTCAAGTAAATCCTCATAGCTCCACTATGGGTAACGGACAGACATTAGCACAAATTAGCTGAGGACCTGGCATAGTATCTCCATTTTATTATATTTAACAGCCTTCTCTCCATGACTATTTTGATGTTTGTCTTCTGAAAGGATTAACCCTGAAGTCACCTGTTCCAACCATACGCTGGGGAACAGTTGACACTGAAGCGGAGGTGAGGGAGAAGGTTTTATTTATTTTATTTTATTTATTATTTATTTATTTTTAAATTTAAATTTAAATAAACTTATGGCACTTCGGAAAATGGTTCTTAAAGCAGTTCCCTTGGCAGGCTCCACTAATATCCTGCCATTTATGCTCTGTCCTGCCTGCAGATGATGTCACAGGCTTTTTCACACACCAAAAGAAATGCCACATTTCTGTTTTTTAAAAAATGCCACCAGCAACACAGTGATTTTTGTACCCTCAGAAACTAGTATGCATGTCCTCTATGGATAAAAACACATTGGTGTTCTAGCTCAAAGAATTCATGTGCTTTAGAAGCAAGCCCGCAATCTGTGTACTGGATCACATCACGGAGCTTTTAGATGAAACCGAAGTTGAAGATGCCTTACAGGACCAGACCTGGGGCACTGCAGCCCAACCGGCATTCACAGTCCGTGGGATGAGTAAGAACCCACTGAAACACATATGGTGTGGGTTTGGCACCCACAGCACCAACTCTTGCACTGCCTGATTCACGTTACCTGCAAACACACACATAACACTAGAGAGGGATATCTCTCAGTAGATGCTAAGTTATAGTTCAACACATTGTGAAAAAGAAAATACACAGAAAGAACAAAGTATGTAAACTGGCTCCTCTACATATAAGGATCTTGCCTTTCCTACAAATAATTTGATGTTAGTATTTGAAGCCTATGGTGTATAATTAAAAATGTCTAATTCACCCAAGACAAGATTGTCTCAGTGAAAGCTTGTCACCTTCTATATGGGAAAGACATGCATTATGTATTTTTTTCACTGATTTTTCTTTGTTATGCAATGAGGAATGTTTTAGCAATGTATGGCAAACATGCATGCAATTTCTGTGATTTAGAGTTGCTGCAATTAGCAGAAGTTAATTTTTGACAGCTAGTTCAGAAACCACAACAAGGAGAATTTGAGAATGAGATTCCTTGATACAATAGAAACAAAAGGAGTTTCTTATGCTCGTCTGTCAAGAGGAAAATCTACCACCATTCCTTGCTAGATTGTGTAGGTAAAGAATTTGCATTTCGAGAATTCAACTTTGAAGGTGCAAGTAGTTTGTTAAAATTACAGTAATAAAACATGAATTTATAAACAGAATCTAGTTAAAAATTGGTACTGAAGAAGAGAGAAAGAGTTCACTGGATACAGAAGCACTTTCATGTTGTTGTTCACAACAATCAACAAAATGTGAAAAAGAGTTCTGTACAGAAATGGACACAATATATACATGAAAAAGCACTAGTTTGAGAAACTGGTTTCATGGTGTGTCTTTAGCTCTGTCTTCCATTTAATGGAGCAGGCATGAATCCAGGGCACTAAACTGCAGAATATTATTCTAGTTAGATGGTTATGAAGGCCCAAAAGCGACATGAGATAAGATAATAGTGTCTCTTTCCTTAAGGCACATAAAGGTCACAAAATAACATTTAATTACCCACTCTTCTAACGTTTCTAAGGGAGTAAATCAGAACTACTCCAGAGTGAACATTAGGAGTCAACAACAAATCAAAACATAAATGGCAATTATTTCATGTCTCTGAACAAAAATCAAAATATCTTTCTACCAGAGGAAATCAATTCCCCTTCCACATACTCCAACTGGCCTTGGTATTTTGCAAAAGTACTACTGCAATCAGTTTGCTGCATATTTTTTTTTTAACATTAACATTAATATTATTTAAAAAAACACAAACAGGTTTCACTGACTAAACAACTTTCTTCTACTTTTTACTGATTCTCATGCAAGATTCAAGTTAAATTGGGGCTGAGCATTCATTTCAATTGTATGCTTTGAGAAGTGAGGAAAAAAGCACAATGTCTGAGATTAAACCACACCAATGGTGTCCACTTCCCCATCGCCTAAACCCCCACTCCCCAAGAGTGTTCAGTAATATCATACCATACAGCCTTCTATGCTGGCAACTATTCTATATAATTCTTGCATGCAGTAAAAAGCATGTAGCTCTGTCATGGATCCTTATTTAGGTTGGGATGAGCCAAGCAATACATGCTTCACCATATCATTATCATGAGTGAGAAGCAAAGTAAATCCCAACATGTTAACACCTGTGATCAGCTACACCAATAATGAGAATGGATCCACAGACCCCAGCAGGACACAGATCAGGAACACACCTGGTCTCTCTCCTTATTCTGTAATAAAGATTGAGCTGTGTTACCTAATCATCAACTGTAACGAAGATGTCACAGCCTCAAACCCACCTCTATATATCTCAAGACATAAAAGACACAATTATAAGATTACTTAGTTATTCTTCTGTCTACTAGGGCTCCTCTTCTCTTCCTTCGACCTCCATCTGCATGTTTCCAAGTCTCCTATCTCCTCTGAACTAACCATATTAATATTCCTAAAAGAGATGAGTAACATTTGGTACCAGTATGTTTCATTTCTACACCAAATTATGCTTCAAAGGCCTGCTGAAAGATACAAATTCCAACAATTTAGAGTTAATACCTATTCACTGAGTGTTCTTCAGTTCTAGAAGAAATTATATCAAAGTGAGAAGGTATCTGCAATGTGAACTTCAGGTACAAGGAAACGGTTGTGATGAAATGTGGTTTCAAGTGTGGCTATCAGTTCTTGGACAGCTGACATCAAAGCACTGAGGTTACCCAAATACGACAAACAAAAGGCCTCATCTGATTCCAGAAAGCTGTAAATTGGTAGTCATTACCTTCATTTTTCTTAAACTATGAAAAATCTTTTATGCTTATTTAAGTGGTGAACATTTAGAACAAATACCAAAGACATCTTTTCCCCACATTATAAACATATCAAAAAAAGCATTGGAGGAAGAAGGGAATTACTGAATCAATATAGCCTAAGCAAGAAAACATTTTGGAAAACAGAGCGACATGGGAGTAAGTTTCCCTTCTTTTGAAGTATCAGGAAAGTTTTAAAATTCTCTGTTCTCAAACCACCTCACTGTTAGCATTTTCCTTACTATTTCTGATTACAGTTTCAAGCATGTAGCCCTCATCAAAATCAAGAAGAGCTGAGAGTTCTTATCTATAGGCAGACCAGACTGCCTGGAGAGCAGCCATAAGACAGCAGTGATCACCGAGCAATGATAGTTTAATTCACAGCTAAGATGCTATTAAAACATCTCCCAGTGTTTCCAAAGATGTTCCAAAATCAGCTCTCATAACCTCCACCATGATATCTGGTCACGACAGAGAGAGAATGACCAAATAATCCCTGTACTCTTCCTTTAAACACAGAGGATTAGCAGATCATGTATTTCTGTAAATCTTCATTGTACCAGAGAGTCAGAAGTCATGATAACAGAGAACCCTGCTTGTAGTCATGACTAATAAAGCAGAGCTCGTCACTTCTCTTGGGGTCACCAGAGTTGGAATAAGCCTATCTAGCTTCCCTTACAAAGATATATAGGATACATTTTTAAATGCAAATGACTGCTGCAAACTGGGTAACATTAACTGAACAGCTATGGAGGATGTATTTGCTATCACAATAATACTGCTATTTGAGTATTGTTGCAATTAAAGCAAGACTGATCTCTTACAACAACACAGAGACAAGGTTGGATTACAGGACCAAGTGGTAAAAGCAGCTGATTAAATGGATTACAGATCTCCTGAAAGAAACCAGACTTAGCTTTTGCATAATTTGTTATTTCACCATGTAGTTCTGCTCAAGGGGTAGAAAGTCCAATCACAGACAAGTAACAAAGAAATCCCTAAGCTCATGTCTGGGCATCCCTGATGTCCAGAACAGTGAATGTTCATGTCTGTAAAAGTTCTGGGGTACCAAGGCTAAGCACGCCTCTGGGCAGGAGTGCCACACAGTTACACTTCACTCTCTGCAGTTTACAGGCTTTTCTAATAAGCAGTTTGAGAACAACTAGAAGCCACATCAAGGGAACTTGTACCTGTAAACCAAAAACATTTTCTATGAATTAAGTAAACATATTTAAATGTCACTACAAGCCTCTGGGAGATGAGACCCCAAGCAAATTGCTCCCAACTCTCCAGGGAGTTTAGCTGAGCCTTGTCAAAAGAGAGTCAAGTGGGCACCATGTCATCAAAAACATGTGCACAAACCCCAGCGAGCAGCATCTGCTGCTGGAAAAGGATAGAGCCCAGAAGAACATCGCTGTGTTTTTCCTCCCCTCTCATTCAAGCCAAATCAACAAAAGAATTGTTTTGCAGACCCTGGTGTTAAACTGAGGAACTCTGCTCAGAACTGCTGAATGAGGAGCTGGACACCACTGTCAGCTCCCTGGAGCACTGAGAGCTGCTCTTTAATCTTCTAACACCCTTCAGGCAAGGTCATTTTTAATCCTGAGAACAAGATATCACACAACTGATTGGCAAAACCTTTCTGGAACTGCATCAATTCAAAAAGAATTTTCCAACACTTAGCCATAGTTAAAAGAATAGTGGCTATAAGTGATTCAGAGAGATTAAAAGGATAAATCACCCAGGATGTTGGGGAAGATAAAGCCAGTGAAGTGAATAAACGTTCTGGGTGTGGAAGGAGACAGGCTGGTTTATCAGCCAACAGCATGGAGTCTCCAACCTAAGGCTGTTAGGATTAACGTTTCTCTGTCCTTTAAAAACCCTCTAACGTATTCAGTAAAAGGAAAGAGGAAGAATGTGCCTAAAGTGAGGGAATGTCATGACAGCCCTGGTCTGAGAGCCCTGGAAATGCTGAGAAACAAATCCCGCAATGTGGCAGCACAGAAGTCAAGAGACCGCGTCACCATAGATGGTGTGGAGAAACCCTCTTCACGCTGCTGCACCTTTTAAGATGGCTCCAGTCTAAGTAGCAAGTTGTTCAGGTACAAAATTAGTTCATTTTGTTCCCAGAGATTAGTTTTGGCCTTATCACCAAAATCAGTAGAAAATTTTGTGGACAAGACCACTGAAGGGCCTACATAAGGAAATACAGTTGTCTGACACTTTTTTGGTTTTTCAGGATATACAAGTATAAAATGTTAAAAGTCAAAATTTAGCTTATGTTTCAAGTCTGTTGAAAAAGGAAATAATTTTTCTCTCTGTCTTGAATACAGGCAAGAAATTCCACCACATACCCCTTTGTGGAAAATAGCTACGTCTGTAGGAGTTGCAGAGCCAAGACCGGCAGTTCCCTTTGGTCTTGAAAAAGAAAAATGCTTTAAAATATGATCATTTTAAGCTTCCATATATCTGGAAATTTGTTAATCACTTCTGTGTATGAGTAGCTCAGCACAAAAAAAAAATGCTATTACTCCCTTCCATTGCTTTAGCAAGACAGGTATCAAGATAGCATACTCATATATCCCTCCGTAGATTTATATGTAAACATGCAAACATCTACGTGGAGGTCTCTTATTTTCTAAAGAACCCTTTGGGCTATTTGCTGTTAAAGCTTTACCCATACATACAATATTAGGCTGCCCTTTGGTCTGTGTAGCAGAAAGAGCCTGTCAAAAAGCTATCTGCCTTCCTCCAGACCCTCACACAAAACAGCCATGTTTTTAGAGGTAACAATATTCTTCTTAGAGTGACTTCAACAGATAGTAGCTACTTCTACACAAGTAGCTTATGCAGTGTTTAAAATGGGCTCTTTATACAGAAAGACAGAGCATAATAAAAATACCATTTTTCATCTGAAAACTTAGGAGACACTGGATGAGCCAGTTACACATTCGGGGGTTTCACTGTCAGGAAAATGCACTCCCCCTCATCTCCTGGACCACTAAGAGTGATCTGGAAGACTAGTCATTGTTTCCTTTTTTTTCCTCTTATTAGATCTAGTAGAGCTCCATCTTGGCATGTACAATTCCCCCCTGGGTAAGCAGAGAAAGAAGCAATTAAGTACAAAATGCTAACAAGATGTCTGAGTGACTCAACTGCATTTCTGAAGTATCTGCGGGTTTCTGTACACCTATAAAAATCATTTCTAGGTCACAGAAAAATAAAAGTTAGGGTAAACCTAGAAAAAAGTGTCATATTAGGATATTTATATAAACTGTCATTCTTGTGTTTTCCCCAAACCTCATGTGCTCTAAGCAATCAATCAACAGCCTCCACAATCAGACTTTGAGTCCTGATGGAGTAGGAAGATGTCATCCAGGGAGGAAAACATGTGGAAAATCTGTTAGCCATGTGTGTCATTACTGATGTCAACATTTAAGTAAATATGCAAGAACTACCTAAGACTCCTACAGACTTACTGCAACAGAAATAACAGAGAAAGCTCTGCCAGATTAAATGGCGCTGCATTCATCTCAATCTTTTCTCCAGTTACTGGGTTTTACAGACCTGGGATACACATTTTCACGTATTTTCTAGGACCAGAAGCAATTTGCAAATTGCTGCAGCAAATAATTTAGGAGCAATTAATTAAATTAATGAAAGTTTTTACCTTCAATTACTGCCACAAAGTCCTGAAAATACACATGTATCCTTAATATTTTCTGAAGGCAAGCCATTATATAATTAATTCCAAGTGGCAAAATCAGCATTCAGATTCTAGAGATTCCCAACACAGTTCCACAAAGTGAGAGCTACAAACTGCAGATAACATCAGCAGTGATGTTGCATTCAAATCACAGAGAGATTACAGCAACTTTACAAGGAAACGGGGAATCAGCCACTTCTCATCCAAATATTACATAAACATCGATGAAAGCGCACTCCAGTTAGAATTAGGATTGAACTTTCAAAAGCTCCACTCCTTTATAGACACGTATGAGACAGCAGTGAACAGCACAGAACACACTTTAAAAATGAGAGATTAGAAAACCACAAAATTCGGATTAAACAAGAACAATGTCCAAAGCTTGGAAATGAGGCGCCCCACACAAAAGCTCATTACAGGCTGAACACATCTCTGTTAACATTAAAACCCAAATGCACTGTCACTAAGTTTCTAAAAAATCAAACACAGAGTCCTGAGTAACCTCAAAATTTAAGCCACTAAATCTCAGTAATAGTTTTTAAGGAGAGTTCAAAAGCAAAACAGAAAAGTCAAAGTCCAAAGGTATCACAATGGCAGATCAAAGTGTGAAAAGGGATTAATGGCATCTTCAGCAAATGAAGTTTAAAATTCCAGTGTATTAGAGAAGGTCTTTTTTGAAATGGTAATAGGCTATACCTGAGCTGAAAAGACAATTAAGATAGTGTTAATATTTTTTTATGGTATCTGGCAGTAATATTTTTATCCTGTTAATTATACAGTAGACAGCAAATGTATATAATATGATAGCTCCATGCTGAGATGACATGCCTGCTGCCTAGTTAAGTGACTACATTTATCCTATAATTAGCTTGCAGGAATGTGATTTGCATCGCATACCTAAGAGTATATATAATGTCAACTATGCCACAAAAGCCGAAAATGGAACCTGACACTCTCTCAGCTTTGACCTCTGCATATAACAAGGTGATGCCTCTCGTGACCTCCTGCTCTTTGTATTCAACCACACACAAGAAATGCATTGAAGTAATGCTAAATGTATGACAAACTCAAAATGCACAGAAACTTAAAGTCAGGGCAGAAAATCAGGGCTGATGCTTCAGTCTGAACTCATCCTTATTCCCTGGAAAGGGATAACGATGGTTAAAAGGCAGCATCTGTGATTTATTGGCATTAACTTCAAATATGTTTGCTCTTGTAGGTAGCGGACAGCTTTGCAGAATTATAGAAGCATTTCCTATACATATATATATATATTTATTTAACTGGCATATGAAATACATGGTTTTTCTACATAACTGCATATATAAAAACTTGTTATTAAGACTCCATGTTAATGTGTCCTGTATTTTCAGAAATTCTGTATGGCGATAGGTATAGAAGACTTCACTGCTACAGATACCGCAAACTGGGGTGAGCAAACACCTGGGATGAAATCTTGACCCTCTGGTTGAAGACACCTTTGTCACCAATTTCATTTCTGCTAATGTCAGTGAGGGACAGATCCTGTTATTCTCTTTTCAGGCAAGCTATCACCCTATTCTGAGTTAGCCCACTGATTTCAAGCTATCTGTCCACACGTCACAACTTTTTGTGTCTGGTCCACAAACATACAGCACAAAAACAGGAAAGGGAAACCAAGCAGCCACAACTCTGAGGCTTCACCAGGTGGCTTAAAGCCTTATCCACACTCGGTACCCCACAAACTCCAGGTAGCTTTGCAGTCCTACAATATCATTGGAGGTTTCAGGCTCTTGGGAGCCTATTTCTAGCCACTCTTAGCACTTCCCACTGCCGGTAGAACCTGGGGAAGCAATAAAATAGGTTGGAAACCTCACCAACCAGAATCCAGCCTAACACTAACCACGGGAGATCCTGGCCCTGCAACACAGCCAGAAATGGGAATCCTCACAGGTAGAAAGATCTCCAAAATCAGAACTAACAAAGCCAGGTGATGGACACCATCCCTGATAGCCCACAGAGGAACGAGGGAGGAACTCAGGGCACGAGCAGAGATTGCAGGACTGGCCGAGGAAGAAGAAAGGTGGTTGAAAACAAAACATCAGGGGAGGGAGAGAATCGCAGTTCAAGGGAAAGGCAGACAGGACCTGAGAACTCTAACCCAGCCACCCTCCTGGGCAAAAGCCTTCTTGGTGAAGTGTCACAGTGTTCCCACCTGGGAGCTTCTGAGACAACACCACAAGGGCTACTACTCATCACAATAACTACATAACATTAACGCATACAAGATTTTTACTTATATCTGTACGAATAGTCATTTTTGATTCCAGCAAATCCAGTCACTGAATTTTTCTTTCATTTTCTACCAAAATAGCTGTAGTACCCACATATTAACACAAAGATTTAGGTGTTTTTTGGTGCATTTCTATTTGACCAATGCTAAGTCACTTACAATTCTTCATACCAAAGTTTCAGCCTTTTCACCACTTCCAAGCTCTGCTTGGTGTATTTTCCCCAGGTTGCCTCACAGTTTTTGATGACATATGAAAATTCACAAGGCATTTTCTAATCATTTTACCTTTTGTTATCATTTGCTTTCTTGCCTGCACAAATACTCCCAAGGTTCCCAAGCCTTTAAAAGCTCGGGAACTTCCCAACAATCTTTTATTTAACTGTGCGCCAGGAATCTTTGTTTGATGAAACCACTTACCTTGGTGCAGTAGGTGTTCTCCAACCAAGTGTAACTTACTGCAGCTCCTAGGACTTGCTCCAATACAAAACTCAGGACAGCTCTTAAACTCTTCCTTTAAATTTTGCCTTTTGAAAT
Source organism: Patagioenas fasciata (assembly GCF_037038585.1). NCBI lineage: Eukaryota > Metazoa > Chordata > Aves > Columbiformes > Columbidae > Patagioenas > Patagioenas fasciata. Next base: position 7,572,528 of record NC_092532.1, read on the forward strand.
AAGCCTATCATTCTGTCTCTTTGTTTTTGTCAATGATGAAATGATACTGTAAACTTCTGTATTCGACGTATGTAACATGCTCTCAAGTATGTACTACTACATCTGTTTGCCTTATTGAACAGCTGAAAAGCATTTAAAGTATTATTCACTTTTTTATTACTATTCAGTACATTTCTCTGTATGTTCTGTCCAATTTTTTTTAATAATAATAATAATGCTGATTGCTACAACACCACCTGGTGTTGCTGGCAGCTGTGTTCTTAGGACAAATCTGGAGATACCTGTGGTTTCATTTAAAGCCCCAGTTACTGAAGGTATGTGATCAGATAAGATTTTTTGTGTGTGTGATCTTTTTGGGCAAAGGTGTTTGGTGTTTTTTTTAATTTAAAAAAAAAAAAAGGAAAAAACTAGTCTTGTGAGGAAAAGCTTCTAAACGTAACCCCAATGTGTCCTTGAAGGATCAGAAACATCAGGCAAATAGAAAGGCCTCAGTGTTTTACTTTTTTTCACTTCAGACTTGACTGATCATTTTGGGGCATCCTTAGACACGGAACATTTCCACAAAGTGCACATGCATGCAGACACACAGACCTCACACACATTGTGATTGGCTATAAAAACAGTAATTTAGGAATTGTCATCAAAAGAACAGTTATGATATAAATCCTCCTTGCACCTCCCTCTGTCACCCCAGCAGCTCCCTTGAACCAGCAGTTTTCTAAGAGTAAAGGAAAAGTAAGTTTCAGATGTGAACATCCCTGCTGACGCTTCCCCAATTGATCCTGGAAAACACGTGTAACTGTTGGCCACACGTTATCCTTTTGCGGACAGGCAACTGCATGAGAAGTCACACCCTTGAAGAGCACCTCAAGATCCAGAAAAATCAATTATATTCACAGTGCTACAATTCCCAACATATCCAAGAGGACCAGGCATTGAACCTCAGCCACCATTCAGCATGAGGCATGTAATAGGCAGCAAAGTTTGCAGTGACTTCATTACGTTCATTGCAAATCACATAACAGAACAATCAGTGGTCTTTCACATACTCTTAAGACTTTTCTTGTATTAAAACACAACTCTATTTCCCCCATCTACAGCTTTTGAAGATTCTAATTTGCTCCTTTAAACAACTCTCTTCAGTTAACCTGATAAGGCAAAGCTTTTCCAAAATCCCATAATGTTGTTATCTAAGAATCAAACAGCAGGACGCTGGAGGAGTTGTTTAAACAATAGCTACTTCTTGTCTTGATAGAGCACCTCATTTTACAACATGTTGAAACACAAGCAGCTTGATTCATCTTAGAGGGCACCGAAGAACATAGCACAGTTTCTACCCCATGGGAAGGCGTTTGTGCCAGGTGGTAGAAACGTTCACCCTGAGGACAAATGGATAGTTTTCAATAATGTTGTCGTTCTACTCTGGGCCTGCAAGAAAAGTGTACAAGCCTTCAGTTCTGAATTTGATTTGCAGGTTGCTGAAGTCAGTTTATCAAGGAGAAAAAAAAAAAAACAACAAACAAAACCACCAGCTTTTCCCTAAATTAGGCATGTCCATCCAACTACACGAGTCTCATTTCTGGCTCCTTACACCATGTTGTGTGTCCTCATACCAACACGGAGCCCCCAGGCACACAGCCCCTCTCCTCGGTGGTGTTCTGATGGCAACATTCAGATGTTTAAACAAAAGAAATGTGCCAAAATGGATTAATTTCTCAGTTTCCCACCAATCATTTTGGTGCACTGCCACCACAGCAGGGCAGCTACAAGTTTCCCACAGAATATTTCCCCTTGGCTTTACTCAATAACTTCCTCAGCCCTCTGCTCTCCCTGAAATTCACCATTTGGCCATTAAAATAGTTCAGTAAGAGTAACTTTTCTGCAAAGCCAGTCTCAATATGTATAAAGGATGTTGCATTTCAATGCCAGGGTGCTAGCTCTGTTTTCACAGAGGTCACTTTCTGCTCACTAATGGGGAAGAACACAACGATTCAGTGAAAAGACTCTCTCCAAATACCTAGTTTATACTTCTATCAATATTTAACTGGAAATTGGTCTCACTTGACAGCAGGCAAGAAATACTTTGTTCAGGATGATACTGCCCCCAGGAAGTCTGAAATATAAATGCCGTGTAGCCGACACATTTCAGACACAACGTGCACACACTGTATGGGTTAAGAGCGAGGAAGAGGTTACGGGAAGCTCCTCTCACTTAAGACAGCACCTGAAAAAATGTTGGTTTTTGAAGACAACCCCAAGGGGAGAGCTTGTGGGAAATCTTCTAAATGGTGTGAAAGAGACACAGCTTTAAGATCCCCTAGTTTAAACAAACATTTTTGTTTTGTCTTTAACTGGAGCTAATGAAGTGCCCCACTTAGTCTGAATCACTAAAGGGTTATAACAACTAATACCAACATAGCCTTAGGTCAAGAAGCATGAGCTCAGCAACTACCTTTTAGTATTCAAGAGCTGCTGCAAGACAAGCAGGGAAATCCGTGGAAGCTGAAGAAATGGATCCACGTTCAGCTCCGCTTTGAATTCGGCCGTGTTTACTGAAGAAACAGGAGGCTGTGGGAGCTGCAATTTCTCACAGCAAACACTCCAGTCATTTACGCAGCTGATGCTGAGATACATAAACAATGCTTGAGGGTATGTGTGCATATGTATGCGTATGCATGTATATTATACATATATCTATTTTACCCGCATTAAACAACCTAACAATTTTCTAATTAGTCAGTCTTCTTCCATGAGATGACCTGGTTACTATCCCAGGGAAGCAAAACAACTGAACAGACACCTATAGAAGAAAATTCTGAGTACAATAGTAACAAGCAGTTGACATTTTAAAGATGTTAATATGTTATTCCAATATGAAGCCGAGGAATAGCACTGAACTTGCTTTTGTGTTAAAGGTCGCACGCTGTTTGCCCTCCTTACCTGAGAAACAGGATTGAGAAAGAAGAACAGTTTTATTTCTTTCTCCTAAAGAAGGTTTATAGCAGCAATCTCCCTGGCTGGATACTGCACAACCACCTTTGCTTTTTTTGCAACGTAACATGAGGGCTCCCCCATTATAAACAAACTTAACATATTATGAAGTGTCTATTTAACATATTTTACACATACACGCATTCACATTAAAGCCTAATACAAAAAGCTGCTGTTTGAGCTTGCTGTGCAGAACATAATTTGTGATCACTTGTTGGATCTGAAGGTCCCAAGTAGCCAGGGATCCCAAGGCACCGTTTCCACTGATCTGAACTGCACATTGTTTGCAGAATTCACATTGCCAGAACAGTCCCAGCAAGTTGGTCAGAGGTTTCCTCAACCCTCCGGTATTTTGAAATGTTCTTCCTTGTTACACTTTGCAGTTTGGAGCAAGAGATGAGGATCACCAGGCTCTGCTTAGAATTGATTTAACAAACACCATCACAATTAGCTCAGCTGAAACAAAATTTTATTTGCTTTACAAAATTGTACCATCATCCAAAGCAGACAAAAAGCAGGTCCAGCAGTTCATTGCTAATGCCGGGACTGCAAAAGTCAGTGTAGCACTAAGAGAACTGCAACATGCTGATGCAGAGCTAGCAGACTAACCGCACCGTGTTCCCTATGTGGGTGCAACATATATGCACAGCTAATAAAGCTTTGTAGAGATCGGTGGCTGCTGCAAATAATGCCCAAACTTCTACTTTTCCATTATTTAAGAGGAGAACTTACCTTCAGCCAGCTGCCATCAATAAATACAACCACATCAAGCAGCAAATCCTGCTGCCTCCTGAGCATGTTGGCCAAAATCTCATGGGAAAAGTGAGCAGTTACTACTTTTTTTTTTTTTTTACAGTTTGTCCCAAAACTACCAGCCTATTTAATATTTCTTTTTCACATTAAAAAAAAAGTTGTAATTACTCATTTAGCATGTGCACAAGCTCAACAAAACTACATGCATCGTTTTTAAGGCAGAGCTAGGGCACCTCCAAAAATATTTTGATTAGGGCACATGGCGCACCCCATGGTGTGTGGGTAGCGGCTATTACTGCACAGAGAAGGCACTGACAGAACGAAGAGCCCAATTCTGAGCTGGTTATGCTTGTGTCTGGGAAGTGGAGAAACGCCTAAATACAGTGTTTATAGACTTCACCAATAGGCAGCACATAAAACGCTAGAAATGCCTTTGATCTTGGCAAAATTAGGAGATAGGACTGTATTTGGGTCAACCGCCCCTTCCTATTGCACCCTTGTAGAAGAAAAAACATATCTGAAGGAAGAGCAGAACAACAAAGACGGCGTCACTCCTTTGAATAGAGACAATAGAGGCGAGCATCTCTAAAATAAAGATGCTGTGATTAGGTTATACATTCTTTTTTAAAAAAAACCTGCATTAATTTTGATTTATATTTAAATAAAAATGATTAAATTTTATCTTCTAAGATGGAAATGTTGTGATAAATACTGGCCCATGGCCAAACTAATCTCTAAAGCCTACAGCTTACAGCCCCTGTTGTCTTGTATGGATATTTGAATGGCAATGGGTTTTATCAGTATTTCTAAAGGCACTCATTTAATTATGTGGTTGTAAGAATTTTCAAAACCCCAAAGAATTAACACTACCAATACATATTCATATTTCTCAAATTAATTCAACCTGAACATTTGAAAATATTAATTTAAAAAACACACCAATTTATTTTTATTTCTGTAAACACTCAGAGCTCTTTTCTGGTCTCATTTGTGCACTCGTTTTATTTTTGTATAATTATGAAAAAATGATGTAGTGAGCTTTCTTGCCTTATGTTAGATAATGCTGGCACTTGATCTACTTACAATGGGGTGCTTTATCCAAGAAAATTAACAGGCGAGTGGAAGAAGCCGGTAACACCCCACAAAGGGCAAGTCCTGCTGCCTTAATTCACGTGCACATACAAACCCGATTCTGGTCCCATTGGTGTGAACCCACTGGCATCCAAGCTGCAGCTCTCGATTTACAGCGTTGCAAGACCAAACCCAGGCCAAGCAACTTCACTGAGCCATTTACACGTGAAGAACATCAGACAAAGGTAATTTTTTAAAGGGCTTAGTGACACAGGAACATGGGCTCCTTCACCATCTTCGCTCCTGAGAAGCTTTTCCAAATCACAGTAATTTCCAAGCTAAGCACAGGGAAGAAGATGGGAAGACATGGAAGAATATGACCATTCTTGGGGACTCCAGAGTAGCTGCAGACTTCAGATTTGAAATAAATCCATCAAGGGAAGGGTTACTTTCCATAAAAAAGCCAAACACAATCCTATTCAGTACAAAAAAGTGCAGAATCACCGACTCCAAAACAGCAGCCCACATGGTGTTGCGTTTTGCCACAGAGCATCGTCACCAACATGCTGATGTCCACCCAGGCCGTGCCGGTGCAGAACAAGAGCTGGTGGTCTCACGGGGACCACAACCCTACACTGCAGGGATACACAGCTCACTGAATATAATGTGCTGCTTGGGTGTATTGACTCAAATTCAATCCTCTGCTCAGAGCTGCAAAACAATGGCATTTTGTTTGTTTCACTAAATGCTAGTGAAATAAATATATATATTGGGATGGTCAGCCTAAACAGATTTCTGGGGGTTGGGTGTGTATTTGGTTACTGAATGAAGAAAAAAAAAATAAATCACCATAAAACAAAGCTTTGCTGTGATTCGGAAAACAGCATCACATAGGGCTCCAAGGCTATTTTATACATAAATGAAAAGTATTTGTAAATCGAAAATGTTCTTACCAAACAAAGAAACTGGAATGTTTTACTTAAGAATGTTAACGTAAAACAAGTCTGACTGAAAATTGGGGGGGTTAATTTTTTGTCAAATTGTTTACTCTGTATAATTAATTTTGATTTCCCATGTTCTACACACAGCCTATAGCAATATGGAGATTATCAAAACAGAAGCCACAGCACCACTCTTTGCAGGTCCCTCTACACACCAGCACAGTTTTATAAAGCTGGTATTTTAGAAAATACAAACTTTTCTGCTTGAGCAATTATCACTCTGACATCACACTCCAGGTATGCGATGTCGTGCCTTTTGACAAGTGTTTGCCCATTTTGACAGGGCACACAGGTACTTTAATTAGGGCTCTTTCTTCTATACAAACTCATGTACAATTATTGTGGCATAATTCTAACATATTTACTACACACAGGAGAGAAAATGACATTATCGCTTTTTAGCTGTCACTTAAACTCAACAATTCGCAGCTATAGGTGGTTATTTCTAGAAAAGGAATTACCATTTCTATTAGTGAGCAGAAACGGCGAGAAGATTAAACAATCTGAGAAACAAAATCAGCCCTATTCCTTAGGCAGCTACCCTATTTCAAGTTCAAGAGTATGTCAGATAACTGATATTTTTTTTTTAGGCTTCTTATAACCCACATACTTCTACCAGTTTAACATAAGCAATAACAAAACTAAATTCCCTATACTACCACTAAGGCAGCTTAAAGGACTTGCTTTGCTGCAGAAGCCATGACATAGGGGACTGAAATCTCTAATGAAATGCCTTGTACATTGATTTATGCAGCTTTAGCGGTACCATTAACTGAAAATTGTTCTTTTCATGGGCTTACAGAGAATCTGGTGGCTGTCACTGTTCATGATTCAGTGAGAAGACTGAGTCTAAAATTACTATTGCATTGGGGTGGATATGGGAACAACAGAAATCTGTCCTCATTTTGTGTTAATATTTCGTATAACAACAAACATAAACCTTCTATAATAATATATTAGATTCTATCACTAACACAGCTGTCATTAAGTAATCTCTTTAAAAGTCTTGCTGTTTAGGAAAAAATTCAAATACTGGTAAGGTATACTTTTTTGGGAAAAAATACATACATACATACGTGTATATATAAAAATATTTATATAGACATGTATGCATATATATATATATATATATATATATATATATGAATTACCAGGCAGTAAGCATTTAAAATTGTATTTCAGACACTAATGCAAGCAGCTAATCCTATTTACATTCATATTAGCCCTGGGTATCTTTTTCCCTAAGATTTACACATTTGTATGCTTGCATGAGTTGAACTGCTTTTTGCATGATATCAGTACTTTTGTAATTTAAATCTATAAAAGGCAATTTCTTTTAAATATACTTCCTAACAGTGGGTGAAAGAAGCACTAAACTTATTTGAGAGCTGTACACATCAGTAAACATGTGCACTGAACTCCAGGCAATGTGCTGTGAGAGAATTAATCTTATACTGTATTAGCTAAACAGAAAGATTCTGGGACTCAAAGTAACAAGCATGGAAAATGTCCAAACGTTTTCCTCCTATTACCTAGAAAATGTGTATTTTTTAGGATTATGATTTTAAAAGTCCAACCTCATTTTCAATGAGTGGTTAATTTGATATTTTCTTAACTTTCTCATTCTAGAACTTCTAACAAAGGTAGTCCATAAATGACACTAATTAATTTTAGCGATCTCTGATTACCATCTCTAGTCCATTGCCTTAATTCTGAGCAACATCACAGAGACCACAATCTATTTCAAAGTCTATCATCTGCCTGTACTCCCTATAAATATACAAGGGCCAGAGTTAAGGATGATCTTCTCAGTGAAATTATCAGGAATTAGAGGGAAGCCTTTTTGTAAGAGATGAAATCAAGGCATTTGTATGAGAAAGTCTTCAGATACGCTGATTAGGACACTACTGGAGTTGTAAGACTTTACATGGATTGTGTGCAGTAACTAATAATGCCTTTTTTACTATTTCTTTGATATTGTAAGTTATTTCTGGATGAAACAACAACATTCAAGCGTGGGGGAAGAGACTGATTTTGAAAATCCCTTCTAAAAAGGTCAGTAAAATAAATTTTCGTCTCCTAATGACATTTTCCCTGAGGGTGGTGAGCACCGCATTTCTGCCTTTCTTCTGTAGGTCGAGTCCATTTCCTCCCCTGGTCTTTCCTTCTCATCTCTCACACTCCTTTCTTTCTTCTTCCCAGATCCAAAGCTCTTCTGACCAAGCACCCCTGTGCTTTACCCACGTACATTTCCAGGAACCCCCTGGCATGTCCTCTCCCTCCTTTGACTTTCGGAGCCTCTCTTACATGCCTCTTTCTGCCTCGCCCACCTTGCTTGTCAATGCCATTTGACAACAACGCCTTTATAACTCTTACTGTGATTAAAAAGATGTTTGGGACACGTTGGAGACAAATATTCTCAGATTCCTAATGCCCTTTCAACAACAACAACAAATCAGCTGTTCGCAAAAGGGAGGAGGTGGTGAGGCTTTATTTCTCCCCCAGCTCTAAATTATGCCAGCACAACCCTTCATCTCAAAACAAGGCAGGATATAATTTCTGACATAATCTGGTAACCTATCGGTTGCCACACCTTGATGTGTATGTTGTTGCTTCTATACACATGAAAAAAAATATAAAGAGATCACGATGCCTGAAAGTTGACAACCTTTTCATAATTGAGTGAACAGTCTGAAAGCAGATGCAAGTTGTAGACGTTGTCTCATCATAATCTTCCAGGTAATGGACACACGTCCGCAGCAGTTGCAAGGACACAGGTGGCAGCTGCAAGGCTCAGGAGCTGCATTTAACCACAGCAGCACCACATCATTTCATGTCCTTGTTTGTCTTATCTCTGAAGGAGTCAGGACCACGATTCTGGACAGACAACCTTACATGAAGAAGGGCTCTCGAGGTTGCCCTTGCAGAACAGTGTCTCACATCCTGAGCTGGTTTATCCTGATCTCCTTTCTACACACCCTCCAGGCACCAGCCCTGCAGAGCAGTTCTGTTATTTCAGTCCGTGCGTTCTAGTTTTGAAAACTGGATGCAAATACTGTTTTTGCAATTCCCCAGTCACCCAATCAACCAGAATTGATCTCTGCTCTTTGAAATTAGCAGGTTTTACACAATCTTCCTGGCATGTCAGACTCTTTTTGCTCTCTCTCCCCATTTTTTTTCCTTCTTTTTTTTAGGTGAAGAGGGAAGAAGAGATGGGAGGGAGGTGAAGAGGAAGAGTGGTGAAGGGCGAACCCGTAAACAATGGACAGCCCTGGAAAGGGACTACGTTGGTAGTTTTAAGTGTCTGGGTTTGTTCCAGCCTGTTTCAAGTACTGATATGGATATGAAGTCACCAGCAAACTAACACCCTCAACTTTAGTTAAAAGAACTATAAATCTGAAATGAATGTATAAATAATATGCAACTGTCTAGACAGTATAGGTCACTTGCAAAGAGACTGGGTCAGGAAAAGATTGTCCATCAGTCAGACAACCATAACTGATTCTGATGCTAAATAATGGTTTAGATATTCAGTATTCTATATATGCGAAAGGCTTCACTGAGCATTGGATCTTCCCAACCAAAGTAGCCTTCTACTTATACATATCTTTATGCAGCCGTAAGAAAATGCACATGCTATTTAAACATTAAAATTAATGCCGAAAGAAAAAGCTATTTAGCAAGGGACTGGAACCAACCTATATAATTGGCTCTTGGTAGAGCAAAAATAACTATCATACTCTACCCTGATAAACAACAGAATCTTATAATACAAATAGAATCTTAAAAAGGGCAAGAATTACAACTTTAGGCTGACAAAGAAACTCATTTCCACTTATAGAATCACTTCACACGCACACCCAGGGAATTGTGTGCCATATTATCCTACTTTACACTCTCACATTTCGGAACGTGCCAACTCTCAGGTATCACCAATGTAACCACAATGACTACACATGCTTTTGGAGCTATTCTGTGCATTGTAATGCATTTTTACCACTATTTTAGAAGCAGGTAGTCTTCAAGATAATGATACTGCCATCCTAATGCTTTTATGACATACAGTAAGCTTTGGCCAGACTGCAGATAATAGCCAAGACCTATACAAAATATTTAATTTATTGGCAACTTATAAAGCTCATTTATATATTTTCTAAAAAAAAAAAAAGGATAAAAAAATTATTACACAGGTAATAAATCTGGTACACACAGCAGCTGGCACAGCTGAAAAGCAGGTGTCACAGCTGCAACATGCAACCGAGGGCTGGATGTGAGTCCCAGTCCCAGCCCAAATGCTTCCCAGAATAGGAGACTGGGCCCTGGAGCTCAGGGGATGCAGCAGGTCACCGGCTCCTTCCAGAGTTGGTTTGATTTCGAGGGGGCTCCACATGGATGCACTGCTGCATGCCCACACAATATACTGCCAAGCACATCTAAGAACACATTTGGGCACTAGACAATAGATGTCCATCACACCGAACTGCAGTATAACAGCTCGTTAGACTGGCTACATTACAACATGCCTTCTAAATCCTGCTGGTGCTTGTTCTGAGTAGAAACACACAAGTTACCCTGATACTCAGTTCACAAACCTCCTGGTGTGTAGGAATTATATTTTTCAATGGTTATAAGTTGGATTCCCATGAAAAACAAAGACAAAACAAAACCACCACAAAACACAAATATCTTGTTGCCTCTCTACAAATGCTATCAAACATTTCTGCAGAGAAGCTGTAAATTTGTACTTTGATGTTAGGATATGCAGACCTGCTCTGGTTCAATTTGAATACAAGACAGCAGCCCTATGAAGAGTTTTAAATGCTACGTACAATTAGAAAGAAAGGAAAAAAATATGGAAGTTAAACACAAAGCTTGATGCTGCCAATGTTGTAGATACAAGCAGTGGAGGTTGCACTGAAGTAAGAGGCATCACATTCAGCAGCGACGGCAACAAATGGGCTCAAGTTGCACATGAGCCCCTGGCAGCTTTTCCCAGTCCCACCTGTTGGGCAGCCCCTTGCACACACGCTGCACTTGGGTGCTTTGCAAAGAGAGCAAAGTCCTGGTCTGCAAACCTGCAGCAAATTTCGCATGTTCGGGCATTTGTACGCTGGTAGAAACTACAAAGACAGGGAGACCCCTAAGTTTGTTTCTTTTAGGGCTGCACTGCAAAAAGTTCCCCATTTCTATCAGCAGAGTACTGTAAGTCCTTCCTTTCTCTTGACCAGACTTCTGTATTTTTAATCTAAAACCAAAAGTGCTTACAAGTCAATATGACATACAAGATAGGAAAACAAAAGACTTGTTTTTAATCAAGGCTAATAAAATGATGAGCACATTGAAGTTAATCATCTAAGCCCTATGGACTAATCCTGTTCTTAATTAAGACAACGTCGTCTTTTCCAGTTGAGAAAAAAATAAAATCAGGATATACACAGTTAAATTAAAATGTTACATTTTGGGAAGTTTTTTTGCGGGTTTTGGAAGGAAGAGATTTTGTGAGAGATCCTATTAGCCGATACTATTCTCTGTTTCTCCATTAGCAGCCTACAGGCAGAGATTTAAGGCTCGGATACGAATAGATTATGCCAAAATAGCTGTTTCTGAATAACTTCACGTGTGGACACTTTTATTGTGGAATAAGAATACAGTTATTCAGAAATAGCTAGCCCTACTTTAAATTCAGACGCTGCATTAATCCAACTTAGCTTTCAAACACAGCCATCCCTTAGGCTATTAGCAGCCTGATTGTGCCTGGTATTACAACCTTGTGTAAGAGCCCTCTCCAGCCACTGTGCCTCTAATCAAATTCATTCTGAGTTGCGCTGTGGGGAAAGCAAAGTCAGGCTCACATGGTAAACGATTTTGAGTCTTTGAATCTCTGCTTTTCTTGTACCTTTTTCTAACGATGTCTGTCAGCTGTTCAAAGTGGCTCTGGCACTACCATCAGGTGTCCCAACTCTATCTGCTTGATTTTGTAAGCCAAGGTTCAAACATGCACTGCTGGGCTGGAATTAAATGTGTTTATTTTGAATCTGTAAGACACAGTTTTATAAACGATAAATAAAATAATATTTTGGGGGCAGTAGTGAGTCTCCAGTGTTGCAGTGCAAATGGAAAGGCTTTCCATTTTGGATGTGTCACTGTCATTTCACTGGTTTAACAGTATTGTCCAGCCAGGCACATCAAGAGCAGTTTTTGTAAAAGTAGAAGGAAAATGCAATTAAGCTTCTTTGGAAAACATCACTTGTCTCTAAGTATGTTGTTTTCTTCCAAATGCCACAGCTGCTTTATAAACAGAGTTTAGTAAGTAACTCCAAAGGCTTGTCTACACTTGAAAATTAATTTGGACCAAACCAGAAATGTGAATTTATAGCACAACATGGTTTTTTTATAAAATTGTTCTCTTCGCAAAAAGCCCTCAGGTATTTTTTTCATAAATGGATATTCCTTAATGGAAAGTAATTGGATTACATATACAGCACATAAAGCAAGGAAGCAGACAATTTTTACATATTTTTTGCTAAACACAGACAACTGCTGAAATCCAAGCTCCACTTTAAAAAAAGAGAAAAAGAAGAGAGTCCATGCAATTCACTGTAACATTAAACAAGTTGCAAGTACGGTCCCTCCCTCCACACTGCTCACCCATCGCTACACCTGGGGACCAAGGTTCAAATCTACCTTTATGATCCAAAATTGCAGTTTTCCTAGAATTACTGTTATCTATCAAGAAGCAGCAAAGCAACATTTATAAAGTCAGTCTTCAATGCTTGCTTAATTTTTTCTTTCTGAGAGGAAATTAAAAAAAACCACCACACACCTTCAGCACTGATATTTCTTTCTATATATTTTCTTCCTCCTAAATCCTAATATTGGGGTGCATGCCATAATCTTTGGAGTTGTTTGTTTGTTTTCTGTTGTTAGTTAAAAGTATAACAACTTGGTACAAATGTTGTGATGGAGAAAGAGGTGTCAGCTTTCCTGCAAGTGAAACAAAGGCAGCACCATCAGCTGAGCTTAGAAAAAGATTTGTAAGTGACAGAGATCCACATAACCAGAGGCACGGGGGCAAACTCTGGTAAAACTGCCTTTAGTTCAACAGTATACGGAGCATCATGTTGTACGGTCATTTAGATCGTGCTCCTGAAAGCCTCAGCGAGGCTATTTTATACAGCATGCCATTGAAAGTCAATGCACGGTATGTAAAATTAAACACAAGTAATCCTGTGCAGAACTGGGGCCATATTTAGTTAACCTTTTGCAGAAAAAAAATAATAAAATCTTAAGGTTATTTTCTAAGATTCTATTAAGTCCTGCTGTATTTTAATAAGAATGAGGATTTTGTTTCAGTTTTGCCTCTCAATATTTACATGCTTGAAAGGAAAACAAAATATTAATCCAATCTAATCTTTCTGGGATCAAAATCCCAAAACAACACATGTGAGAAACGCTGAGGAACAGATAAGCAAGAGGGAAGGTCTTTTATACAGCCTTGCATACAGTCAAATCCATTTTAAGAGTCTAACCTTAATGAGAGCTTTAAAATATATTTTTTTATATATATATATATCTCTATATCTATATATATATATATATTTTTTTTTTTACATGTAGAACACTTTGAAGAACAAGTTCCCTTCAAATTTCTGTCACTGATGACAAGTCAAGGATAACATTAGGAAATCATGATCGTAGAGATGCCAGAAAAATTAGTCAGAATGTATCATGCTGCCAGATCGATCTGCTTCCCCAAACCAAGAACCTGGTCTGGACAGCAGAGAAAAGGAACGACAGAAATCACATTTTTAGGACAAGAAAGCAGCAAAAAGAGAGAGAAAGAGAGAAAGAAAAATGTCAGTCCAGTATAGTAATAAATCCCAAAGTTTAAATAAAAGAAAAGTGCATTTCACTTCAACTGGCTGTCTTGGAGGAAAGGACATATCCTGGGGACTATAAGATGTCCCCACACCACTGCTAGGGCAGCTCATCCCAGCCAGACTTCAGTTTTTCGCCATCTGTCTGAATGGTCACCCCTAGAGCACCTCTGCTTTGGCCACTGAAGCACAACTTCTGTTGCTGTTCTCTAAGAAGAAGAGTCAGGATATACAGCCTGTTTCTTCTTCATCACTGAACCACCTCTTGCAAACAAAGTTGTTCATCAAACCATCAAACTGTAGCTAAAATATCTCTAAAGCTATAGGTAATTTAGTTTTCAATTTTTATTGAGCTACAAACAACAATGAAAACCACAAAAGCAGCTTAAACACAATGACAGCAGCATTCCAGCCTGATCTCCTGGCTATCTCTGGACATCTTTAACATATAAACATAAGCTGGAAGAGTCCAAGGAGGTCTCCAGAGAGAAAACTAACAGTGAATGGGCAAAGGGAGGTTTTACGAGCTATAAAGAGACTTTTCCAGTTTGAGCACCAATTATGTCATGTCAGTTCAGTAAACAATGCACAGGGTGAAAAGGTATCTAGGAAGAATATTGTGCATTTAATGTTTTCTATAATATGGAACAATAAGTTCTACCAAGATACCTTCAGGAAGCCACAATGAATGATGTCAGTTGAACAGAAGGAATATCTAAAAACAAAAATAAATAAATAAATAAATAAATCAACACAAGGGAAATATTAATTAAGCCAGTTTAGGCAAGAGAAAGGAAATGTCCTGAACCCTCATGTTCACACGAAGTACCTGTATAACTGAACAAGATAGCAAGCGGATCCTGTCCAGAACAACCAAAGCAGTTCTGCGGCTCAGCCTGACGCTGTGCCCATCATTGATTCCACCTCTGCAAACAAAAGCTTTTGGAGCAAGAGATGAGCCCAAATTCATCCCCACTTTCAACTTTCCCCAGGCAAAGCAGCTAAAGCAGGCTTGGCCCTGAATCTATATTCCTACATGGGAAATGATGTACGATATTAAGTCAGGCATCTCAACAAAGGGGTAGTAAAATGGATAGCTGCCTTTGTCCCTGCTAGCGCGCTCCTTGTCATACACTCTTCCTGAAAAGTTATTCAGCAGCTTTCTGACAACGGGCTCTGAAAAGAAATGTGTGATCTAAAGCAAACCGAACGGGGTGCTGTTCTTGTCAGGAAGGGATCAAATCCCACGTCGATCAGAGCACGGCAAACTATCTTCCACCCTGTCGGCTACGATTTGCCTGTTTCCTTTCAGCCAACCGTCCTGAAAGAATAAACATCACTATGCAGAAAGTGATTCGAGGTTCAGCACCAAGTCAGATTTGGCTTATTCCCAAGTCATCTGTCCCAGGTTCACCAGACTAGATCACTGGATGCTGAATAATATGGTAGAAGACCCACAAGCCACCATACAGAAGATAATTGCATCCACACTACCTACTAGAATTAACAAAATCATATATAGCAAGTTTATAACTCAAGAAAAATCATTCACTTTATGCACTTACATGAGTTGGACACTTTCTCTAAATGTACTTCTTCTAAACTAATACATTTTGCAAATTACTTTTCTCCAAGTTCTCCATACATGGGTAATTATAAGTGTTTCAGAAATACACATACGGAATGACCTTGTAGATTATACGGCATTGGTTTTGTACAAACTTCCTGCCTGATTGAAAGAAACAAGGCAAAAAGCCATGAGAGCTCCTGAAAACTCTCAGCAGGAGGGAACCAAAGCTGACAAAGACACTAAGATGCATTTAGGGCTACCAAACCTCCTGCTCTTAGGACAAAAGTGGACATGTCTGATTCACAAATCCTTCCTTGGACAATTAAGTGTAATTTATATTTTGATTCCTTGCTTTATGATAACACAGTGAGTGTGCACAGACAGTTCTCATGAGTTTACACGCATGGTTGGAGCAGATGTGTTCTTAACTTCAGGAGAAAATCCAAAGGGAACTTCAGTCTAATTTTGTAGTACTCATCCCAGAGTCCTACACTGGTTTTGATTGTTCTCATTTTTATCCATGACATCTCTGATCAATGCCACAGGAACATCTAGGAATCATGACTAGTATGGTAAATTGCCAAAACAATAATAACCCAAATCGTAGACCACCAAGCTGCTCCTGTGCACTCACTTAAGCAGGAGGTTCCAGCTCCCATAATGTCCAAATGCTCACAGGACTGTGAAGCTCAGGCACCGCTGGATTGGCAAAGACACCGCACCCGCTGGCACCCACCTCTGGTCCTTCCAGATGTCCTGTGCTTTGCAACTCCTGCCCAAAGATCACAGCTCTAGATCATGAAATTCACATTTAAAAACAAAAGAAACACAAATTACTAAGGGAAACCCTGAACAACTCTGGAAGTTTGTGATAGGGAAAATATGTTATTTTTTGTCTTGATTCAGAACATGCACCAATAACACTCGCATCTTAAAAAACACACATCACTAAAATGGTCTTACGAGCAAAGTCGTCAGCCTGGGTTTTTTTTCCTATTATTTTACATGTAGACACACATAACTAACAAGACATACACAGTCCACTAGTCATGTTTGTTGTTAGAAGACCAGTGTGCACAGACTGAGTGATTAACAGATCATGGAGAACACTTCTCACCTCGACCTCTCCAAAATCAAACTTTGAATCCATTTCAGATGGCCACGTTATTGCTTTTATGAGTAAGGGCAAATTCTGGTACATTCAATTCTATTAAACATCTATAATTTCCTATTCCGAATGTATGCATAAACACGGTGCCCGTGTCCAAAAAGCGCTTCTGTTTAATGACAGTTCTGTAATTCACAGTCCTATTTCAGGTAGCACTATTACAATTCAAACAAGAATAAGTCTTTGTGCAACATAAATGCATATATACTTATTACCTGAATAAACATTAGATTTTGGAACGCTGAACTGTTCCTCACCAGGATCTTGGCTGTGCTGGGGAAACCAGGACTTTGCCCCACAAATACGTGGACAGGAATGGGAGGAGACACCTGTCTCCTTCCACCTGCCCATTTAGCTGGAAACATTCACAAAGCTGCAATCCATCCCTACAGGTCAAATTATTGCAAACAAAGTCAACAAGATGCTATAAAGTTTACTCAGAGTGACCAACCAAACCACTCATTTGCTTTGTCATTCTCAAATCCCTTCTTAAGGGATTCAATATCTCTTCAATTTTTCACTTTTGGTGATGGTTCTATAGTGAATGGGAGTAAACTGCTATTTGTTTCAACTTTACGCTGTTATATCAAGCTAATTTCACAAAGGTCTTTTGAGAAATGTTCTTTTCCCCGATACTGAATATACTCAGCTATCTGTTTTTGAGCAAAGATAATAAGGCTTCTAAGCCAGTCCGCTATTTTACTCTCCCCTGCTACATTAAAAAAATAAAATAGAAAAAAGAAAAACACACACACAACATAATAAATGCTAAAGCGAGTGCAAGCAGTAAGTTCAAAAGCAAAGTGTTCCCAAAATCCAGTAGGTATCTGTAACAGCAGGTTTCACTTAAAGTGGATATCACTTTACCGGTTTTAACAAACTTCAAAGTAAGTGCCCTAATGCTACTCATTTTGTGTGTCTGTTTTACATCAGTCACAATTCTGTATCACGGTTTCACTTCTGCCTGATACTTATCATAAATTTTTGTAACTGGAAAGCACACTTAGTGTATGGATTAAATTAAGAATGGTTTTACAAAGCAGCATGATAGCAGACATTTATGTTATTAACTCACATTTTTACATATCTGCTGATATGTTGCTAGAGCATGTTAAAATATGGTATGGTAATCCATACCACATACATCAGCAAGATAAATACATTTAACTGAAATAGAATCAGAAATCAGTTTTATGAGGCTCAGTTTCAAGACACTGAAATACAGACTTTTTCTTTTTTTTCAAATAAAACTATTCATTTCTAATTCATTATACCACTTGAATTCAATGGAAAACGGCTAATTCTAATAAAACCAAGTGTTAGTGCTGATGGTGCAATCTTATACACACAGAAAGTCTCCTAGGAATGCAGCTTGGGAGTGATAGCTTGAATACTGAGAAAGTTTTCCCCAACATGGAGATTTTACACTGTTTGCCTGTACATGGACTGTCCTGGATGATTTCACAGCCCTTGGTTTTTCTCACTTTGAGGAGCAAGACCACATATAATATCAACCCCAAAAGAAACAGTGTTGGTCTATTTTTCTATAAGGATAAGAAGAACAACAAATGAAGGAGGATCTGGGAGAAGTGGGCTGCCCTGATTCTCAGTTATAACTTGTTATTATGCCTCAGTCCTCATGCAAAACTAATGCAGCTGGGTTCCCCCAGTGACCTTACTGCTTCGGGATTCTCTATCCCGACCAGCACCAAAAGTGCAAAGTGGATTTAAACAGCTGTCATTAGAGGTGAGCAAGTTAGCACATCTGGTCCAAGAGGCACTTCGAGTTCGGATACAGCCTTGAAGAAGTGACAACAGTGAGCAACAGGGAAAAGGCACATCATACACTCTGCTCCAGGGACAAAACTCACCCTGTTTCTTTCCAGCCACATTCCTTCAGTGCACACACCCCAGTGGCAGGGCGAGCAGTGGGGGTACATTGTGCTCCATTTTCCTACAACTTTGATTCAGTCTGGATTGGATATTCATTGCTGCCACTCAAAAATTTCCCTGGTTTCCTCTTGAAATGCAGTTTTTCCAAGGCTAAGGACCATGTCACTCTAAGCAGTTGTTCACAAAATATTTTTAATCTGGAGACCTTTTTCCCCCAGCCATCTCCCAAAATGTTGACTCGCTAACAGATAGTGTAATTAAATCTACTGTAAAGCCTGTAATTTTGCTAGAAATACTTGATTCTGCCTGGGCCAGCCACCCTGTCTCTAATTCTTTGAGGACATGCATACAGTACATACACAGTTGCCAGTGATCAAGGATCAAGAGTAGTCATTTGTAGAAAGGAAGGTAAAAATCTTCTTGATGATCCCATGAGCAAATGGTCCTATCAGATGCATTTCCAAGGCAAAATGAAATTGTTCCTCAAGGCTGTAATAAAAGCCAGCCATTGGAGCTTATTTTAGAGGCATGTCATTGATCCAACAGTATGAAAAAGAAAGGCTGAACTCCATAAGAAGGCAAAATTTTAGCAGGTACACATGTATTTGAGCTACAGGTCTGAAATCTCTTATATTCCCCTCTCCTCCTCTTCCCCCTCGCTGTATGAGTCTTGTCCCTGGAAGCAAACAGAAGTCTCAGGAAGGCTGAGAGTCTCCTGTTCACACCTGCATTGTGCCATGACATCATATAACGCATATTCACCTGCCTTTATGCCTTTAAGGACTTACCTGGAGGGACCCAATGAGCAGCAGACTGCACCAAGCTGCAGCAGCAGAACTTGACCACAGGCCAGTCGTCCTCCCTCCTCCCCCCCCCGAAATGGGGACAAAAACCCCAAGACTTTCTTCTTGTAGAGGTCCTGAGTGCTGCAAAGTCTCCTCTGCAGTACAGGGGAAATAAGGGACTTTACCTTTGACTTCAAAAAGCTTTAAAAAATAGCAGGAATAGTAAAGATTTTCCTGTGCCCTCCCCTCCAGGTACACACAAGCACAGTATTTAAAACTGTCAAACATCAGAAGTCAGACACATCCTGAAAGCACAGTTACCCTCATCCAGGAGGCATTATGATTAATTGTAATTTTGAGATTATACAACAGCTATTTAGTAATTTTAGGGTACAAGCAACTACTTTAGTAAGCTTACAGATAAGTTATTAGCGTGGCAGTGAACTTCTTTGGAAAGGTAACTTAATTACTCCCTCCCTTGAGAAATCTACAACATCTAGCACACATAAAAGAAGGCATCTCGGGTACTAACTTGTCCAACAGTTATAAAGGTGTAGGGAGACATGAAGATGCCTAAATACGTATAACCACAGAGCTTCAGAATAATAGGAGTCAAAATTATAAGATATCAAGGATCTGTGCAGCTTTTAAATACTGCTAGAGGCCATGTAAAAAGCTAAAATTATTTTCAACTGTCCATATCAGTACTTTGGCTTCTGTTTAGACTGCATGTTTTTCGGGGCAGAATCATGTGTCTCGGGTGCACGCTGCTCCACATGCCATGTCCCTAACCCAGAGTGAGGTCTCCCAGATGAGTTACTGCAGTACCTATACATATCAATATCCCTCTATATAAAAGAACACTAATAATAGAGATAAATCAGTTGCAGGTTGTATCTCCTTTTCTCACAGCACATCTCCACCACCAGCAACATGCCCTCAGACATATTGCAAGTCGCTTTGAAGCCCCTAGATGAGGTGGCAGGAGGAGTGACAGCGTGGTGGCACAGGGCTCACTGCCCTCACCACCCAGATACAGCACTGGCAGAAGCCAGCACAGGTGCATCCTCACCGCTGTCAGGTCACCAGTTACTGACCCCTTTTTCATTTACCCTTTTAGCCTTTGTTTCTGCAGCCTGTTTTTAGGAGTGACTTCTTTCTGTCTCACACTGAGCAGGTGGGGACATGAAGAAGCCCTAAGACAGAAAACTTGCACAACTGACTTAAGGTGTAAGTTCAATGCACAGAGTAAAGACAAGGCTTTCAAAAGCAGAAATTCATCTACTTCTATAGTACTGTTCAAGTGAAGAATTTCTACAGCTACACAAATAGGGAAGAATTTTTTTCCACATAAGAGAATGATTTCCAGCCCCTGTTAAAACCCAACATCAATGCCAGGCTTATTTATTTTGCAGTCCAGTTTAGGAAGAAAGCAATTGTCACCATCAGCATTTGGATCCATTCTAATGAAAGATTGTGAGATGTGCATCCCCCACAAACACAGCTGGATTTTTCAGCCACATCACGGCTAGAATTGACAGACAAAACTGTACCAATAATCCTGCGTTACGTAAAACACAGTTTACCCAAACGTTATACCCCTGTGCTATGCTTACAATGTAACACCAATTCCTGGCTCAGACGTTATTTCTGGTGCCCATATGTTGTGTACTAACCAGTCACATCGAGAGACTCGCTGTTTGGAGATACCTACTCGCATGTGTAATTCATGACATACACGTTACATCAGTTAACAGTTAACATGTACTAAGTGCGTAAATGCTTAACAAAGAAAAATACTGCTGTGTGCCCAAAACGAGGGGGGACACAATTTGAAAGCAGATGTGTTCCTCTAAAAGACAAAAGCATGCTACAGTAAATATTCATTCCTATTAACTAGGAATGCTATTATTTACATCTCCATAAGAATTTGGATAATTTATGTGCAAATTTGTATTTTCTTTTAAAAATAGGAAAGACCATCATCATTCATTGCTAGGCCTAGAATAAAAACTACTGATGATTTGGACCCAACATCCTGTCTACCAGTATACACAAAGAGAAAAAGTAGTGCTGGACAAGAAATTCAGCAACCCCGCTGCTGTGATGCACCCTCACGTGAAACTCCTCAACCAGCCACGGACACCACAGGATGCACAGCCCTTGGTTTCCCCACGGAAAAATCTCCAAGGAACAAGAACTACAAGCTTTTATTGAAAGCAAGAGAAGGTGATGTAATTGTGACACAGTAGATGTCTTTGGCAACTGATCAGCATCATTTTCCCTGGGCTTTCGCTGTCTTGCAATCTACAGACTTTCTTGTTCTTACTATCTGTGCATCCCACGGTCACCAGGAACCCTGTTGGACTTCAGGTGACCAGCACGAGGCAATACAGACTGCTGCTTCTTCAGGGACACGCCTGGAATTCAGTTTCTGTTTTGATCTATGCACTAACAAATACTAAGATATGCTGACCACTGCAGCAAGTGCTCTAGCTGTACAGGCACTCCAGAAAAACCCCAAATTCAGCATGTGAGGAACTTCATCAGGTGTTCCAGTTGCTTTTCTTAATCAGCCATCACCAACTGGACCCCACTCAAACCTCATCTTCTGCTCACGACTCAGCTGCCATCAGGTACAAAAGCAAGCAACAAACTTTCACTGACTTGCTCAAACAAAGTAATTGCCAAGAACCCGATAGCTTTATCATTGGAGATATTGTCACTGGTTCTCTCAAGGGCCCCATAAACTTCAAAGCTCTTCAGATAGGGCAGGATGGGCAGACTTCGCATGATGCCAACCTCAGAGAGAAGCAACTTGGGAACGCGAGTCGCCACAAATCTCAGTCTCTTTCCTCCCATCTACAGCAAAACCAATACTGCCAGGTACAGAGAATTGGTCAACAACAGCAAAGTTACTTCTTGCCCCAAAAGCCCATAAAATCATACAGAAAAGGGAAGTATCTGAAGAGCGGAAGGTGTAGCAAATATTTTCATTATGTTTTTATATTTCACGTTTATGGCAGTGAAACAGAGAGCGTATGCAATTCATTTGGATACGTGGTCTCCATCTGTCCCAGAGAGCAGAGCAGTGTCTTGTAAGATTAGGTACTTGCATTATTACTTCAAAGAAATTCTTGACAAATGTTTTGTCAACATTTCTGAATGCAATAGGTGAAATGAACCTTCTGTAGAAACAACATATAAACAAACCTGGTAGGGTGAGAAACTAATCTTAACACTTAAAATAATTAAATGAGGCACTAATTTGTTCAAACAACTAAACATTAAAAATATTCTACTTTTCAGGCGAATTTTACATGCAATTTTTACAAATCTGCGGTTTTCAAAAGACTGCAAAGGCTGACTTGGAGGATACAGTAAAGAGAAAACCTGGAAGCCACACGTTTGATACACATTTTAGGTGTTTTGGTTTTGATTGCGGTTTGGGTTTTTTTGTTGTTGTTTGTTTGTTGGGGAGGGGGGTGTGTGTTTGGTTGGTTGGTTTTGAACTCAAGTAGGATAGTTCACTGACTGTGTAATAGTTCCTCCCAAGGTAATTTGCTATGATGCTAAAAATGGCCCCAGAATATCAGAGGCAAGATTTTATTTTATGATAAAACTAAAAAGCGTATAAATTATGGCTGGCAAAATAACCAACGATAACACTAATTTATGTAAATATGTACTGTACAATACAAAGAAATATTCATCTTCGAGAAGCATATAAGAAGATTAAAAATTCTGCTGATTAAAGCAAATAGCCTTTTTAATGTATTTTGGGTTAGATGGAGTATGTTTCCGAAATGAAGAATTTTGCTAAATTCAAAATATAAATAAAAGTAAATTAAAGAATTAATTAGAAACAACACGCTGTATTTCTGATCACAGCCAAAAATACAAATCAACTAAGATAAAAAGGAATTTTACATCAAGCATTGTCTATCACCCACCTCATCCGCCTGTGTGATCACAACTTGTGGGATGCTGCTGCTGCTGCTGTCATCTTTTCATCTTCATGCTGAGCTTCCTCTGTTCCTCCACGATCCGAAGAACCACAGCCTAGCACTTCACCAACGCGCTGCTCATCTTCTGGAAAGTCAGCGCTGACTGAAGTCTCAGCATCTCCCACAAAGGCTGACAGGGACTCTTTGTGAGCTCTGTCAGGGGTTACCTGAGCCTCCTCAAAGGTCTGGTGTCTCAGGATGACAAACTTTGTTCCCTGTTGAACAAAGAAAAGACAAGACATAAAGGGCCTTTCAATAGGACACTGACTTCTTTAGCTTTGCCGTGAACTATATTTGATACATAAGGGATCCTAAGCGTGTATGATGCCGCAGACTGTAACATTTCAAAGCTTGTACAGTGTCTTTCTCAGGGAAAGGATTCTGCAAAACAAAATTATTACAGCAACATTCGTCTATTTCCACAGAAGAATCCTTTACACAAATAAAAGAAACCTGCACACACTCTATATCAAATAAACAAGCAAGTCCCAGCAAGAGGAGGAATTTTTTGAACGCTGTCGCTGTTACCGCAAGACTCTGACTGAGGCTCCCAGATCTGAGCATCGCAGGGGTCTCTGCCCTCTCCCAAACCCCCATTCTGGCTGCTGCTCAGGGCTCTGCAGCCCCTCAGGGAAACGGGTTCCTGTGCCCAGGAGGGATGGCCCAGTGGGATCAACACTACACTTAAACTCAGCTCATTAGCGCCGTGTTTATATATAAAACACAATGCATTATGCAGCCAAGTAATTCACGCTCAGGGCAGTGTTATTAAACTCCTTTCTTCCCTACGTATTTGATATTTCGTCTCCCACCAAGTTCCAGGTTTCGAAATTGGGTGAATTCCCATCCAGAGCATTCGGCATTCATCTCCTCAGCCTGCAAATGTTTATTGCTGAGCATGTGAGAAAATACCACTTTTTTTTTTTTTTTAATGTAATCCACAGATGTATGCTGTGCAATCCTGTTCTCCAACATTTGGTTATAAGGAGAAATTATTTCATTACAATTATTATTATTATTATAGTATCTGCTTCTGGCCTTCGATTAAAATAACTTGAAATTACTTTTTTTTTTTTCCCAAAAACCTGGCAGAGTACGACTTTCTAAATGACACAGGGCATAATTTACTAGAAAGGGAAACGGTTCTGTGACTAAAATGACATAATGTTGATTTCCATGCAAAGCACGGTCTCAAGGATTTACAAGAGAGACAAGAATGACCACATATAAGTCTAGAGTTTCACTTAATAAATCTGTGTAGTAAATTTACACTGGTCAGTTATGGACCCCAGTAAAGCCACAATGATTGGTGTTCGCTCACAGAGACCCAAATTGACAACTGCATTTGGGAAAAGTTCATATCTCTGGGAACAGCAGAGCAACCTCGAATACACACAGAGCTCATTCTAAGGGAGCGTCACCACAATATAACGAGTGAGCTCCCCTTTCATGATAGCAAATTAGCAAGGCGATGTGCTCACTTCTTTATATGTGCATCGTGGTTACTGGTCAGAAAGCAGCTGCGTTGATTAAAATCTGAACACCAGGCAGACTGTTGGTCTATGTATTTTCATGGTATAACTTGGAATTACACCATATCTTGACCCACAAAAATCAGTACAAATTCAGATTAGACCCATTCAGCATTTCTTCAGGATGCTGCAGACACTTCTGACACATTCAGAAAAGTCCCACACAAACTTCAGAACCAGCTCAACTTCTCCAAAATGAGCTCAGTTCAGCTCCTGCAACCCCCCAATGCAGATCCTGGAGAGCAAGGTCTGCCTGGACTGCGATGTGCAATAGTAATGTAGCTGTGACAGAGTAAAGCTATGAGTAAGTAAAAGCTTGTAGGAAGAAATATTTTACTAATTAACTGATGTAGCAAGCTCTGAATTGGCAAGTGCTTGGTCACAGAAGCCTCCTCCAGCTCCAGATCAGAAATGTCAAGCTGAACGCAGCAAGGAATGACTGCCCTGAAGGAAAAGCTTCATGAGGAATCGAGGACAGAACAGTGCTGGGTTGCTACCAGAAGGTTTCCATCTTTCCTCACTCCCAAGTAAAAAAAAATATATATATATATATAAATAAATAAATCAATGAAGCAGGAATGTTTAAGAAAATTTCAGAGCAGAGAAAAAGGGGGAGAAAGAAACCTTATGCCAGTAAGTTAAAAGCTCTCTTGCCGAACACTCCCTGCGGCCTGATTACCAGCAAATAGCTGCTCAAGTGGAGCCCTTGTCCTGGCTGTCACAGTCCAGGTGGCCTCAGGCACCACGGTGCACAGCACGTCACCACGGAGCATCACCGGCCACTCGCTCATCGGCGACAACCAGTGCAAGACGCAGAAGAAGTAGGGGTTCCCTGTCTAATTAGAGACAAACTACATACAGCAGGTTCAAAGGAGCATGATGCCTGACAGACCCTCTGCTCACACACGGTAACAACGGGCATCTGCCCAAAATCTCCCTTTGCACGGCGGGGGAAAAGAAAATATTGATTAACACTGCACTACGTTTGGATTCTTTATCTTTAAAGAAATGTCTTAGCTCTTTCCTGATCGTCTGTGGTGAGGCCATGTCTTTACATTTGACTGTAACTTTAGAACAAACTGGTAAAAGCATCATCAGGGAGACTTTAGTGAGTAATATATTATTTTTTCAAATGCCAAAACCCTAGACCATCTTTTTTTTGTTCTAGGTGCCAAGAATACTGAGTGGAACGTGCTTCTGCATATGGACTTCACGTCACATCTAAACCTGCAAAAACCAGCATCTTATATTTAATCATCCCAGACAGAAGTATTTTCTAACAGAAAGTACCGTTTTCTTAAAGACTTATGCAAACAGACCAGAAAATGCCTTTCTAATTACAAGATGTTAATTCCATGGTCTGTTTTGCACATGAATTTCTACTGAAAAGCATCACAGAAGCCTGCATTGGGCACTTCAATACACAGAGCAGTTTTAACTAAATTCCAGGCTTGTGTAAATGTATTATTTACACCGATTACAATCATGTAATCTCTTTTGATGGGCAAGTTCACTGTTAAATACTAGCAAATCATATGCCCTTACATCTCCATGAATGATCCCATTTGCTGTCAGATGTGTAATACGGGCAACTTTCTCACTAGTCAAGCGGAAAAGACAGGGGGAAGAAAAAAATCCTGCGCACCCAGTGTGACACGGCACCGGAGGAGTGAGCAGTAAATTAGAGTGAGAGGTTATAAGTCTGACAGAAACCTGATCTGTATTCCCTAATTATGGAGGCTCGCTTCCACAAAACTGACACAAATGTTAAGCCAAATTAAATGTTGTCTAATTAACTATCATATACAAGACTTCAAAGTGGGATGTCTACATGTTATTTAGCGGAGTAACTGGAACACGAGGACTCATGAATTATGAGTCGAGGCAGCGCTGCCAT
Source organism: Patagioenas fasciata (assembly GCF_037038585.1). Lineage (NCBI taxonomy): Eukaryota > Metazoa > Chordata > Aves > Columbiformes > Columbidae > Patagioenas > Patagioenas fasciata. Next base: position 7,599,073 of record NC_092532.1, read on the forward strand.
CCCCGCTCACTGCTACAAGGTGAAGCCATTTCAACCCCACGCGCCCCTCCTGTTAGCGCACCGCTTGTAATATTTACAGGAGAAGGCTCGGCAGTAAACAGTGTCATGGGATGAGTTGGTAGGGAACGATTCAATGGCACTGATCTCCCCGATGAGCTGCCAGAAACCGTTATGAATGGCTCAGCTGATGACTGATAGAGGAAAAAAAAACAACCACAAAACAAAACACCAATGCTGGTAATTCATGAAAAACTATACACTGCTGTGACAAGTACAAGTGCCGAGTGACGGCTGTCAAGGTAAATGGAGTTTGGAGATCCTTCTTTTTGAAAGGATCATCTACACATACATGTTATTTTGAGGGGGGAGAGGAATTCAGCATGCAGATTTTCAGATCTATTTTCTCCCTTGGGACTAAGGGCTGGGGTGGGAAAACTAATTTATGATGCTCTTAATTTCAATGTAATCATTCTGTGTTTTGAATGGAAAAGGTAGGAAAGCATTTACTTCATTTCAGATCACCATTCTTGTGCAGTGCTAAGACTCTCAGATGGCATCAAGTACGAGGAAGAGTCTTAAGGATGGGTCAAGCTGTCTAACTTGGTGACAAGGCTCTGGCTGGAGAGATGTGGAGGCAACCAAACCACCTTATGACATGGTGTGGGAGAGCAGCAAGAGATGCCCTTAACATGGGCTAGGTCATCTGCAAGAGAGACATCCACCCAGATTAGTCTTGGTACTAACCAGTCCTCACCATAGCCTAGAGCTGGGAGAAGCGGAGCGACAGACAAAGCCCCAGCTCGACGTGGGGCAGCAGCCTGGGCACAACCGCTTTCCCACCAGAGCAGGGATGAACCCGGCTGCCCCTCGGCATGGGTAGCGGGGCTCAGCCAACATGGATCCGATCGATTTGAAGGGGTTTTGTTCGTATCACAGAAGGAAACAGCTGCAGCAGTCCGAGCAAATCAGCCACCATTTCCCATACAAATCGCTTCTTATCCTGTCTTAGTCTCCCAAAAACATGATTTTGTTTGTTTAGGAGAAAACACATTAAAATGCAATAGCCTAAGCACTGGAAAATTGATTTGTGAAAATTTTAGATCATCTACATCCAGCCATGGTTTAACGGATAACACTGACCACGCACAATACAAACACACAGAGCTCCACTGTTTCTGTGCTCTCAGACCACGGTAGGAAAGGCATGTTACAAGAAAACAAAAAAAGGAAAGTCGGGCAAGAAAAGTGTGAACAAAGCCTGCTATTAACATAATTCTCCCTAATTGTTTTACAACTGTTAAATTGACAATGTAAAAGGCTCTACTATTATTATCACTTGTAGTCAATCTCTCTCTATCCACCCTAAGCTTCCAAAACATTCCAGTTATTAAAAACCAAATTGGACTAAACATTCAAGCTGAAATCAAACAAAAATGAGCGTCTTGAAAGTTTAACACCCACCTATCCCCAAGAGCAAATACAAGACTGCAAGGACATATCTTTTCCTCTTCTCTCCAGTAACAAATCCATCCAGCCTGATTCAGGTTTGCGTGGAGCATTTTCTAAAACTGCAAGTCAAAAAATTCTTGGGGCTTCATTTGTAACAGGTTGGAGCCAGAGAGAGTCTGTCCAGGTTACTGTCTCCAAGAGGTTGTGTATGAGGAGCTCAATCTCTATTTTCACTAACCACCCTGTAGCCTGATGGGACCTGTAGTGCTGCTGGTTTTCAGCCTTAAAACCAAGCCTTGGGGTCTCAGCCACCACTTGAACCCTCTGCACTGCCATCAGCTGCTCCCATGTTCCACCAGTAACACAGCCACTTCACAGAAAGCAAACTGCACTGTATTAAACACAAAATCAATGTTGACTAAAAAGTGGTCAAACAGAAACTACTAATAGAGGGGAGCCCACTGGCTAACTACAGAAAACCAAGCTCATCTACTCTTCCCATCAGGGTTCAGAACAGCCTCAAATGTCTGCGTGAGGAAAGCTGCCCGAACGGGACGCTCCCCACAGCACGCGGGTGAGACTGTGGACAAGCTGAAAGGGTTTTCCATTCTCTTATGCCCCTCAAAATGGTTATTTCCCTATCATCGGTAACACAGGGATAAAGAAGTGATGCAGGTTTGTGCATTTCTACATGCTGCTGCAGCTTCCCGTTTCTCAAGGCGCCATGCTTACCAAAAATAAATAAGTAGGACCACTTTTGCTTTTAAACAGATATTCTAAAAAACAATGTCCAATTGTGCTGAATGGAGCAAGTCACAACTAGGACATCTATTTGAGGAAGAAAAATGGACAACATAAGAATGAAAGAGAGATGCACTTTTTGAGCCAGGCTGCAGTTTGCCTCCAATCTCACAGCCCTGAGACTTCCAAGATCAACACAAATACAAAAGCTTTATCCACCCAACTATCATCACATACGATCTGACTTGTCAAACAAAAGAAACATTTAAAAAAAAATTCTCAAGGGAATCAAACACACCCTGCTTCCCCTTTTACCGCAGCCCTGTGCTCATCCCAAGAGCCTTCCTTGCCACAGGGACCTCTCCTTCCCCTTCTCACACCCCCACACCAAAACCTCCTCCCTCCACTGCTCCGAATCTGCAACCCCTGCCACCCCTGGCCACACACCCTCACCTCCTTCCCCTGACACAAGTGGGTCTAAAACCCTCCTCCCTGGTGTGTTTGCTGACCTGCCAACCCCTCCAACCCCGCTAAGGCAGGGACAGCAAACACCCTCACCCCTCGGTCTCTTCCCCACGTCTTACATCCTACATCTATGTTGCATTGGAATTACTCAGGAGAATGAAAAATAAGGCACGATTAATAATAGCATAATCCAATATCCCAAGTGCTTTGGAGAGCAGTCCGCTAACACCTCTCAAAATTCCTCCGGAGCCACCAAATACCTTTCATCATGTGATGACTGAAAACACCGTCTGCAGCCCATTGAGCAGCTTACTGACATTTGGGTTTCCCTTGCTAGTCTGTCTTGCCCTCCACCAGAAATTTTATCCAGGCAGAGTTTCTGCAGCTTTCTCCAGAGTCCCCAGATGCCCAGCAACCTGGTCAGGCCCCAAATCAGATCAACCAGGTTCAGGTCATCTCTCCTGTGCCCCATAGCGCCTGGGGCTTTCTGGAGATGCTCTGCTCACAGCTCGTGTTTGTGGACAAAACAAGGAGGTATTTTGCTGGTTAGCATGTTGCAGACAACTACGGCAACTTGCTGCTGATCTGCAGGTTGCAGCTGGGAATGATGAGAATAATATTTTTTGAATGGAGGTCTCAGAAAAGGTTCCTTCTCAGTTTGTAGTTAATATCCTCCCAAGGATATCTCAGTTTAAGATATCCATTCTATTCAGATTAGAGATTTATCACAAAATTAGTAACAAGGTATTTGGGAGATGTTGCATAATGACTCAAGTTGTTGTACAAGCATCTGTGAGAGAAGAAAAGCAGGACTTCTGATCATTTTAAAGTGTTTTCAAACAACAAAAAAACCCACATTTAGAAATATATAGCTGGGAGGGTTGTGGGTTTTGTTGCTGTTTGGTATTGTTTTTCTACCAGTGAGCATTAAAGAGGTAAAGCTGAAAACTTCCTATGCATTTTGGCTATTTTATAAAGACACAGCAATCTACTGAAATGCTGAAACAACCTTACTAACTTAGAGTTTGCAGAGACAATACCAAATACACATGGTTGTGAAGATCTAACAAATGTAGTATAGCATGTCCAACAGAAGTGTGTTAATATCTGTAGAATTAAGGGAAAAAAAATGTCTGTTTGACAGCCTTCCTGCAGTGAAAATGGCCACGGTCACCAGCCACCCCTATTCACTCTGTTGGAGACAGAGGGGAAACGCTGCAGCCAACAACCACCCACCCTTGCACTAGGACCTGGTGACTGAAATATGCTTTCCTCTTGAAGCAAGAAGCAAATAAAGGGTGTCGCTTTTTATCTGGTTCTTCATACCATTGTCGCCTTAGGTCAAGATGGGAACACTACTGTGGCCATGCAAAGGGAGCTGCGCAGTCATCTCCTGTAGAACATCCTGCCCGGATTCAGCCGCTCTGCCAGAACTTTGCACCCTGAGAACCTGTTTTCCTAATGTAATCATCCCCCTTCTGACCCCATCCCTCTCTCCACCTTCTCCTTTTCTCCCCTAATCTAATCTTTCTCAGCATTGTTCCAAGTAATTTTTCCGTGTCCGAATGCTGCAAAAACAACAGCCTCAGATTATTGTACTTTTCAGGACACAGACACTTTTCTCCATTTTAGAGAAACATCTCTCTGTGTTTAGAAATGAGTATTTTCAATTTATACACAGCATTTTAGGGTTTTTTGGCCTGAATGCAGAATTTCAATACAGAATAACCTGCTAATCTGTGCATTTTTCATCCTTGCACAAACGATGCGCCCCTCCTTTTTCACTGCATGAAAGGTTTATAGCAATCTTAGACACCCAAAGAAGTTTGCAACCTTTCTATTACAAACTCCTTTCAACCTACAATTACCAAATAACTTAATTATCATAATTATATATGAAGCTTTACTGTAAATTAAGATTAAACTAGGTTGCTGAAATAAATGCTAATCTATTTAATTGTGGGATGAATTACCTTGGCTTCATTGCTGTTCCTCAACAGCTGGTCTTCCAAATAAGCCTGACTGAACAATGTCTTTACATAGAGTTACCCAAGCTCATCCTGCAACAAATAAAAGCAATTTAGCATCTCAAGAGGAGGGCACAATTTCCCTGTGTACCTTGACTTCTTCTGAGTAGCTATGGGTTTCCATGAGAAGCTAAAGGTTCTTGATATCTACTTTGTAAGTTTAAAATTAGCTTGATAATGGTTGAAACCTATTCTCTTCCAAGGAGTTACTGGTAGACGTGAGGACATCTTCCTAGAAGCGCAGATTGAAGCGGAGAGCTTGGAAGAGGGCAGGTTTGCCATACTTTGTGTGGCTGAGGGTGAGAAGTTACAGCCCTAGCGAAGCAAAAGGCAACAAGAGATAGTTATCAAACACACTCCCACCTCCACTCCCTCTCGTCCAAATCTGCAGCAGGCTGCCTGCTCCAGCAGTTGTCTGTCTTGAGCTGAAGCTGAGTTCTAGCCAAAGTTAATAAAGGATATTACAACGTACATGGGAAGATGTAACTATCAAACTGCTTGTCCCGCATAACCTGTCTCAACATTCGAGCCCAGATCTCTGCCACCACAGTAACGCTCTTCATGAGCCAGTGCCCAAGCTATGCCATTACACCGTTTGGTATATGTTAAAGGTAGGTATGATAAATTTGATTTGCAAGCCGTCTCGTCTCATTTACGTGACGAAGTCATTGCAATAAAATATTTCTGACATATTACACTGGCCTATGACATGATGCCAATGGAAAATGACATGCCCCACCATGCTGAATATGATAACATTTACCTGAATAACTAATATCTCCTAACAATTCTAAATTTAGCCAGAAAACATATGAAGATAAAACATGGATCAAGAAAAAAAAAAAAATTCCCTCTTTTCTCAGCACGTTCATCAACTCCCTTCAAAATCAGCACAGGACTCAGCAAGTGGGGCCAAGACACTTCTAAAAGCCATTGAGAAGTTTATATATATATATATATTTAAAGTAAACACACATGCACAACTCATCACAAAACAGAAGCATTTCAATATTTATTTTCAATATTCATTTTCAATATTCTTTGGGAATTTCTTTTCTGCAAGGCCTGGAATAGCACAGAGGAGACTTAGGTCCACAATAAAAATGAACTTGTCAGTCGCGGTCTTTATCTCAGCTCTGGGGAGTCAAAGCCCGGGCCTCAGAAGTTGTACATGAATCAACATTAAGACTTCACGGACATGCAGCATTTTCCTCTAAAAGACCCGAGAATACTTTATAAGCACTAATGAATTAAGTGTCCAGCACTTCTGTGAGATAGGGAAACACCATCCTTCTTTTACAGACTGTGGGCAGGAAGACGTTAAGTGATTTGTGCAGGGTCACTAAATAAATCTGTGTAAGGCAGAGCAAAACTCATGTATTCTGTCTCCAAGTCATGAGCTTTGGTGCAAGACCATTCCTCATCTCCCCCTCGGTCAGACGAGGGCTGGTGCTGGAGTCACCAGGTGTGTGAGACACAGAACCTCTCACACACACAATCCCATCTCCTCCTAATTACTCAGATTTTAGAAACACTCAAGTTTTTATACACTTCCTTCCATGACAAAGTCTTACTAGCCTTAGAATTTGTGGAAAGGTCAAAGTAATTATGTGTAAGTGTTTCATACATGTTACAACACCCTACAGAAACCAGTCAGGACTCTTGAAGACCAAACTGATGAGGGGTCTGTAGGACACTGGAGAAAGCCCCATCAGAACCATTATAACCCAGCCGCTGTCTGCAGATATTGCCCACGGAGACACATGTTTGCAGACCAATTAGTGGAACCTGAGAAAGTGGCAAACCCTGGTTCTGAAAAATATTTTGTTTTTCTTGCCAGCTCCAGTAATGACATTAAAGAAAATTTTAAATTGAATACCCAGGGCAAGAAACCAACTTCCTGGTACTCCAATGTATTAAGCAATGTAATCTCCCAGAGGAAGCAGTAGAGCCCAGATTGCTTAAAGCGCTTAAAACCAGACAGGACCAAACAATTAGTTCCCTTGTCCTAACACTGAGACAGACAATTTCTCACCTGAAAATGGGCATTTTTCCAGCAGACAAGCTCAGTCTTTAACAAGATAGGATTTTTTTCTCCTTTGTGCACTTACAAACATGACGAGGCAGGCACAGCCAGTGGAAGGGAGTTGGGACTGGGAACAAGGATGCCATTGGCTTCCCCAGCGCACCCACCCCAGGACTCAGCACGGGCAGATCGATTCACACACTGGGAGGTGGGACACCCTTGTCGATAACAAAATTGGTTAGAGAGGCAAAGGAAATCACATAACCTTAAGTGAAAAAGCTCATCGGCTAAGTGCCTCTGTGATGGTCCGCACGCAGTGAAATGAGATTGTCTTAAACAGTTTTTTATTTACTGTCTTGCCATATTCAAACAAAAACATTTTCATTCATTCAGTTTCATTAAACCGTCCATCACTTAGGGAAGGCCAGTTTAGACTTACATTTTGGTTCAAAAGAATAGAAGGAGTCTACTTGTGATATTCTAGAACAAGCAAACCAGAAGAAAAAGCAACAAAAATCAGAAGGGGAAAAAAACATGCTGCTTATTCTCACTCCCAGAAAGCCCAACATATTTAAAATACATGCAGAAATTCAGAACTACTTACAAAGGGGTTTTGCAGTACGTACAAGACATACTGGGAGGCTGGTGCGATCTGCCAGACGAAACCAGCCATAGTAAACTGATCCCGAGGATCTCGGTGACCCAGCTGCAGCACTGAACTCCACGGGTCCTGTTACACTCAGCACGAAGGTTGCAGCTTCAGATGGTTGGTCTTGCACAAGATTTTAGAAACCTGAAATAATTTCTCAGATGCTTTTTCCAACAAATGTTTTAGCTGGGACAGAAAATAAGGGAGAGCAATTTACATGATGCTACTTGTTTGGCTGGGTTTCTTTTTTAACTTAAAAATGGTCACTGTGCATTACTTACCATGCGCTTTCTGGCAGTGCACTAGGGGACATTCTGGGTGGGTGGACACAGGATGCTCTGCAATTCTTAGATTTGGTTTCTGAACTTTTTTGTCACATCAGTTGTTCTCAAGCCACAGGGACACTTGCACCAAAGCAGATCTTTTCTGCTCTCACGTGTTTGCTCCTGCAAAGGCAATTCTTGTTTGGGGGCTGTAAGCAGAGGAAACAGTGCAATAAGACCAACTCTGAAACTTAGAGTAATGGAAATTTTCTACCATGCTGTTCTTGCACTTTCTGCTGGTCACATTCCACAGATTATTTATTCAATCATTATTTTACTTTAAAAAAATATTCACTGTTAGATGGCAAAAAAAGTTCAGAAACAAAATCTAAGAACTGCAGAGCATCCTGCGCTGTTGGTGCCCAACCCAACCAGAAGGTTTCCCAGGGCACTGCCAGCAAACTTCACCTTTTCTTCACTGGCTGTAAATCAGTCCTTTGCATGGGGGCTGTCGAAAATGGCAGGTTGCACCAGCACACTTAGAGGCATTAGAGACATATAAGTGCAGTAAATAAAGGGAAACAGCGCCAGCAGCTCTCCTGAGGGAGGTCATCTGATTGCAGATGTAAAATTGAGGCTGAATTTGGCAAAACTCAAAACGGGGGACAAAACCAAAACCTTTTTACATCCTTTACTCACAAGCTGGTGAGCTATGAAGTGGGAAGGGCAGCTTCTTTCTGTGCATTTCCAGCACTGCGCTGGAACACAGACCGAGGGCACAGGTGTTTGTAAATACTTCAGATAAAGAGACCCTGACCACGTTCTCTCAGCTTCAGAAGGGCCTTGAAGCGCTGGGGCAGCTGTGAACACACAGCTGGATGGTCAGCCCAACAAACAAACAGGCTCACTCGACTGTAGGGTTTATACAACAAACACCCAGCAAACGAGCCATAGGTTAAAAAAACGCCAAACAAACAGCACAACACATCCCCTTCTATTCCCCCAACCCAAGCTCAGAAAGGGATTCTGCATGGCTTAAGCAGGTAATCCAGAAGCAAAAGCCCAGCCAAGCCCTCTGTTTGGTTCACCAAGACTCAATCCATTCTGTTTTCTTAATTGAGGTTGTTTGCCTGATTTCAGCTATTCCAAAGTTCAGCAACAAACGTGTAATGTTTCTGTCTTTTAAGCATACCAAGCCCCTTTGCCATAACGTGTCCGATGGGTCAAACCCTCTACTAAATCACACTCATCGTAAAGCAATACTACTGTCACATAAATTTAAGCCTTTTAGCGGAGACCTTTCACCAACTCATAATGCTGTCCATGCAGCAAAATCTAGACACTTTGGAACGCCTAATTTTAACTTCAGACTATGAAATGCTCATTTTTTCTTCAAACCTCTTTTTATCACCATTTCTTGTTGCCCTGTGGTGTATATTGATTTTTTATATATTATACAGCAAGAGAGACAATTGTGCGCAAAGAGCTGTGTGTCATTTAAGAAAAAGGAAAACAAATAAGTCTATTTGGCAAAACCATGAGACAAGCCGAGTGAGTAGATGTCATTCTTCCTCCAAAAATGCATGGCGGTTGCAGGCCCTGCTGTAATCTAAATTGAAATAATTGAAAAAGTAATCATTAAATTACAAAAATACATCAAACCCACAGACCTCCCAGGGACCCTGTGCATTTGGCTAAACAATAATCTAGCATTCGTCCATCCTCTGCAGTAAAACGAAAAGGTGGGTGTCCCCTTTGTCAGTATATCATGAAAACTGGACCAGGTGGCTAATCCTCCTCAGGGAACTTGAACCTTGGCAAAGCATCTACCAGAGGCTGAACAGATGCTCAGGCGCTCATTAACCAATTCATTTCATCGTCACACACACGATGGGAGTGTAACGCTAAGAGCCCCACAGCCCAGACCAAAAACCTGTCCCGCGCTTGTTCAATACAGCCCAGGCTGGTAACACGAGTTTAACTTTTCCAGCTGCCTGGAAACGTGTGGATCAGCAACACAACACAGCAGGAACCCAACTTCAGAGTTTTCTGAGCAGTTGGATGCAAGTTTTTGAATGTGTTATTGTGGTCCAGCTTCCCTCCTTACAAGAAGGCAGCAGCATAGCCCTCGCTCCATGGGTGCAGCACCCGCAGAATCAGGCCCTAAAGACTGCAGACAGCTTGAGCGTGGCTTGAAACTTCAGCCTTCAATGGCAGGGTGGTTCTAGTAGCACTAGCAACCACCTGAGGATGGGGCTATTTAAAACAAACAAACCAGCCCCACACAACAAAATCCCTTGGAAATATTCAGAGATCTAAAATCCTGCATGTATATTTGTGTGCATAAAATAGAATTTCAATAATATAAATACAACAGGGGATACAGGCAGCAAGTCACAAAGAACAAAGCTGGTTGTTTCATGGCATAGTTTTAGTAGTTTAAGCCACTAAGAAGATAAGAGGCAATGCCTAAAAGGGACAGAGGAAAGAAATTAACCCTACCTCAATGAGCAGCCGAAACCAGGAAAATAGAAAACATCTCTTATCAAGCTGCTTCCTTTTCATACTGGACAGTAATCGAAAGAAAAGAGTCAGTACCAGCAGAAACCACAATTCAAGGAGAAACAACAAGGAAAAAAACTCCTGTGCACAACCATACATTGCTCTCAGCACATTTGCTTTCCTCTAGCACAGCATCAAAAGGGAACTGCTCCATTACTCATGGAAGTAACTGTGTTTCTGGACCACCATTCGGCACAGCACCTTGGCACCCACACGTGATCAGAGACGTTCAGTCAGCGCTGCGACAGAACTTCCAGTAGTGCCCAAGTACTTCAGCAGTTCCAGTCTCATTTGTCACATCAGGTTCACACTTGTTTAAACAACAGAAGCACCCATGGGTACAACACTGTCGTGTTTGTTCGGTCAGTTAGCAACCTCTGAAAACCTTAGCTGTGACTGGTATCACACATTCACCTCTGGGATCCACATCTACTTTAAAATAGGGCAGCAGTTTTAGTCTAAGATTGTACTGAAAAACATACTTTGAATATTTTTATCAATTTTTATTTCCTGAAAAAAAAAAGTATTTTAATCGGCGAAATAGAATTAAGTGTGCTAAAACTAAACCCCGCCTTAGGCATTGAAGGCTGTTAGAGCCAGTGAGACAGGACTGGCAGCAGGACCCAGGGAAGACTTTTGTGGCAGCTCTGCCTGCCCACCTTGTCCCCAGCAGGCAGAGAGCTCCGCACGCTGCCCGACTCACCAAGCAGCAGCCAAGGTTAGGGAGAGCCTTAGAAGTACCTTTGAGTGTCCTTTGGCCAGAACTAACCTCCTCTAAATATATATGTATATATATCTATTTTTTTTTTTTTAGTCGATGTTTTAAGGTAGAAGTTGGTGATGGAGCAGCTTGTGATGTGCTGCCAAAGAGATGATGCTGGCAGATTTTGGAGCAGAAAAGGGCATTTTCTCCTTGACTTAAAGAATGAGAAACCAGCAAGGGTCAGAGACTGCTTTTGTGTGTTTTACAGCGCTGGGCACATGTGGCACAGAGGTTGGGAGATACCAAAAAAACAAAACAGAAGGTGAAAACACATTTACAGCTGCCAACCTCCAGGCAACTAAAGCCCTTAGTCCCCCTGTTCCTTCCCCCATCCTCAGAGACTGACTGCTGCAGGACTTACAGGAACTGATCCTGGCAATGACAGACAAGACCCAAGCCTCAAAAACTTTAAGAGAGAACAGCTTTGTAGAATCAGACGTTAAAAAAACCACACCAACTAACTTGTCCCAGGCCAGAATAGAGACGACTTAGAGAGCAGACACAATGGTCAGCAATGGCACCACAATCATGCCAGTGCACCTCCTTGCTCATCCACACAACAGGTTTGATGCAGCTTTTAGATGCCAGGACATTAAGCCCAGACCAGCTGCAGCTCGTCCTGCTGCCAGCCAGGATCACCAGCAAGACCCCAGCAGCATTCCCATGCCATCTCCTTGTATCAACAGAAAGGGGATGGGGGAAATGCCATGATTTTATTTATGAAAGTAAGAACTGATGAGAATTATTTACACCCAGCAGCGATCCACAGTTACATCAAACCCTTGGGTACTCCAGTTCTATGCATCGCACACAATTTACAGAGCATGAGGGGTTTCTCACTGCAAGTCTCTGGTTAGCAGGGGAAAGCTCAAAGGGCTGAAATGAGCCAGGCACTGCGATGCAAGCACCCAGAGAACCTCAGAGATGCCCCACAAGGCTTCAGCACGCACAAGGAGTGCTTCTTCCTACACCTTGAGAACAAAAACCTGTTAGAGAAAAGCTAATTTTCTCAGAAGCACTACCTGCTCAGGAAACACACAAAACTGAAGCTCCTAATCCCTCAGGACCATTGTTGTGCCCCCGCAGGTCACCAACAAGAGAGAGTGGTTTATTCATAACCTTGTTCACCACCATTTTGCACCTACCTGAACAACTCCTGCAGGTTTTGGTGATTGCAGCCAGGTCACCGCCACTCCCCATCACACAGCTCCATCGGTAGCTCCTTGTCACTTCACCGAAGTTCAGCAGCTTCAGTTAAAACCAGACACTGAGGGGAACCTTCAGCTAACAAGTCAAAACTTTTTTGGAGAGCCAGGCTGAAGAAACAACATTGAATTTTTAAAAGAACCAAGGAAACCCTTTCCTTGCAAGCTTCCCCTCAGCAGACAAAGGAGAGAGAGCCTGAGCCCTCTCAGCAGGCACCGTTTCTTACCCCAGGTGTGGGCTGGTGCAATTAGTGCTCAGTGGGTGCAGCTGGGCTGGGGCAGTTTCACCCCTGCCCCGGCTCAGCCCAAGGGTCATTCATTTGTGCAGTAATTAGTATTTGAAATGTCTCAGAACTAAGACTCTTTTAAGTTTCAAAACCAGAGATACTCTTACAGGCCCTGACACCATTTGCCAAGTTTTGGTGTGAAGCAAAGACTTTTTTTTTTTGGCAGAGTTAAAATAAACTTTCTCTGCAGAGTGACCTGCAGCAGAAACAAGTGGTTGCAGAGCAGGAGGGCAGCAGCCAGGGCATCTCTGCCAGCGCTGGATGTGGCACCGCACAGGCGAGATGCTGGTCCTTACCTGCTTCTGCCAAGAAACAGGCTGTCCCGGTCCAGTGCCGTCTGGACAGCATGTGCTTGCTATGTGTGCAGCTCAAACACAAAACCTATCCGCTGAGCAGGTGCCAATTGGAACAAAAGTGTCTTTAAAAACCAGTACTCCATCTCTCCTGCCTCATTGTCCTATTTCTAGAAAAAAAAAATCAGTGCTTTAAACAGGTAAAAGCATACCTCGCCCAAATACAGCTCTGTTTGTTCAAAAGATATACAACTGGCTTCAAGCTCTCCTCCTTCCCCTGCCATCCCAGAAAAAACAACAGAAGACAAATGAAGTCAAATATGCTTTATTACTTACTAGCTGGTAACATAATACCTTCTGACAAGCTGAACAGTTGTAGCAGGCGGCTGTGGAAGTTGCTACACGGCCTGTTTAGAACAAAAACAGGAAGGAGAGACAGCTCTGAAAGGGAGTTTTGGAGCACAGCTCAGCCATCCTACCATGCCCAAACCAAGTACTTTTATCCAGTTAATTTAGTGAATGAATTCCTCAGGGTCTCTAGCCATCTACCACTACAGCTCATTAGAGCCCAATATCCAACTTTTCATGTTGTATCACTGAAAGCACTTATGCTTAAATGTAATTAAACAAGATCTCTTTTCCTCTCTCAGCAGCCCCGGGACCTGCCTCCCCAGCCCCTGCCCGTGCTGACAAAGGCAGGCACCTCCGCAGCGTTATTTGGGAAAACACCGCACGCTTCCCCCGCTGACGGCCTGACATTTGCCCCACCGCTCATCCTGTGAGCAATTAGAAATCTAAATACTGGGTGTAATGTGTGGCTATTGGGATTTAAACTTGCAGATCTCTTACAAACGAGTAATGCGGTAAGACTTGCTGTCCGACGAGGTGTCTTATTGAAATATCCCAGGCTGGTTTGCTTGTCACAGCTGTCGTTTCAGCCATTTGCACTTACACTGTATTGCTTTCATTACAAAAATAGAAATTTGTGTCCTAAGTGCTGTTACATTACTAATGCTAAATATTTAATTCCCCAGGGTTCTAATTATGGTTGAGCACTGGCAACACTGATTCTACTTTTTAATAACAACTGTAAAAGCAATTTGAGCATTTTTCAATTAATTAAATACATAGTGTATGAGTAACCTCTTGTCATTTTGCCCTCCAGGACCTAAGCTAATTTGTGTGGAATAAAATGTTTTGAAAATTAACTGATATACTAGTCTGATCATTGTTGTTCTATTAAATTATAGTCTGCCAAATGAGCGGTGTATAATAGTTACATACCATGCAGTTTCCCTATTTATGACAGTGTGGTGTTTTTTTGAAAATAAACTTCTGCAGTGCATTTCTGGAGAGCACGTTGGGGAAGCCTAATTAGCAGCCAGGAGATGTTCTATGTACACGAGCATCAGCAGACTTACAGTGCGGTGAGTCTTCAGCCATGAAAAACAAAGGCGCTCTCCATTTTTCAGACCTCATTTTCACCTTCTTTCACAGCTGAAATTAAAAGTGTTAATTAAATGACTTTCTCCTGCATAACTGCTATGGATTAGTTAGTAGTTTACACTTTACCACGTGGGAATTGACTCGTAATATTGAAACACAGGTAGTTTAGAAACTTGCAGAACCCCATATGAAAAGATTTGCCCATAGGATGAGTTTGTTGGAATACAGAGACAGCTAAAAATACCTAGCCTGCTCACACAGACATTCAGGTATAAAACTAAACTTATACAGCATGTGTGACAAGATGCTAAAACTAAAAAGTTATCGTTTCAGTTTATGCAGGTCTAGAAATTTAGAACACCAATACACAACAGCACCTTATGTATCTCAGTAAGGGAAACGAACCTCTTGTTTTGCACGTCCCACATTAAAAATAATGCAAAATCAACTGAAAAGAATCAGCAAAAACCCTACAATTTTGAAAACATTTCCTCCACATTTTTCTTTGTAGCTGATGAATAATGTTCTTTCTTGCATGTATTGCAATAGTCTCTTTTATTTTACAGTGTGCCACAATAGTAAGTCAAACATATTGCTTGAAAAGTGCCTAAGGTTTAAAAGTTTAAACATCCCAAAATATGCAGGTGGAAGTATGATGGTTCTAGCCTAATAATTCAACAGTAAGGGCAACATTCTACTCTGAAATCACACAAAACATGGATGATAGATATTCATGAAGCAGACAGTCCAGAGCACAGTACCAAGACTTTAACACCAACAAAACATTTCAGGAAGCAAAAGTACCTTACTAATGGACACTGATATCACAGGCTTTCCAGGCAAAAGTTGTCTGTGACTTAAGTATTGCTATTTAAAAAGAAGATTTTGAAAAAGGCATCTTCAGGCACTGCACTGAAAGCACTGAGACTTTCTCAGCAGGGTGATGGACATGGCAACACTTTAAAACTGGAAGCATTGAGAGAAGCTGAGTGAGCCCATTGTCAGTACCGTGTCTGGTTCCTGCAGCCCGCTCACCCTTGGACTCACCACGGGACCACCAACCTGCTCCCCCTGCGTGCACTCGGCACCGCTCAGGCTGGGAACAGGTGGGGCTGCTCTGATAGCGCTGCTCTGCCTCTGGGTCACTCCAAAGAAGAATCTGTCCTGCTGATATTTTCCAAGGCTGTCCCCTCTTTCTGCAAAGAACATTGTGCCCGTGCCTACGCCGAGCACGGACGCAGATCCCTGAGCTGTGCACAGCTCGGAGCGCTTGGCTCTCGCAGAAACCCACGGGCCGTTCTTGGCAGAGTCCTCTGCACCACTGACCATGTAAATAAGAACAGGTGAAGTGAGGTTAAAAAAATGTTCTGATCTTGAAACTTGCATATTTGTTGACTCTGCCTGAAATGCCAACTTCTAACTTTAAAAAAAAGGAATATCAAAGATGCTCTAAAGACATGAGCTGTTAACAGGAAAGGCAGACTAACTGAACCTGCTCAAACAGACATAACATTGTTCCAATACACAGGGAAAAAGACGATCATACCACTAAAAATTACAATATTGGCAATTATATCTGTTCAACAGACTCTTTGAGAACACTAATATATGATGTGTTTAGTCACTGTGTGTTGTAATTACAAGTCTATTTTTTCCCACAACTTTCAAAGCATTATGCATGTGGAATATTGCGCTCATCATAGTAGTTGAAATTAAACCAAGCATCAGTTTACGTTCAGTAAGATTCCTTATTTGCTATGCCGAGACACTCACACGCTAAGAGCTGCAGTTCAAACTAAGGATTGCATTTCATTTAAAAACAAAACCAAATAAATCAATAAACTGCAGATTTCTTTTGTCACCAAGCAAATTAAGATTGTCAATCAGCATTACAACATTTTCTTTCCAAGTAAATATTAAATAGAATATACAATCACAGTCAAATAAGAGCAGTCAGGTCTTACTTAAGTGTTTGTGTGTAGGAGTGTATGTGCATACATAAAACACACGCACAAAATACGAAGAACATGAGCAATGTATTGCAATAATAGCTCTCTTCTTAAAGACAGATTTATATAACAGCATGAAACTTGAAGTTATCTTTGCTACTGTTAAAAGCTCCCCAGTGTCTATAGGTGTCTGAACTCAACAAATCCTGGAAACATTCTGCTCACATACTGAGTTTTAAGGAATGTGCAGCACATGTCAACTTCAATAAAAGTGGTACAGTTCTTTAATTACCCTGTTCACCCAGCAGCTGCTTTAACAAAGTATTTTTCTGAACATGTGAAGATGCAAAAAAAACCCAAAGAGTCAGTCACCTATGTGCACTGACTACTCAGCATCTAACAGCCATGGATATACTGAGGAACAAAACCATGAGTCATGCCAAGCCCGTAATTCTCAGTGACTGACTGTAAAGCACTTACAGTCAGCATTAAGCTTCTAAAACTCTAACCCTAATCAATCGTAAACAAAGAAATGAAGACCTCATGGTTATTTTTAAAATCTAAAAGATTAGCGCACACTTTAAATATGTTTTCTGATTCATAAGGCACTCTTCCCAGGTAAAATATGTACTTCTGCATGAAAACAGGCTAGTACATACAAGTTAAAAAAAACAACACCGCCTATTTAAACACATGAGCTAATTACACCTGGCATTTTGGACTTCAATGGTAACACAATGCTTGCCATAGAGCAGAAAACATCCCGGTCAGCCAAAACCAAAAGTGCACAAGATTCAGAAATCTAAGCACAGACCACCTCTCCCCTTCTCCAAACGCTTACACCCCCAAGTCTTTTCCTGGTGCAGGAGACCCAACATCATCTCCCCAGGCTGCACAGAACTTGGAAACCTAGGACTTGGACACATTTATTTCAACTGTGGTGACAGCACAGCAACAAAAAGCCCATTAAAGAGAAAAAAGGCAGATAACGGGATGCGATCAACTTGCAATCATTGTTTTGTAACGTGCCAGTGAATGGGTGCCAGCTAACTAATCTGAGTAGAGCACAAACCTCATTTATACACAGCAGGATGCTGTCAGAGGATTTTAAACCTAATAATTATTTCTACAAAGTGTAACTTTGCCTTGCTGCTAGAAGTATACACTTTGTAGAAGACATTTGCTCTGGAAAAAAAAAGTTAATGTGCTGTTTGATTAATTTGGTGGGGAGAGACGGGGATGGAGGTAAGAAAGAAACCCACCTGAAGCCCACAAAACCTAATGCTCTGCAGAGCCAGTCAGTCAGGTGAAAGATGATCTTTGAAAAAGGCACAATATTAGGAGGCAGGAACCTTGCCAAATTAGTTGCTACTTGATGCTTCCCCCCACGATCTTTTTTTTAAAGAGAAGTGTAAGTAACTTTGAGTACTTTTCAGTGGAAGCTGCTGTGCAGGTATCTGTTACACTGAGATGCCTCCTCCCTTCCAAGGCAAAGGGACCTCTGAGATGACCCAGGCACAGCAAAAGCCTGTGAAGAATTCCTCTACCCCACCCAGCCATTTCTTCAAGCATATACCTCCACAAAGACATTTCCTCTGCATTCAAAAGGTAGAAAATCTACTATTTCCTTTCTAGTAATATCTAATGATTCCTCACTCTTTTTGAAAGCTTGCACCTTAGAGTTCATCCATGATTTTTACCTCTGTTTATTGTCAACACATGTTGCCTTGAAAAAAATTTGCTAGGTCTGGAGTATGAAAACAGTCTTATAAAATTAACTGTCATATCACAGATGTAAAGATTATTTTCAGGAACACACATTCTATTCAATCAAGTTTGAGCTGAAGTTAAAGGAGTTAGAAAGTAACCACACAGTACCAAGGAAGAAAGTAAACTATGTTTTGTCCAACAAATTTTTTGAGAACATACACAGAAATAATGTGTTTATAATAATAAACACATGATTATGCGCGGGATCCTGATAGTCATACTGAACGCAGGAATCACCAAAGAGCCAGGAAGCCTCATTGAAACCAACCCATTATATGGAGTATTTATAAGAAAAAATTGTCTGCTCCGAATTGATTTCTTTTCAGTGCTATGTAAGCAGTACAACAGTCTTAACTATAGTATTTTGTCTTTTAAAGTGCTGGGACATAAAGTTTTTGCTAATTGGCATAACATATCCAAGACAGTGCTGTACCAAAGATGTAAGTTATTTTGCAGTACTGGTTTAACTACATATTATCACTTGGGCAGGCAAAAAGATTATTAGGCAATCACGAGCACTTGATTAAATATTTTAACTTCAGAACTACAATAGCCCATACTAAGGTGAAATAATGACATGGATTATGGGCTGTCTCAAAGAGCTGCGGCGGCTGGCTGTTGCCCTGTTTGTGGTCGGGGAGCCGTGCGGCAGCGCATCGCTTCCCAAGGCAGCGCGGGTGCCGCAGCGCGGCCGTGCCCGACCGCGGGGCTCCGCTCCAGCTCCAGCCTCGCACCTGCAGCCGCACCCGCCCTCGCTGCAGAGATTGGATCGGGGGCAAGCTGAGGATTTTGGAAAGTATGTGGTTGGCGCTTTGCCTCCTTGAACTATGCACAGAGCAAGTACAGGCTGACAAGGGCAAGAAAGAGTTTGACTGACGAGTCCATCATTTTCTCAATGTACAGAGGTACGTAGCCAAGTTAACTCAAAACCTGGCAGAAAAGCAACAGGTTTCACACTCTATCATATCTACTTTTTTACATGCAAGTTTAACGTATTATGGACTTCTAAGTTTGTGCACACTCCCAAATCTCTTTGTAAGCCTTACTATTAAGACCTTCCATGCCTCATGTCTTCACGTCACTATTTTTCAGACCCCAGCAGACGCAGGCTCCTGCTCAAAGGCACCACAATAGGGAAGCGCTGCCAAGGAGAAACCAGCCAGGGAGACGGTGCTTCATCTGCAATGCAGCACCCACTCCTCCCACACCAGTTCCTGTCCTTTCCCCCACTTACACACTGCCAGTGTACACTTCACCATTCTTTAACACAGAACCGGTTATGGGATACCGGCTGCAATGCCAGCTGAGCTGGCGGTTCAGTCCTTTCTGTGCCTGCACTGAGTTCTTTTCATCCAGCAGTGCCCCGAGGGGAGACCCAAGCAGCAGTGCAGCTCTCAGGTTTCTGACGGATTAGAAAGGCCCTTGTTCTTTGTACACCCAAGTTTTGTTCATGGGACAGCACCTACGCTCTGCAGCCTTCTCATAATAGGGGTCAGTGTTGAAGGAGCTGTTTAGTCACCACTTTCACCCAGCAAGCCTTCCAGTACCAAAGATCATCCACACCCTTCTAATTTTGGCACAGGGAACATCAAGAGCTCGCATGCCTCACCAGACTCTAGTATCTGCTGGGGCAATTTTGGACAGAGAAGCAGCAGATGGGGGAGCCTCTACTGCTCGGGGTGCTCTCCCCTCTTCTCTAAAGGCAGGTCAGGGCACCATGGGTCAAAAACTGTTCTCCTGAGGCACAGGGTGGTGGAAGCAGCCTTTTCGGCGAAAGCACAACTGTGTGTTCTCTAGATAATGGAAACATTCATACCATTCACTCACTTTGACTGGATAAATTTTCCCAAAATAGGTGTCCTGTCACCTACACACACTCACACCATTGCTCTCCACTCACACTGGCATGCACTGGTAAGCCAAAGAGCATGGGTTTATTTTACAATATCCAGTTCACTCCTGAAATGTGAATATCATACATTACAGAACCGCACAGCTTTCTAATACACCCAATTTTTACCACATCTTAGAGATGTAACTACACCCACTGAAAAGACCACACCACCACAGCTCCTCAACACACCCCCACCCAGATGTGCCCTCTGCACAGCTGGTCTGCGCATTCTCTGCCCTTTCATTAAATCACCCAGGGTGCCAGTTAACTAATATTTAATAACACAATCAACTTTGGCTGAAATCAGGCCAGGTGTGCTCAGGGAAACAGTTCAGTTTGCTTCCATAGCAGGGGCAGAACGTGCGGGAGAGAGTGAGGAGCAAGCATGTATGAAGCTTCCTCCTCCACCAGCACAGCTGCTGACAGAGGAACCTGCAGCTCTTGCCTCCTCTGAAGTTCATCCCAGCAGTTTAAAGCAGACTTGTGAAAAGACAAAAAAAACAAAAAGAGAGAAAGAAAAAAAGAATCTGAAGTTACTCTAAAATGCTAGTCCAAGGACACATTAGTTCCACTAGAGTCAAAGTATAAGCCAGACACAATAGGTCGAGTTCTAGTTGAAGAGACTGCAGAGAAAGGGAGAGCTAATAATTCTTAATTTGGCATAACATGACATTCCCAACAGCTTCCGTCTCTCCTTCCAGTAATTGCACCTTGGCAGTGTAGATATGTAAAAAAAATCATTGCACAAAAGACATTTTCTGCTGGGGGGAATAAAAAGCGCACCTTTCTTTGTAATAGTGTCATTCTGAAAACTGAAGACGCTTTCACTGAAAGGAAAAATACACCGATCAAAACACAAAAGGGACAAAACCTCATTCATTCCTTATTTGTTTAAGAATTACTAAAAAGAAACATTCCGCAGGAGGCTAAGGCAACAGTAATTTAGACAATAATAAATTGAGCATTGTAAGAATAACTATTCCGTTGAATAAAAGAACTCTGGCAAGAAACTTTTCACATGGTATTCAACAGACATTCAAATAAATGAATGAAGTACGCAAGTTAAATTACTTCAAAAATAAAGACTTTCCAGCGGTTTACCATAATGACAACATTGTATAGAAAGATACAATAGCTCTTTGTAGCCTAAAAATTGTCAGTTTTATTTTACAAAAATGACTTCCAAAAGCATCTTGTCATGACAATCGAGTTTTGAGGAAAAAACAACCTGTCATTTGATAAATAGATTAAATTAACTGTCATTAAAACCACTTAAGCACTCCTCCTTCCTGTTATCCTTCTCATCTTGGCAGTAACTGGTAAGAAGGTTTCAGGGAGGCTCAGTCATTGATGGCAGGATCTAGAAAAGAAACAATTTTGCATACAGTTATCATGCACATTCACAGATTCTACTTATTGTATTTCACTTAATTGGCTTCCTTCTGCCACCAGCATGGCACAATAGGCCATCTACTTCATACAAATCACCACACACTGCTGCAATTACACCTTATACCGTGAAAATACCATAGTGGTTGCATCCTATCACGTTAATACTGCACTCAAAGGCAACGTTAACAAGGTCTCGTTACCCACCAATGAATTGCTAATCCTGCCGCTGCACTCACCAGTAGGAATCATTCATCATCATGCAAGTCATTAGTTATGGGACATGGCTGAACTTGAAACTGGTAGATTTACCTGGAACTTCTGGAATATTTACCACTTGTCCCCAGAAACATGCTGCCAAAATAAGTGAAGGACCAGATGCAACAGTTGGTTACAAAAGAATTAGCAAAGAGGAAAACTACAACTGCAGGTTTTCTCAAAAACCATTATCCAAGATGATGTCTGGCTAAGCAAGCAGCTCCTTTAAGAGGAAAGGAGAGCACAGATGGGTCAAAGGAAAAGCCCTGAGCCCTGCAGAACCAGCCTAACTCCTGTGCGTCCCCAAAGGCTGTGTGCATGGCAACCCCACCTCCAGCAGACAAAGTAATTAATTGCATTCCCACATCAAGCTACCATGGCACACCTCCACCTTGGCAGATTTCTGGCTGGCTTTAATCTTTTCCATCTTCCACATGCCAGGTTCCTCGCACCAGCTGGCCCTGAGTGACAGCTGAGGTTCTCATGCCGTACAACATCTTGATGCAAACGGGTTTTGCCCTTTCTTCCACCTTTTGCCAGGCCACGCTGCCGTTGCATCAGTGCCCTGATGTAACAACTGCACTTTCTTCCCCTGCACCACAGCTGAACACAGACTGACGTGACAACGGGAAGCGAGGGTCTTCATCCCTACGGGAACATAGCTGCCTTTTCGGTTAGCAACTTGCATCCTTTTTCATGCCGAGGACAGAGCATATGGTCCTTCGAAGGGACATCAAAATAAATATGACAGGTCAGTGCAATCATCATACTGAATGAATTCAAACGATGCCATATCTAAAATGAAATGTGTGCACATAATAAAGATTCAAATGACAAAAAAAAAAAATCCCCTACCCTTTATCCCTCTCTGAATTATTTATGAATTCTGCAACTCCAGCTGTTGCCACCAGCCCAAGGACATCACTTCATTTGGGGAATGACACTTCATATTAAAAGGTAAGTTAAAAAAACAAAAGGAAGACGCTGTGGACACTCCTTAAAGGCCAGAGCAAACCACAATTCGTCCATTCCCAGTGTTTACAAAGGAAAATAATCAACAATCAATTCAGTACATATTTCTCAGCCTGTCTCCATAATTCCAGACACAAATTTCACCATGGTCAGCCATGCCTTTTTAGCCATAGCAGTTAGGTGAAATTCAAAGTGTCTGGGATCCTCCTCATATTCTTTTAGTGTTATCTCCCTCTAAAAGTTCACCATGAACCATATGTCACCATATCAAAGACTGCAATACTATCACATCACTCAAGTTAGTGAAAGCTTTTAGTACATAATATGGTCATTCCAAGAAAATGTGAATATTCTGCATATATGGAATTGGTCTGGACAAAAACCAATTATTTGTTCATAAATTAAACCAAAAAGAAAGAGCAACTTCAACACATGTAGTCTAGGGTACAAAGAACTGACATCAACTAACCATGTCATTGAGAACTGCAAATTCTCCATAGTGCTGTCTGCCCACTTATGGGCTGCTTTGGTTCAGGTTCCATCATATATTAGTTCTTAGATTTCAAACAAACAAATTGAGGGAGGGGGGAAAGGCTTAGCCAGTAAGAACAATTTCCATCAATAACATTTACACACCTTCTCCCCTTTCAAACCTCTTCCATCAACTAAAAACTATAAAGCAGAAAATACAGAAAGAGAATAAATAGGGAGAAAAGTAAAATAATCAACCATTGGTTTTGGTTACCATCTTATTTATAGTGGAATCTGACAATTAAATAGGTATAGAGATCTGACACAAAAACACCCACACCATTAACATTGTACCACCTTCCCCCTACAAGAACATACTCAGACACTGTCTTCGTGTCAGGCTTGAAATGAACTGAAATGGTCAAAATTTGCAAGTCTCCAAGTGCCTAAGGACATACGAACCTTAAATATTAGCCCTTCATGATTTACCAACATCTCCTTCTCTGCCACAAAGGAGATTACTCTGTTCTTACTTGTGGCCTTCATTTCACAGCGTTCTCTTTTACTTTTGCCTAAGTGAACACCAACTGGGTTTATGTTCTGCTCCTAAGAGATCCCAGATGCCACAAGAACTTTAAACTGAGTAATGATTTGGGCTCATTGTTTGGTTTGGGTTTTTTTGTCTGTTTCACTGATTTTGTTTGTTTTTCCTCTCTCCTCAATAGTCACCTGGAAGTGGACTAGCAACTGTAGCAGCTCTAACACTAAAAGGAGATGCGTGAATAAGCTTAAGAGCTTCCAAGTTACCATCACCAGAAAGCTCCGCTATCACCCGCAGAGCTTTCTCCAGCCAACAATGCACCGATTGCCATCAGTGCCAAGCACACAGTTCAGGCCTGAACACCAGGCAGGCAAGTATTTAATAAGCAAACTCATCTTTGGGAAAGGCAGCGAAGGAAGAGACGTTACCTGTCTTGCAAACGAAACAAGCCGATGTCTTGCAAGCAGAGCCCACTTGGGCTTAGCTGTCAGCAGTACCTCCAGCAGTATCCGCTTCTGTTCAGTTTGGTACCACAGAGCTGTTACCCAGGAAAAGGAGATGTGGTTAAAAGAAACATTTTTTTTTGCCCTTCAGTCTACATCAGAACTGGCACCCAGCCCTGAACAGTCTCCCTCTTCCTCACCACTGTCACTGCTGGCCAAGGAAACAAAAGGTACAGAAACAAAGAGAACAGGCAGAGAATGTGGGTTGTGTAAAATAACACTGAGCCTTAATTTCCAAGAGCCCCAAATCCTCCTGATATCACTGCTATGTATTTGAGGGTACTACTCCCTCCCTCACCATTAATGGTTCTCCAATATTTTGTGAATCCCAGATGTTACGAATAAGTCGTTTCAATCTACAGTTATTTACAGTTGTAACCCTCTCAAATGTACATCACACCCTTTCGAAAATTAGCAATGTTAAAAACAGGAGCATTTCTCACATTGCAGAGCTGCCATTTAACTCTCAGTGCCACAGGTTCTCCAGTGCATCCTGAAATACTTTCTGACTGTGCTGAAGGGATGACATTTGGAAAAATCACCTGTGTGCTGATCGGAAAGCATCCTTCTGAAGATTTCCACAAGCTACTTGGATGCAATTGAAGTCAGTCCTCAGAAAAATAAAAAAGAGAGTTGTGTTTGTGCCCAAACATGCTCACTTGCTCACTAAATGCTTCTGGCTATGACATTATTTCATAATTGACACATTGCGCACAAACACCCCAAGAAAATATCTTTTAGTGTACGTCTGGATCACATCGCTATTTATACCCAGTGCTTTTACAGAGCCTTCCCAATGCTGCACAATGCTCTCGAATACAAATGACAAATTGATCCTTTCAGATGAGAATTCTTTTTAGTGTTCAATATTTTTAATGTTAAAAAAATTGTACCTCAACATGGTCTTTAATCTAATCCTTACCCTGAACAATTGAAGTGCATCTGTATTAATCTATTAGATGCTTTTCCACACCACACCTATAAATGCACTGCATAAATTACGGTAATTTAAATTAATTACTATTTGAAAATTCTCATTTGGTAAGAAGCATGCAGTGTTGCAAGGCACCAGAAAGAAAAACGTGCACCACAGTAACCAAGTTTTCTAACACAGTATATCTAGGTTCTCATAAACCAGCTATTCTAAATTGTTAAAGGACAAGAATATTAGACCGATCACACAGAACACACATCAACATGACCAACAAGCCAATAATATGAAATTAAATCTAAAGTTTTTATCTAGATACATTTCCATACCCATATATGCTGGATTACTTTAAAAACATCATTAGGCTGGCTGAAGAATATTATTGTAAAAGACATTAACACCAATAGTAATTCTATGTCTGCCTTGGATAACTTGCATTTTTCTCTTTAAGCCCCGATTTGCTGAAATGCACTGAAGAAAAAGAATTTGGGGGAAAAAAAAAATTAAAAATGAGGAAAAAAGTTCTTTTGTTACATTACTCCACATATTACTACTGTTTAAGGATGACTTGTTTAAGACTGAACATTTCAACCACCTAACAGTAAAGAATGAAAAGCTTCTTGCTACGAGCTAAAAAGTCAGTCTTTACCATGCTCCTTGAAGAGCTCATTTTCACATTACTCAGGCTTCATTATGCTGAATCAATATTCGTTTAGTCACTGGGGTTATTGACATATTTTAAAATAAAAGTATACCCTTCAGCTACTGCACTCATTACGGGTAATTTGTCTTGTCAGGGAGCAGGGAATATTATCCCAGTCTTTCAGGGGCTGACAGCCCATGGAAATACCTCCCCTTGGTTACAACTGTAAATAATTTTAAGGTAAAATATTGAAAAATCAATGACTGTTTCCTGCAATCTGTCACAAACAAATCAATCATAATCTGCACAGCCAGAGAGTATGATTTGAAGGAGATGAGAGCAGATGTAATTCTTGGCTGGAATCTCTCATTTCAAAATCACTTCACATAATGGTGTCATCATTTAAACACTTAGCAGCCACTGCAACTGCCACTCCTAACATCTAGTTGGACAAAACCGCAAGGAAGAGGAGGAGAAATGCCATTGCTGCTCTGTAAACAAACACTTCATTTAAATGGTTGCAACACTAGCAAATTTCACAGATGTAACAGCCAGGCTTGTCTCTCCACAGAAGTCCAAGGTGTTTTTCCTTCTCAATGGAAGATTGTCTATCAATTAGCCTCTCAAAACACGAAGCACTTTAAAACAAAACTGGGCTTCGCAGAAGTTATGCAATAATATCTTGTACTAATATTATTTCTTCAAATATTTCAATTTCATCCACTCCAAATTGCTCCTAACAGAATTACACATCAAATTCTCAAGAGATTAAGACAGGAGAATTGTCTGAGGTAGCTTTGTCTTTTTAAGAGCAATAAGGATTTCAGTGCTGCTTTGTCCTCTACAGGTTACTTTTCACATCTAATTTTCATTAAGCACACACTGACTCAACTTTAGTGTAGGTAACCACTGCACAGTACAAGGAAAAGCAAGTCATAACCTACATAAATTAATTGATAATATATTGTCAACTTGCACTCAAAGAGATTAACTGTTGTATATGGAATTACATTTGTATAAATGATCAATTTATACATAAAGAATTAACCACTGCACAGTCAAAATGCTATAAACTGATCTTTGTAAATCTGAATCATTTGTGTAAAACTAATCTGTTTTTATAGAGTAACTCTAATGCTTGGACTGAAATTATTTCCTCATTTGACCCCCTCGCCTCCCCCCAGACTACATTTTCACCTTGACACTGCAGCGTGCAAGAGACTCCTCTGCAGATCAGTCAAGACAAAAAAAGCAGCAGACAGGATGAAATTCTTGTGCCACTGCAACCGTGGGCCTAAGTCCGCATTCCTTGCACAAACAACATCGCAAATGCTCATGGAGTGTTCCACTCTGGAGTCTATAATTTGAGCTCTTAATCTTTAATGTGCAGAGCCCGTTATCACATATTCATTTTAATCACATTAACCTTACCAAGTCATATTTCTGAATATTTATCTCACAACTGTGAGGCTAAGAAAAAAAGTGCAATCTAAAAGATGAAATTATTTTCTCTTTTCTTGGGAAAAAAAAAAAAAAAACCACAAAAAACAAAACCCAAACAAACCTCCCTTAATACTGTTTTTAAAAATGAAAGAATAGGGCATATTGTACATCTAAGTAAACCTCCCCAAGGTTTGCCTTTCTTTAAAGTAGGCTTTAAGTCTCTTTATCGTCTACACAGAAAACACACATCTCTAACTCTTTATTGATACACATCAAACCCACTATTGTTTGTAACAGCTGGACAGACTCTCTTCCTTAGCAAAATAAACCACTAAAAAAAAAAAGGAAACTGAAGTCTTAGAGCAGAAGAAGTGATTACTGCCTGAGAGACTAAGTAAGGGCAGGGAAACTGCAAATACCAGCAGTGAACTGAATCAGCTTCTCCTGGGGAAAGGCCACTCTGCTGGGAAAGGAGGCGGCAGGAGGCAGAGGGCGAGTAATCGCCAAAAAGAGCGGCTCCTAGAAATGAGCAGCAGTTCCTCACTCTTTCCCTGGATGAGATCTAGAATGAAGCTATTCAACGGAGAGACAGCCTCAGGCTCATCAGCCCTTTTAAACCCCCTCCCCGGCCAGCCCTCGCTCACCACATGAAGTTGTTCTGGGGGGAAGCCGTGTGCCACACTGAACGTGTCGGCAGCTTTCCCCAGCGCCATTCCCCTGAGCCAGGTTGTTATTTCTTGTGACAATCACCTAATTAGGTGGGTCAAGAATCACAGAAGATAGAAGAGATCCATTCCTCCTACATGCCAGTTCTCCTATTTGTAAAAATGAAGGCACTAACTCTTCCCCTCCATTGTAAGGCATTTAATAAACACTAATAACAATTGAGTCAGTCACAT
The DNA here is from genome assembly GCF_037038585.1 of Patagioenas fasciata. NCBI lineage: Eukaryota > Metazoa > Chordata > Aves > Columbiformes > Columbidae > Patagioenas > Patagioenas fasciata. The sequence continues at coordinate 7,626,912 of NC_092532.1, forward strand.
CTTCCAGACAACACTGTCACATCTTTTCTTGCAACATTTGAGAAGTATTGGGCTCTGGAGGGAGCTCGCACACATTCCAGACAGAAAAAGACTTGCGGTGTCCATCCTTGGATGCGAGAGGTCACAGAGGGCTGCGCCACCCCAAACATTTCACAACAGCTCCCTGACAAGGGAAGCCCCAAGAAGAAAGAACAGCACATGCTGCGGCACTACAGATGTTCACGGAGAGTTCATGGGTCAGCGCCACAAGTGCTGTTTTCTGCTGGACAAAGCATTAAGATGCTGTAACAGCTATGAGGACAGTGAAGTCTTTCTGGTTAAGAAGTTGAACTAGCTTCAGGTTCTTGAATGAAAAGGTTTTTTTCTTCATTTCGTCTTTCCCAAGAAATCAAAAAACTACAGATTATGGAAAGGGCTGAAAAAAGATGACACTGGCTTAAAAAAAGCTAGTTGTATTTCCTCTAGTACCTACCTTCTTGATATATTGTTTTCACTCATGATGTTCATTTAAGCCACTAGCATATGTTCATTTATTTAATGCAGCTCCCAGTGATCACCGAACAATAAAGCAGTGTGTAGTTACATCATGCAATATTACTGATAGTATACTATTATCAATACTCTACCTGATGAAGTTTTACAGCCTTCATGTTTGGGTGTTACGAAAAGATGAATTATCCTACTTCAAAATAGCTCTGGCCTTCCAACAGTTCTTCCCTTCTTTAGCTTTGCTAAGCAAAGCTTAGTCTTGCTGAGCTCATCTGGAAAGGGCAAAAAAGGAAGAAAATAAAAGCATATTTACTACAATGCTTGTCATCTGCACCACATGATTTTCTTAACAGAAACAGGATTAAAGCTGATGTATCTGGAAACATTAATTCTGCATTTTGTTAGAGACAGAACCCAGTACCACAAAGGAAAATACCACTGCTGTAATGCCTTACTTAATGAATCATAACATACACAAAACAAATTACTTACCATTAGTGCTGAATAGGACTTAATATGGTTAAAAAGAGCTGCAAGCCCAGACGCATTCTGGCTTTGTACGAGGTCTCTCCCTGTACTCAGGCGGGTACAGGATGGGATGGACTGCTGGATTCGTTTTCACACAGAACCACAGAATGTTAGGGATTGGAAAGGACCTCAAGAGATCATCCAGTTTCCTCATCATGGACCTCACTGCATCTTCTCTTGGCTACATTCTGTAAGGGCAAAAATATGGACATATGGGAACAGGAAAATGGAACAAAAGATATTATTTGTTACTAATTGAGACAGCAGGTTTCTCTTGCAAACAAGGATTACAGATTGAGCAATGCCAGAGTTTCTTCACCCATTGATCTAGCACATATATTAAATCCTACAGACACTATGTTATTGCCACATCCCACTGGATGCTGTTCAGTTCTGCATTTTCTCAGAAGCTCGGCATAAACAGGTGCCTATGGAAATCAAAGATCTGTGAAATATGGAAATTTGATGGTATTCATCTAATGATTCAGTAATAGTATTAATAACTTGCTTTTGCTCAAAAGCACAACAGTCTAAATACGAGTATGGACACCAATTTAAATTCAAACATTTCTGAGAAAAGCAAAGGGCCCTAGTGAGGTAAACAGAAGCAGGGAGGTTACATGAACACATCTGGGTCATACAATGTGAACAAGGATGTCCTGGTCCCTTTATCAAGTCTTCCCATCATCACCTCAGCCAGCATCAAAGTCTCTCAGCGATCCTGCAGCCTCCTCTCAGACAGCTATCTGGGTAAGCTCAGTTTAAAGTTAACTTAGGGACACGGTAGCACAGTTTATACCACAGAGAATATCAGCTGAGTTTTAACTGAAGCAAGAAATTAAATACAGAAATAAACTTATGAAAAAGCAAAAGAATACCTTAAAAATAACTTCGGAAACCTGGGCTCTAGGGAGATGCTCTCTTCCCAAGAGGCATCCACATAACCTACGGCCCACAGAAGCTGGGAGAGGGAAAGGTCCCCCCTACACAACAGCCGGGAGGTCAGCGCAAAGTAATTCTTGCACCGCCAATATCATAAAGAAGTTGTAGGCACCTTTTTATAATGACAGAGTATTCTTAATAAAAGCTTCAAGCAGGTTTTATAGCTGCATATTATCTAATGAAACCAGTAATAAACAGCACTGTAGTGTTATTTAGTGCAACTCCAATACGCCAAGAGTCGCAAGCCCAGTGTCATTTATCACACAGGCTAAAACGTTAGTTCTTGGTTTTACAGTAGCAGCCAACCCTGTAGCTATTTTACCCCAGCACACTGCCATCTGGATATTGATACTTTGCTACGGGATATGAAAGAGAAGAGCATAGTTACCTAATACAGCTTAATTGAAAACAGAGGACCTGCATATCACACCACACATTATTCTATACAAAATTAAATCTGAAGGGCATGAAAAGTTCTATAGATGCCAGCAGAGAATATTTCAGGGATAAGCACTGAGTTCTTGATCTGCAGTAGAAATCCTGAGAAAAAGATGTGCTTATGAAAAGAAAAAGCTAGTTTTTCACTCTGTCAGAGAAAAAAAGAGCATCTCTTTCGGGCAGAGTAAGAGAGTGATCACTCGCAAGTTTGTTAGTAAAGTCTCTGTTACAATGACCCACATTCACTTTCGAAGGTCGAACCAGCTTGTTTTTTTTCCTTAATCATTTATACAGTAAAAACCAAAACAAAACAAAACAGAAAACCAAATCTTTTCTGGCTCTACAAATTCATTCACTTTAACCTGTAGAAAACAGCTTTAAGAATCATTTGCATCTGCATAACTATGTTAAGGACCAGAAACTAAAAAGCTCTAATATTAATAAAGTTGAGAAATTATGAACTGTCTAAAATAATTCTTTGGGTGTAAGGCTAGAAAGGGTCCTTGACTTTAGGTTTCTACTCAAACAAGTAACACCAAACTCTCGCAAACACCGGTCATAAGGACTGCAAATTTATGTAAGTACGGCAGATAAAATACAAACCCTTTTGAACATGATGCTGCTATGAAAAGTCGCCCACCTCTAACCCCACACTGAAGGCCAGAATCCCACTCCAGGAGTTCCCACCATGCTGCAGCACCTGCGGTCAAAAGGGAATTTGTCACTGTATGGAAAACTATAGGCACATGTATGTCCCATAAAATGGCACGGGAAGCTACAGCCATCCTTCCCACTCAGGTGCTCCTCTTCCACAAAAAGGAGTCAACTAACAGTAGATGGGGCTTGCTTTAAGTGAAAAACTTGTTTAGACATGAAAAAGAGCAGGTTTTCATTTTTTTCTGCTAAAGTCAACCTTTAGGAGAGCCTGTTTTTTGCCTATGCCCATGGAAATGTAAGCAAAATAAACTTTAAAGACATTCTTAACTTAGTTCATATTATGCCAACAAACTCAAGCAAATCACGGTGTTTAAGTTAATTGCAGGAAACTGAAATACAGTTTCAGGTTGTCCCACGATACTGTCAAGATCTTTGGAGTTACATGTTCAATACAATAACTACGTGCTTAAAAGGCTTGCCAGCTGCACTTCTGTGTATGGTTCTACTCCACATACTAAACAGGTTTGCTGATGCAATTTCAAAATGACTGAAACCGATAATCAGCTTTCTTTTAGCAGACAAAAAGTCATTTTACATACAAAGGCTTGCTGAGAAAAAAAGTTTGTCTAAGCCACCGAATATCCAATTGCTAGACACAGCAGAGTTATTCTAAGTGTTCACAAGTTTACACCTCAGTCTCAGAGCACAAACGCAGCGAGTGCCAACAAGCAGTCTCGGGTACAGTACGTGCAGGCACAAGAAACAACAGCGGAGTGAGGGGCGTCCTGCAGAGCTCTGCGGGGTCACTCACCCAGGCCCAGAGCCACCCAACACTGGCGAGTTCTCACCCTGGAACCCCCGGCTCTTCACCTCGGGGAAGCAGCAGCAACACGCACATGAGTATCTGCAGGAGTGCAGCCCCAAGTTTTACTGCCGATGCTTCAGCCAATATCTCAGCTGCATTGTTTTAGCTCTTGCTCAGCTAATAATGTATTGACTTAACAGAGAAAAATACAAGCTCCTCCTTCCTCTTTTGCACGCTAATTAGTTTTTACTTCCATGGTGGTACAAAGGTGTGAAAAGGAATTTTTTCTCTTTATGCTTAATTAAAAAAAGATAAAGTTCACACATATTTATTTTGTTCTGTTACTATATGAGTTGTTACTACTTTTAAATGCACTATATAAAACACCTCCTAGCAGATGTTTCCAGCAGCAATTTCCACTGTCATCTTAGTATTTTGTTTATGAGGACAGCTTTAAACAAACCAGAGTATCTAGGAGTGGAATTATCATTATTATTATTATTATTACTATTATTATTAAGATTCCCTTTAACTTCACATACAGATCTCTCAGGAATATGTTCACAAATTGAACTGGAGAAACAAATTATTCAGTAAGTGTCTAAGGTCAGGTACTCTGATTAAGAAATATCAAAAAGGTTTTGAGAAAACAGCCTCCTTCTCATCTATCCCTGTAAAAAGAAGGAAAAAAAAAGTTGAAATGATCTCCTAATGCATCTCCCTTCATAATTCATGCCGAAAGATGACATTTTCTCAGGATCTTAATTAAGATAATGATGAACACCTGTGTCGGCATTCTTTGGCAAGACAGCATTATCCATCATAATCTTTTAAGTACTCTCAAAAAAACCCAACAAAATCGTATGACGGAACCAATCTGTTGCCTCTTCTTGCACTAAGTTTTACATCTCAGACACACACAAGAACGATTAGATCTTTAAATACTGCAATAAAAGTGGGATCGTTAGATTTTAAACTTTCAACAGAAAGTAGCTATTAAAGTAATTAAATTAAGGTGTATCATATCCAAGATACTCAAGTTTAACTCCATGCACCACAAGCCACCTGCAGTTAGAGACTAACAGTGGCTGTGCTTTTAAAATACAGTTTGCTGTTATTTTGAAGATCACCCTGCCCCTTTTCCCCCTCCCAGAAAATATTCACAGCTGACTCCTATTATATGTTCATGCACTCATTTATTAAGTTATTTTACACTGTACCACATATATTTGCACACCCTAAATGAAATTACACAAATGAAGCCAGTGTAGAAAAACAAATATCCAAGTTCAAATATCGCTACATTTTGGGTCACCACATTTTGTGCAGTCATTTCAAACCCAAGTTCCCCTCATGTCAAAAACCCTACTGGAGCCGGACTACTAAAGTAAGCAAAGACCGTTTTAAACAGCTTTGCAGGACCAGTCCGTCAGACTGAGGGCTATAAAAATAGTGACCTTTATTATTTATTTACACAAGCTCAAATTAAATTCACAAGCCTTAATTTAAATACAGTGAAGAGCGCACAGCCAGTCTGTAAATCCTACCCATTGTTAAGAAAGAAGTGAATGGTCAATGTTTCTTCTATTGCATTAAGGGTTCCAAGAAATTATGACAAAAATAAATAAAGTACAAAATGTTAATATCAACTTGCACTTACATCATTTCACTGGCAGCTGCAAAGCAAACACCTGATATTAAGAACTTATCCATACCTTCAAATGTACATACCTTAAGTAAAAATCAAGAGAAGCGAATGTATCCCCAAGCCACACATTTGTTAACAAAACTGATAAAAACTGCATAAACAAGAGTCTTGAAACAAACTTCTTATTGCCCTTTAATCAAAGAGCTGAAAAGTCTTGCAAAGCAGATTAGTCTTAGGCTTTCACATTTTAATATGCTTCTATCAGAGGAAGAAGTTGCTGTGACTAGTCATTCAGTAGAGCTATCAATGTGCAAATAAAGCAGAAAATAGAGACATCCTTAAGAAATGAGTCTCAAATTTGATATAAAGTGAAGGTGACAACCACAGCAAGAGAACTATAAACTAAATGTTTCAATATCTCGAAGAATTATCTACAGTTCTTTTAAAACTGCAAATAAAATAATCGTGGTATAATGTAGTGAAAATGTCAGTTTGATAGACACAGTCCTGATGGCTTTAGAGTCCTATCGCTACCGTTTATTAATCAGCTCTGGTATTATGCTGCAATGCATGAAAGTATGCATGAACTCACCACAGCTTCCAAAATGCACGCCTACAGAAGCAAGATTAGTAGAACATCAGAAATAAAGAGGGTAATTTTACATGACATTAACCTTACCTCCTCCTCAAAAAAGTCAGATGCCATGGGAAGATAGTTAAAACTTCTGCTTCTCCCTACAAAGAAACAGGCAAGGAAAAGCAGTTACTCATTCTACTCACGTATGAAATGAATATTAAATGTCTAAAACTTTACCAGGTGATACCTCACTCCTCGAACAAGGGGCATTGTCAGAGGATTGTGACAGAAGTACTTTTCAGTGCAAAAAGAAACGCGGCGCTTCAGAGCGAGGGCTAAAATTAACCCAGGGACAAACATCAGTGACACCGAGCAGCTGAAAACTGATGAAAGTGCACACCTGTGTGGAGTGAGCCTGTAAGAGAGCGTACGAACGCCTTTCCGGCTACCAGGGGCAGAACCACATGGGTTTTAAAAGAGAAAACACCGTACACTCCCAAGCAAGAAAAACAAAAACCAAAACAAACATTTAAAAAAAAAAAAAGAAAAAATAGTTTAAAAAAAAAAAAAAAAAAAGTGTGGTGAAGAGAAAGGAGGGAAGCGCCAGACAAAGCGCTGCTCGCCAGCAGCACCCAGGAGGGTGCCGAGGCCCAGCTCGCCGCGCCGGGCTCCCGCACGCCGCTCCCGCGATCGCCGCCTCACTACGGCGCCCGTCCCGGACGGCGCGGTCGTGCCCTGGGGCTCGGTACGGGGGAATCCGGCCCCGGGACCGCGGCCGAAAGCGGCTCCGGCACCACCGCGTCCCCAGGAGCGCCCGTCCGCGGGCAGCGCTACGCCCGCCCGGCAGGGGGCGCCGCAGCGCGGCGGGGCAGCGCCGCCACGGGAACCCACGGCGCCGCCGTCCCGCGTTGCGGAGGGATGCGCTGCAGCCCCGCTTGCTCACCTCGCCGGCCGGGGCCGGCCCGACCCGCCGCTGCCACAGGCGGAGCGGAGCCCGGCTGGGCTGGGCCGGGAAGCGGCTGCCTCGGCCCGCAGCGCCTCCGCGTGCCGTCCTTTCAGCACCGCTTCCGGACTCCCCGGCAACAGCGCCGCGTGCAGCCACCGCCCCTCCACACCCCCTCCTCCCCGTGTTGATGGACAGCTCGCTCGGCCAATAGAAGAAGGGGAGGACCGACTCCCGGTGGGAGGACAGCCAATTATACGTCGGGAGGGGCGGGGGCGGGACTGGCGGGGCCACGGCCTGCTGGGTACTGTAGTGCGCCCCCCCGCCGACTCCGGCCCCCGGCCCTGCCGTGATTTCCCCCGGAGGCACCGGGGAGAGCGCTCCGTGCCCGCTCCGTCCCTTCTTGTCCTTCCCGTGGTTGCTCGGGAAGGCTCAGCCAGTGCCCCACCGTTCGACAGGGAGGCTGCGGCCGCTGCCGCCGGGACGGAGTCCCGGAGGGACGGACGGTGTGGGGCGGCGTCGGTGTCGCCTTCTCGGCGACCCGACCCTGGGAGATCCTGCCCCGGCCCTTCTTAAAGCACACATCCCCTCCCCTCGTCTCCGCGTCCGGCTCGCTGGGGCCGGCGGCGAGAGGAATTACGGCCGAAATGCAAAAGTTACAAGAAAACAAAATAGATGAGATAAATCTAATTAAATCGGCCGCCCCCTCGGTGTGAGGTGGGTCCCGAGTGGCTGGGGGCGCGGAGCCGCGGCGCAGGTTTCGCGGGCGCGGGGGCAGCGCCCTGCCTCAGCCGCGAGGGGAAAAAAAAAAGCCAGAAGGGTATAAATCGGGATATGTTCCTGTTGGGAAATATATCTGATGGAATCAAAGGAGATTACATCTCCCGATCGGCGGGGATTTATCCCGGTTCATATGGTTTTAATCTGCTTTCGCCTCGACCCTTTTATGATCCGGGGAGGGTAGGATACCGGTGTATTCTTTAGATCCGCGGGCAAACCCTCACTGTGAACGATTTCTGCAGCCCCATCTCCGCCCCCACCGCTCCCCCTCCGATCCCCCTTCTCCCGGGGCCGGCGCAAACCCGCCGCAGCTCCGCTCGCACAAGCGCCGCAACAGGTCCGGCGGTGGGGCGGCCCCGGCGCGGCTCCCGCCCCGACAGCGCGACCGGCTGCGCATCCCAGCGCTGCGGGACCGGCCCGGGCTGCGGCGCGGCGCTTCCCCGCCGAAAGTCGCCTTTTTTTGTTTAGAAGAGAAAAACTGCCACCACCACATACCCCCCGTATATTCCACCTCCAGTGATTTAGTGGAAGGAGGGGCAGGGGGCAGAGAGCAAGAGGAGGGGTGGCTGCGCAGAGGGGGAGTCGGGCGGCTAATAAATCTTATATATTTTTTTTCATATATTGATTGGCTTGCATTCCGGCGCAGCGCGGCTCCGCACGGTATTTAGCACATGCAGAAAGTTGAAGCTGATCTTAAATGGCTCGGAGGTGACTGCAATCCAGGAGCCGGCGCACTTGAGCCTCTGAGCGCTGGGGAGGGCCGAGGGAAGCGCGGAGCCCTCCCGCTGGTTGGGCCCGGCCGCGGCAGCCCAGCGGGGTCCTGCCAGTCCTTCCACTGACAACACCCCGCGAAGGAGGAGCCTCGCCGGGCCGCGCAGAAGGCGTCAGGAGCTGCGATTTCCAACTTAGCATCTTGGCAGGACCCTTCGGAAAGCGAGAGCGAGGAGGAAGGGGGGGAAAAAAAAAGCCCCCCGGTGCAGGGGGGGAGAGAGAGAGTGCGAGGGGAAAAAAAAAAAAAAAAAAAGAGAGAGGGGGAAGCGAGGGGGGGAGAAAAAGGAGGAAGCGGTGCCAGGCTGCAGGCGAGCGCGGAGCAGCAGCCCCGGCAGAGAGCAAGGTGCCGCCGCTGCCCAGCTGGCGAGGGCGGAGAGGCTCCCGCGAAGCCCCGGCCGCAGCGGCCCCAGCCCGGCAGAGCGGCCGCTCCCTCCCGGCGCCTTGGGCTCCCGGGTGTATGTACGCGCCTGGCCATGTCGTATCCTCAGGGTTACTTGTACCAGCCTTCAGCGTCCTTGGCTCTCTACTCGTGCCCGGCGTACAGTACCAGCGTGATCTCCGGACCCAGGACCGATGAACTTGGGAGATCTTCTTCGGGCTCCGCTTTTTCCCCTTATGCCGGATCTACCGCCTTTACCGCCCCTTCCCCGGGTTACAACTCCCACCTCCAGTACGGCACCGACCCGGCCGCCGCCGCCGCCGCCGCCTTCACTTCCTACGTGGTAAGAGCAGCCGCGGGTCGCCGGTACCGCACCGGGTACGGCGGGCTCCCTCGGGTGCCTGACCCCCGCCGCCCTTTCCTCTGGTCCTGCTTTTTGTTCCGATTTCATTTTTGAGATATCGGGGACAAAAGGGAGCACGGCTCCCCGCCTCGCCGCCCAACTTTCCCGCATCGCCGCCCTGTGCTGCCGCACACTGTTGCTGGCGGCGGGCAGGGCCGGGCGCGGGGGGAGCCGCCGGCACGGCCCGGGCGAGATGGGACTGGGGCAGGCGGGGACCCTTTTCGTTCCCTCAAAAAAAAAAAAAACAAAATAAAATAAAACAGCAATCGTAATTCCGCAACAACTACCTTGTTGCGGTTGAAAAAGGGAATTAAGCCAGCAGTGGTCGGCGATGGGAGAAATCCGGGCGATAAACCCGGCAACTTTCCCCTGCACGGCGGTAATTAGGCTGCTTAAATATTGCAGAGTCCTAATCTCATGGCCGCGAGCCTCTCCGCGGGCGCTGCGCGGGGACGGAAGGGCAGGCAGGGAAGACAGGGCGCTGCGCGGCCGTGCGCGCCTGCGGGGCACCGCGGGGCCGGCCCGGGGCATCCCCGCCGCGGAGCCGCGGCCGCCGCCAGTGCCCCGCAGTGCCCCCAAAAAGCCGGGGAGTTTTGCTCAGTGTCTCCTCGCTGTTTAAGGTCTAGGCAGAGTTTCACAGTTTCTTTTTTCCGTCTTTCATTCTTTCTGTTGTCTGTGAGATTTTTTTTTTCTTTTTCTATCTTCTCTATTTTTTTTTCCTCCTCCCGACCCTGGCCTGGCAGAGGAGTGGCCCAGCCCGGGCGCCTGGGCCCGACAGGTTGCCCGCTGCGATCGCAGCCCGGGGGGGAAGGAACGAGTCCCCCCACCGTTGACCGCCCCCCCTCGCTGGGGTCCCCACTTGCTTTTCCGCGCTTGTCTTTGGGCGACAAGCGCCGGATTGCTGCAAGCGGCCAGGGGCCGGAGCCTCCCGGCCCCGGCGAGCCCCCAGGCCCTTCCGCCTGTTCTCCCACGAAGGAGCTGGAGGAGAAGCCGGGCAGGGCCGGGCGGCGGGGTGCGGGCAGGGGCGGCGGACAGGCCCTGGCGCTGCCCTTGCCGTGTCATTGCCGCCCCGCGGCCGCCTGACCTCGCCCCGCGGGGCCGCTCTCCCCTCTCTCTCCAGGGCTCGCCCTACGACCACACGCCGGGCATGGCCGGTTCCCTGGGGTACCACCCGTACGCGGCGCCGCTCGGCTCCTACCCCTACGGCGACCCCGCGTACCGCAAGAACGCGACGCGGGACGCCACGGCCACCCTCAAGGCCTGGCTCAACGAGCACCGGAAAAACCCCTACCCCACCAAGGGCGAGAAGATCATGCTGGCCATCATCACCAAAATGACCCTCACCCAGGTCTCCACCTGGTTCGCCAACGCGCGACGGCGGCTCAAAAAGGAGAATAAAATGACTTGGACGCCGCGGAACCGCAGCGAGGACGAGGAGGAAGAGGAGAATATCGACCTGGAGAAAAACGACGAGGACGAGCCCCAGAAACTGGAGGAGAAGGGGGACCCCGGGACGCCGGACACCGGTAGGCAGCGGGCTCGGCCTGTCCCGCCGAGCGGGCAGCTGGGGCGGGGGGAACCGCAGGACAGCGCTACGGGCCTGGCGGCAGCAGGGCCGGATTGGGGCGGCCAAGTGGGTGCACGGATTTGGGGGCGCAGGGCGAGCCCGAGAGCTGTCCCCTACCCTTTCTGTCCTTTTCCCCCCTGCAGGAGCCGCGGATCCCAAGGCAGTGCCAGGCTGCGAGCGCCTCCAGGAGTCCCCCGGCCCCCGGGAGGCCGAGGGTGGCCTCAGCGACTCGGATTGCAAAGACCCGGTGGAGGAGCGGCTCGACGGGCCGCCCGCTCCCCCCAAGGCGCCCGGCTCTTCCCCGCTGTGCCCTTGCCCGGCGAGCCGCGGGCCGCCGCCTGCGGGCGGCGAGGAGCCCCAGCCGTACCGCCCGCCCTCCGCCGCCGCCGGGCCGCTGCACGCCGCCGACCTGCACCCGCTGCTGCCCGCCGCCACCGGCGCCTCCGTCATCCACTCGCCGCAGCAGGCGGCCCTCGCCAAGCCCAAGCTCTGGTCGCTGGCCGAGATCGCCACCTCGGCGGACAAGGCAAAGGAGGCTGGCGGCGAGGCGGCGCCCCCCGGCCCCGCCGTGCTGGGCGGCGGCGGCCCGTCGCGTTCGCCTCCGCGGCCGCGCTCGCCGGCAGCGCAGTGCCCCTTCCCCAACGGGGCGGTCCTGCCGCGGCCGCTCTACTACACGGCGCCCTTCTACCCCGGTTACACGAACTACGGCTCCTTCGGGGCCCTGCACGGGCACCCCGCCGGCGGCCCCGCCGCCGCCGCCCCCGGGGCCCACTTCAATGGATTAAACCAGACTGTCCTCAGCAGAGCCGAGAGCCTGGCTAAAGACACTAAAATGATCAGGAGCCAGTCCCAAGTAGACCTTTGCAAAGACTCACCCTACGAACTGAAGAAAGGTATGTCCAACATTTAATATCGGCTTCTCCTCCTCAACCCTTCCGGGACTGTGGTTTTGTTATTTTTTCTTTTTTTTTTTTTTTTTTTTAATTTATTGAGAGAAATAATAAGTTGCTTTGGCAGTTATTTTTCCACTACCAAAAGAAAAACAAAACAAACAGAAAAAGGCCAGCTCCCCCTCCCTCCCAGCACCCCCTTCAAAAGTTTATAGAGTCTATTGGAAATGGCTGGGTGGAAACGGCCCAGAAATGTCTTAACCAAGTGAAAAGCAAACGAGTGACATGTTCTCTCTCACACACACAAAGAAAGATTTGTATGAAATCTTATTCTGTATATTTAATGTAGCTTTTTGTATTTAAATTGATAATACAGTATCTTTGAAGTAAATTATGAAATCAAGACATCTGTACAGGCATTAATGTTGTTTTCGTAATATAAATATATACATTTCTGTGTCTTTTTCCGAATTGTTTCATAGTTTCAAAATATATATATACAAGTTTAATTTAATTTTTTATGCCTATTGGTTTTTTCTTCCCTTGGGTGTGAGCTAAACTATAAGGCAAAAAAAAAAAAAGGAAATAGGTTATACTTATTAGATACAAAAACCTGCAGCCGCCTTTGTAAAATGCGAATATTTAATTAAAAGAGATTTTTAACAGAAACAAAAACACTCTTTTTTTTTTTTTTTTTTGCAACGGGCAGATACGTACATAACTGCGGGAAAATGCACGTTTTAAAAGAGATGCGGGGCTCCGTTTAGGACCCTGCAGTAATATCTGGAGCCTTTTCCAAAGTGCCTGGCGATTTCTGCAAGGCCGGGCTCCGGTAGAGTCCGCGGGGCCGGGGAGAGGCGAGCGGTGGCGGCGGCAGTGCGACGGGGACAGGGACAGGGACGGGCGCGGGGAGCGACACTGCTTCTGGACGTAGAGGCTTAAACCAGGCCATGCACAAAAGCACTTGTTAGAAACACCAAATCGAAGCGCAGTCCCATCTTTTAACCTAATTACTTCCAATCAGTGTCGTGTTTTATGCAAAGCAATCAGCCGGTGAACTTTGCTAATGAGTTCGATTTTCTGCCAGATTTAGCCCGCGTCGCTGCTGCAGAGGTGCTGCGGCGGTGTCGGGGATGGGGATTGCACTGGCAAAGGCACTCTGTGCGGCGGGGGAAGCCTCGGCCTGTTCGCCCCCCCTCCCCACCCCCGGCGTTGTGCACCGCTGCCCTCGGCCCAGGGGACGGCGCGGGCCGGGCGGCCGCGCAGCTCCGCGCAGGGCTGACCGCGGGCGCGGTGCTTCCCGGCGGTGGCAGGTAGGTGTCACACTCGGCCCGAGTTTGGCTCCTGCCGCCCGCTCGCCAGTGCGGGAGCCCCGCGGGGCCGCCGCGCTCCGCTCCGCGCAGCGCCCGCGGCGGGTGGCAGACTGCGGCGGCCGACGGGGCTGTGGACAGGGCGCTCCCAGCCACCAAACGTCCCCCGTGTACGGGGACAGAGGGAGCCTTGAGGCCTCTCAGCGCGTTTCTCTCGCTGCACAGCCCAGGCCAGGGGGAGAGCGGGTGCCCGAGCGAGTTCGGTGCTCCCCTGCGGCTCTGGAACTTCAAACCACCGCCCGAGAATCAGTCCCCGTCCGTGCCGGGATCCCGGCGGCCCGCGTCCCCTCCGAACAAATAACGGCGAGGAACTGTCCGAGCACCCAACTCTGGGGACGGGTTTTTCCCTGCTCAAATCGGATTTTGTGGGTGTCAGTTGTACGCGAGCACATCGACGCTGTTAACGTGATGGGAATGTCGCTGGGACCGGTGGAGCTGGTGCCGAGACACCCCTCCGTTTTGTTTGGGTTTTTTTCTTGACGTGCCAGATAATTATTTTGTAATCTCTTCAACTTTGTCAGAGCCATTTACTAGCTGTAACAGGTTTATTCATGCATATTTACATTATACAGGATTTTAAATAGTAGTTTGTATTTTATGTTTTAAAGATGCGGTCCATGTCTACTTGATTATACATCTTTGTAGATAATCTGGTTTAAAATCAAAATTGTTTCAAGCTGAATGTGTAAAGAATCAAATATTCCTGGGATAATAGTATGTTATTTTGTCACTTTATAAATTATAAATGAATTTTTAAGAAATGCTCGAATACCTCGGTTGGATCTTTTATTTCCAGTCGGGGAGACCTGCAGGAAGGCGTATTTTTTGCGCGGCAGTGAGCTTTATCAGACTCACTCGTTTTGTTTAAAACGGGAGAAAGTTTGCGTGGTGAGGGGCAGAGCTGTTCCGGAGCTGACAGAAAGGCGCCCCCAGCCCGGGCCCCTCCCGGCACCCTGAGTCCCGGCGGACATCGCCTTTGGCTGAACTCGGCTGAAGCTCCCGAACGCCCTTCACTCTAGGGAGCCCACAGAGCCCCTCCGGACCGTGCTCCGGAGACAACAGGTCCCGCAATGGAACGACTATCGCAAAATAAATAGGTTGTAATTATTTATCTAGCTGTGGATTTTTTTTTTTTTTTTATTTAGTCGTCGCTCTACCTTTCACCAGCTGATCTTCCTATCTCTGAAAAAGCTATTTTGCAAAGCAGCTTAGGAGCTTCGCTTGTTCAAAAGCCCTATTCCTTATAATCGGGGCTATTTCGAATAGCTCTATCAGCGATCTCAGTACGGTTTTCGTTTGATGTATAAATTGCTAAGGGAATTAACCGTTTACTTTAGGTTGCAGCCTATCACTTATTTTAAGCCACAACTATTATTGTAGCCCCATCGATTTCACACAACAATTTTATTCTTCTCCCTTTTCCCCTGCCACAGCCGATGTACTGTACAGCCTGTCTTTAACATAAGTGCGACTTTCTCAATTTCTTTTTTTTTAACAGGGCAGGGGTGAAGGGATCAGCGTCCGGGATTTCTTTTTGTCTCTGGCTTGTTAATCTGTTTTTTAATTTTTTTTTTGAGGATATCTTAAAATAAAAACAATGTCTGCTGCCAATTAAAGCTGCCATAGGTTGCTCAAGAGCAGCCCCGAAGAGGCCGGGAGCGACGCCTCACGCCGAAGCGGACCCCTGCCGCTTCCGCGGACGTTTGAGGACAGGAGGGGTTCGTCTCCGCGGCTGAGTGATTTTGGGTCTACCGAGGGGGAAGAGCGGGGCTGGCGGTGGGGCCCTGCGGGCCGGGCTCCCACCAGCGCGCATGGGAGCAGGTGCTCGCCCATGGGCGCAGGTGGGGACGGCCCAGCCTCCGCGGGGCGCCGCTCCGCGCCCGCGGGAAACAGCTCGCTCCTTTCCGCTCCCCTGTCGCCCAGGGCGACAGCCTTCGACGCAGCCTTGATGGGGCGGGGGGAGGGACAGTGATCCACTCTGCCGGCTGCCCCGACGGTGCGAGTTGAGCAGCGCAGGTGGCAGCGGGGTGCGGCGCATGGGTCGTCCTCTCCCGCAGGTGACAGTCCCGGGGATCCGGGACCGTGGAGGGGCGTGCGGCGGCTGCCGGCGGAAAGCTGAAGCTCTTCTCGGGAGCCAGAGCAGCGCCCTCTCCACGCCCGGTCGACCTAGGCGCCCTCTCCCCGGGAAGGGGCTTCCCCGGGGAAAGCCCCCAGATGCCCCGGGGCCGGGACGTTGTGTGCCGGTGGGCCCGTTGTTTCCCCGGCTCGCCGGGGAGTACGAGAGGGAGCCTGGGGCTGCAGCCAGCGGTTCCATCCACGGGAAATTCCCGTCCTGGAGGAAAACGGACAGAGCTGGGGGTGCAGCTGGCAGCCAGCACAGCCCCCGAGCTCTGGCGGGATCCCCCTGTACCTCCAGCCCCGCTTCTCAATTGCGAGCACAGAGGGCGGGAGAGGCAGGGAGCCTGGCGCAGCCCGCAGCCCTGCTGCTTCCCTTTTCACGCTTAAAAACAAAACAAATCTTAATTTAGACCCTCAACACGCCGGACCGTGTTTACATCCCCCCCGCTGCTCTCCCCGCGAGTGTTGCTTTTCCAATTGTCCCGATTAACCTACGGGGCTCCCGCGCAGCGCGGAGCCTCCGCGGCGGCCGGGACGGCGCGGTCGCGTCTAATTGGCTTATTTGGCTTCTCCCCCCACACACCCCGGTAAGAGGATCTGAACAGCATCTTCTCTTGTCGTGCCTAGGAACTGCTTGAAAGCCCCTCCGCCAAGACAACACGGGGAATCACACGGTCAACAAGTTTAAAGGAGTCGACTGAAAAACACCACAGGGTTTTGCAGTAGGGAAAAGTACATGAACTTCAACCCAAACCCCTTCTTCGGCCAGACTTCGGAGGGGGCACGTACATGAATTATAAAACAAAACAAAAGAAAAAAAAAAAAAGAAAAATACAAGGAAAAAAAAAAGGGAAAACTCGGCCCCTCATCCCGGCACGGCCGTCGCACAGCGCCGATCCGCAGCCGCGGGAATTCCGCACCCGGCAGTGCGGTGCGCCCGGCTCCGCGGCACCGCCCCAGCAGCAGCAGCCGAGCCCGGGCAGCCTGGGAGCAGCACGGGAGTACCAGGGGAGCCCGCCCCCCCCCCGCTCCCCTCGCTCTGTGACCTGCCTAGATTATTAGTAAGGACATCTGTGGCTGGCAAGGGAACAAGTGTTACCAAAACCAGAAACGGCTGTTTTTCCAAATGAGCAATATGTTAATTCCTCATTCCCCCTCTGGTTTCTTTAAAACCTGGCACAAATACATCAATAGCGGAGAATAAGGAGCCTTTGCGGAGAACAAGTGGCAGTTTTGAATTTACCTTTTGTGTGCGCCTCAGATGCAATCTTGAGGCATTTTCTTCCCTCTCTCCCACAGAAAAAGAGTGTTAATCTGCCCTATCTTGGGACCCAAAAGGATTGGAGTGGAGTAGATATTCACTGGAATCACATGGGGGAATAAGGGTCTTGCTTTATTGAATCATCAAATCCCAGGAATGAAGCTCTTAATTAATTATGGGTGCTAAAAATTCAGGCCAGCTGTTTCTTTTTACTTGGCTCTGACAGAGAAAGACAAAGTCTACATCGGGATCTTCTAAGGCGCATTCAGCATAAATCAGCGCCCTCGGCGGCGCTCCCGGCCGCGGCGCGGCCCGGCGGTGACAGATGGCGCATTGTCCCCGCATTCCTCCACCGCGCCTCCGCGGGGTGCGGAAGCGACCGTCCGACGGCGCGGCCCGGCCCAGGGACCTTTCTCTGCCGGGGCAAGGGCTCAGACGAGGCCGGCAAGGGACGGGCCGCGGTCGGCCGAGGAGCCGGCCTTGCTCGACGGGTCGGCCGCGGCAGAGTAGCCTGCGCGGCCGCTGCCTTTTCTTGCCCGACAGCGCTCCGCTGGGCGCCTCCTTCCCGGCGGCAGCCCCAGAATGCGGCGTCGAGCGACTGCCCCGGCTCTCAGGCTGCGGCCGGAGTCCCGGAGCCTAACGCCCCCTCAAATCCCCCGACGTGGCCCCCGCTGCAGTCAACACCCTCGGCGCTCCTACTTCTTCCCCAAAGGCAGAGGCGTTTCCCTGCGCGGGCTCCGCGGCTGCTTCCCGCAAGGAGCTGGAGGCGGCGGGTGTCGCAAGGGCGCGGAGAACCACGCAAGAGGTGCTGCAGCCAGGACAGGTCACCTCGCTGCCCGCCTATCGGGCCCCTCTCTTTGGGTCGGCTGCGTGTGTTTAATACCAGTTACTCAACGGGAGAGCTCCGCATTATTTTCACGGCTGATTTGCAGGGGCGGCGGCCGGAGGCTGCCCGAGCCCCTCTCGCCTCCCCTCGCAGAGAAATCTTTGTCGTTCAGCCCGGCGGGGCCAAACGCGGCGGGAGGCCGGAGCGGGGCCGCCCAAGAACTCCCCGGGGTCCGGAGCGGCTCTCGTCGCGGGGCTCCGCCACCGGGCGCTGCCAACCTCCTCAGCCAGAAATCTCTTCACCTCCAACTACCAGAAAATAAATGTCCTCCGCACGGCGTTACTCATCTGTTATAATTAGAGCATGTGCGAACTCGCAGCGTGCCGGGAGCCCGGCTCGGGCTGATGCAGGCACTTGTGCAATAACCACCCCGTTCTGCCGCGGCGGTGCTGCACGGCCGGCCCGGCAAGGGGCCCGGCTCGGGGCCGCATCGCGCCCGCCGAACAGCGCTGCCCTGCGCCCGCCCCTGCGGCCGGGACGGGGGTCTTGGTCCAGACACCTCTTTTCCAGCGAAATTGGCTTTTATTTGCTTAAAGCAAACCACAGACCTCTCCACGCTCATCCCTGATGGATGCAAATGTAAATGTGCACTTATTTAATTGGATCAGGTCCCAAGATAAAAGAGATAAACGGCTCCCAGTTTGCCAAGTTATTTTCAGAGGCATGCAGTGATGTGTGGAGGGAAAGTTAATGAAGAGACACACTGTACTTAAAATACCTCGGGTCTAGACTCGGGGAGGGGGAAGCCTCGGACACCGAAGCGGCGGGCGGCGCTGGGCTCTGCGCGGGCTCCCCGCACGGCGCGCAGAACCGCGGAGCCGCAGGGAACGGCCTCACCTGAGCCGCGGCGGGGCGGGGGAAGGCTGCGCCGTGCGAGGCAACCGGTGCTCTTCCCCTCTTCCCTCCACCAAATTGTTCTCCGTTACTGCCGTCTCCCTGTGTTCCTCCCCGTGTTCTACATCCGTATGCATGAGACATTAACAGACGGTTATTGATACAAACACAGTTTTTGTTGCTAAAGGCCTTCCAAAACAAATTCTCCGGCTGAATGCCAATGTATGCATGTTGGCTGGTGACAGCTGATTAGTGAAATGATTTACGGCCAAGTTAAAAAAAATGATACTGTCAAAGGCAGCAATTTGAAAAAAAGATAAGACAGCACAGCCTCAAGGCTTCCCACTGTAAAGCCACCCAACAAATCTAAACCTACACTACAAATACCTGAAACACTCAAGGAATCAATTGGTCGCAGATTAAATACAGTCTCTATTCTGACTTGCCCTGGTAATCCGCAGCTCTCCACAGGAGCAGCCCCTCGACTGATGCCTCCAGCCTCACCTGCAGCAGGGCCCGCTCCTGCCCTGCCACCCCGCCGGCCTCCCGCCAGCCCTGACATCGGAGACTTAGGCCTCCTTTTTGTTTCAAGACTTCTTCTCTCATTAATTGATTAAAAAAATCCCCCTTTCCCTCATTTCTCTGCAGCTCTTCTTCATAAAGAAAGCTTTTGCTCTGCAATAAAGTAAGAGACTTTGATCCCAGATCATCCTCTTAGGCCTTCCAGCTGAAATCAGCGGAGAAACTATGTGGAGTTATTGTTCGCACTTGCTGCACTTCTGATTCAGAAAGGGCTGATTTATTAGCTTGTCAAGGGAAGCATTGTTCAGGAAGGCAATCAAAAAGCACTTACCTAGCTAAACTAAAATTACTGCCTTTTCAGTGGCTAATTTGTATAACTCCCATGGAGGAACTTGGGAAGTGTTTGATGAGGCATAAAATGATGATTAATGAATTTATTGGCCTGCTGCTCATCAAATAGGAGTAGTATATCTTTCCTCTATTGGGCGTTGGGTCTAATGCTACATGTCTGTGTAAAGCAAGTCCAATATGATCTCCTTTTTAGCCCCCTTTTAACCCCCATGACCTGAAGAATATCTCCGTGTAACAGAGGCAACATCAGGGGACTGCAGAGACAAAGAGCCTGTTTGATAAAACGGTAAATGAGAAAGGCGAGGAAAGTTGCTGCAGGGACAGATCTGCTCAGTTTTCGGCTTTCAATCACTTTGACTACTGAAGTGGGAAGAATGCAGAAACTAGATAAGGTGTGAGAAGCGAAAAGAAAATGACAAACCAATTTTAACTTTCATAAAGGATTCAGCCAAACAACTTCATTGCTACTTGAGAGAACGAATGAGTGCGGGAAGTGCCGGGATTGCTGAGTGATCAGGCACGCTGCAGCCCCTCACCATCCGGCAGTGCAGGGAGAGACAGGCAACGTGCCCCCAAACTGGCCATTTTGAGCCCATAAATTTCATGTTCTTTTCCTCCACCGAAATAGCTTGGGGCTTTCTCCTCTGATCAGTGTTTAATGCTTGAATCACTATTTTGGAGCCAAGGGCTTCCAAGAGAAATGACATGCTTTCCTCCTTTTAAAAGCTCATACTAAATTACTGGTGATTCTGTGCCCACCTGCACACACATGTGACCGACAAGGTATCTTATGCCCTACACATTGCTGCTTTGAACAGGTTAAGACCACCAGAAGATCAGAAACATTGTTGACATTCTCAAAAACTTGTTATAATAAATTTTCTGGAGATCTGGAGTCAGAAATCCTCCCAGGATTGAATCAATTTAGCTTCCACGCACCATTCCCTGTTCCTGCAGCTCCGAAGCTTGTTGAGGGATCTGCAACTCGCACATCTTCCAGCGAAGGTGCACATGCCTCAGCTGGAGCCTGCTGCCAAAAAGGCAGCTTCTCTCGTTACCTTTTGGGGCTTCACAGAAGTACCCTCAGGCCTGCATGTCAGCAGCCCACTGTGCTGAAGACTGAGAAGGTGCAACAAGAACATTTTGCAGAACTACCAATGTAGCGATCAACACTTGCTGAAATGATGTGATATTTCAGGCTCCAGTAAAGCTCTGAGGAGCAGGGAATGGTAGCACGGAGGTGTCTGGCAATCGCAGCAGCCTGTCTCCATCTCTGCGCCTTCCCTTTGTGCCTCTGCGTGCAAAGCCAGAGTGCGGCCCTCTCCATGCTCCTTCAGAGGACAGCCAAGAATGAAATGCAGGCTCTTGGGCGAAGCAGTGGGGAATTCCTTCCTTTTGGCATCTCTTTCTGTTACAATTCAGTCTCGTGTATTTTTCCCTTTCCATGACTTGCTCTGTTCTAAGCTACGTTAGGAGGTGGCTCTGAAGACCTCCATGAGCTGCATGGGAACTGGCTGAGACTGGTCGGAACCCCATCACACTAAGGGGCCACTGAACTGATTTTGTGGTCTAGCTCTCAGCCCTGGAAGGCAGGAGAAAAGTTCTCATGAACTTTAAGGGACTTTAGTTCATGTTCTCAGTGAAGGGTAAATTTGTCTGTCCCATGCTAGGTAATAATTGTAATTTCCAACATGATTCTTTGCAAAATATAAATTAGATAACATACAAAGAACGGTTCATTTTTCAGGTCTGTTTAGAAATGGTTTCTGGAGAGGTAGAGGGAATAAACTCCTGACCAATCTTTCAGTTCCCACAGTGGAAGCTGTGGGAACAAACCAAAACAAAACTTTCCTGAGACTACACATTGGCTTCCTTGACAAAAGGAAAAAGACACCCACCTTATGTTTACAAGATCAGAAACAACTTATTTTAATGCTACCAAATTGGTATTTGTCTGAGACACTTTTAGCTGAAATGATCCTCTGGAAAATAGTGTTTATAAACATCCTCGAACAAATAGCACTCTCCTGACACAAGCCTACCATCAATGTACCGCTCAACAAGTTTTATCTGCAAGTCCTTGACCTGTGACTGCTTTTACAAAGGCTCTCTGTTCATTAGCAATTTCAGGTCACTTTAAGTACTTCTGTCATGAACACATAGCACAGCTGTAAAATACATGTATTAAATACCAGCTGCATTAATATAGGGGCTTATTTTCCTCTACTTGGCTCTCAAAAGCAACATGATATTACACGTTGATGAAAAAAGACATAGTTATATTTGCATAATTACAGCAATATTGTAGGTCTTTAGTGGAACAGACCTAAGAGGTTGATTTATGATTAAATATGTATGGCTAAAAGTTACCATGCTGGGTAGTGTGCATAGCATTAGACAATGACAGTTTTGGGGCATAATTGCTTTAATGTGGGCAATTAAGACTAAGTGCATGTGATTTTAGTGTCTGCCCTACATTCCTCTGAATGATTACAATGATCAATACACATGATTTGTAAGTCGCTTCCTATTGATCGAATGGTAAAATGTTTGACCTTCCTTTGAGGAAGTAATTTGCTAAATTATGACACCACATAAAGTCTTTCTTGGTTCAGAGGTGAGGGGTAATGGTGCTCAGAATTAGAGAAAAAAATATCATGTTCCCCTTTTTCCTGAAAGTAAGTCTCTGTAATGTCCCTGCCAACTTGCTGACTTCACCTGTGGAGTCTGGCACATTCATCTTTGAAATTAAGAGAGGAGAAAAGAAAGATTCTCAAACTCAGCCCATCTCTAAGAGAAACCCACTTCATTAATTGTATCTGTTTACACCTCTATGCGAAATCACCAGGAAGTTCTTGACCACAAGATCTCTACTGCTTGTGAGCAGCTAGAGAAAAATGTGCAGCAGCAAAGTTGGGGAAACAGAGCACTTTGTGAGTGCTGCGAGCAGCGCACATGGCAGGGCTCCCCGGGCTCCCTGCCAGGCTTAATTTTGCTCTGCATGTGCAGTACCGAATAGCCTTCGCTATATCACATTAGCAGGTATGAAAAAAAACCAACAAAGTGTTCATGAAAACATGTTAGCTGGTGAACAGTAACTTAGTTAAGGCTGAGGGACCTCCTCCATGCTGCAACTGCCATCCTAAATGTGCACAGTAGCAACAACTAGTGCAAAGTTCAAATCCTACATGCAGTGCAATACTATAGGTATGAGCTAACGCAGAGATGGGCTTGGAAGTTGCAAATGTATATCTTGTGGTTTAATACGGCATTTTGATGGGGAATATGTGTTCTCCCTGGGAGAACTGCACAAGCAGAAGTTGTTTAAGGACAAGATAGAAATCATTTTTCAGGTCTCTGACACCAAGAGTAGTAAAAGTGGTACCTGTGTTGTGGCGTAGGATTTTCTTGTCCATTTCCTTCCCTGTCCATTTCCTTTCTTGTTCATTTCCTTCCCTGTCCCATCAGGTGCTGCGGGAAAGAGAGAGAAATATTTAGGACAGGATTAACAACCTCAGTGTTCCCTCCCCAAGCCTGCAGACATACTGGGAGGCCACTCTCCCCGACTGTACCGGGATGCATTACCTCAGCATTTTCGGCCCCAAACACACCACTGGCCCATCCAATGTGCTTCAAGGTTCCTACCCCTGTGTCCCCTCCCTGAGGTACCTCAGCGTTTCCCTTCGAACGTCCCTGCCCTGCGTCACCTCAGCGCTTCCCGCCAAAGCCCCTGGTGCTGCCTGTGCCCTGAGGTACAGCAGCTGCCTCCCCTTGTGCTCTCAGGGCGGCGCTGCCCCCACCTCAGTGCTACCCCCACCTTGGTGTTACCCCCATCTTAGCGCTGCCCATCCAGGACCAGTGCCGTCTCCTCAGTACCCCCTTTGCCGCTGCCCTGGTGTAACCCTTGGTCCCGCTGCCATCACCCGAGTCCTGCCCAATGGCCAGCCCGTCCCTCAAAGCCACTTTTGTGTTTCCTGCCCAGGCCCCCAGCATCTAGCACACACCAGGGGCTGCAGAGGCTCCTCTCCCACATGGGGTGCTCCATCCTGGCTCCCCCCAGCTGAAAACAGCCAGTTGGATCTGGGGTGTCGAGGTCACTTGCAGAAGCAAACTTCTTATTAGCTTCCCACAGCAATCCAACTGCACCATGCAGGCACAGCCATCTTTGCCACCATGCTGCAGCTAACAGGTACCTAGAAACTGTCCAAAACCTACCTAAAAACTGCCCAGACTTTACCTATTCACATTAAACTACTGCCTTACTCTCTGTACATCTCACAGACAAGCCTTCCCAAAGTGAGCCACTGTCCCTGCAGTATCACTCCAGCATCAACCAACTCTTGCATGTGGACTCTGGTGCGCTCCCTGAGGGTCCGCTCCGCTCTCCCTGCTGGCAAAGACACACCGTCCTCACCACGGCAGGACACGCACTGCTGTAAAGTGAAGGTCGTGTGTGTGGATCAGCCTGTTCTTCTCCACTTTACCCAAACCCAAGGCATCCCCAATCCCCACCGTGCTCAGCCTCCCCCTTCTTCTCCCCAGCTCCTCGCCCCCAGTGCCCCGCACCCTGGCCCCAGGTGGGGAGAGCATCTGGGACACGTGTGATCCCCCTGCACAACATGCTTGCTGCCACGCTGCTGGTGAAGGCTGTATAATGGACAAGGAGGACAGAGATGCCGAAATAATTACAATATGGAAGATGAAGCATACCACAAATCACACAGGTAGCAAAAACCATCCTATTTACTAGTTGCTATACCAGGTGTACATACCCTTACATAACATCCTACTCTTAAATCCTTTTGTTATGAGAAGAGAGCATCAAAGAGTTCATAAATTCCCCCAAACGGCAGTATTGAACAATGAATTAAAACTACAAAGCAGTTAGAATTCATGGTTAGAGGAAGGTTCAGTCAAACAAAGGGCAGACACCTGTTGAGAAACTGAAGGTAAATCTGCTTGCCAGACCTGAGAGGACAGCATCTCCCGGAGCTCACCAGCCACCGCTGAACCGTCCCATGGACGGACTTCTTTTTACTACCCAGAGATGATGCTGGGACACCAGCTGCAGACAGACTCTCTGGGCTGAACAGGACTACTCTGGAAACTCAGACCCGAAAGTCATCACTTCTCCACCCCTAACCCAGCACCTGAACACCAGAAGTGAGTGATCCAGCTCTAAACCATAATCCACTTGTATCTGGATTTTGAACATGCTTTCTAATTGTCTTCCAGGGGCTTAATGATCACCACAGAGGCCCAAGGATCCTTAGATGTGTAATTCTTGAGAAACCTTGCAGAACAATAATTCTACACCCAAGTTTACATTTTCTTATTGATGGTATCATTCTCTTGGCAGTAATCTGTTCTCAGGAGGTTCCCATGCAACTAGTATACAAGCATTTGAGTCTCATTTCTGGAAGACCTGAGTTGAGCTAGAGCTGGTGCTTACCACTGGGGACTGCATTAGAACAAGAGGATGGGGAACTGGTGGTGGCAGTACTAATCAGTTGTTAAACAGGAGGAAAAGAAGTTAGAGTCCCAGGCAGGATGCCTTGGTGCTCAGAAAGCAGTTTGTTTATGCTCCATTTTGAAAATTATCCTAGCACAGTGTATTCAGACAGATGTGGGCCTCATCTGTCCCAGTAACACAGTTTTCTCCTTTTCTTTTTTTCTTTATTTTATTTTAAAACAAACCAACCAACCAAAAACCAAACCAAGCAAAACACAAACCATACTGTGCAGTGGAAGCCCTGACCTGGAACTGGGAATCAAGCCATTGGGTATTCTTTGCTCAAACTCTGCAGCTGCTGAGGTCTGATGTCACGCTTTTCTATTTAAAAGATAAGAGCTGCTGTTGCCATAGTTTTTTCTCAATCTTTTTCCTGGAGAACACGTTCCCAGGTTTTGTTCAGCCTAAATGTTCCAGGCTCTGACTATGCTCCATTTCCTCACGTGCCCATTACATCGGCTCCACCTGACCTGGAGGCAGCACCTGCATCTGAGTTGGCATCTGGCAGGGATCCAGTCACCTAAATAGAGACCTCAGTGGCATCTTAGACCCCTCTGGGGCATCCCGGCTATGCCCATGGGACACAGAAGCTCTGAGACCTGCACAGGGCAGCATCTGGAGGCCAGGGAGCTCCAGCTCCTTGAAGGGGTCAGCACCTCAAATAAAAGAAAAAGGTGTGAGCGAGTTAATCTCAGCCCTAAACACTCATAGTCAGTAGCAAGGAAAGGCACTTTACAACATGATTCATTTCCTCCTAAAATCAATGTCTAAAACTAATCAGAGGATTGACACACTGAAAGTGCTGATCTTGCTGTATGGACTGTGAGGAGAGCCCGGGGGACTAAATCAGGTGTCTGTGCAGTAGACATCTAAAGCCAGCTGAGATGACTTCACCCAAAGCTGCCTACAGATGTGCCTCTCCCTGCTAGTCACCTGTCTTCAGAATTATAAAATAAACTTCAGTGGTCTGAATCTAACAAAAACCAGATCTATCTACTGGACACCAGATAAAACATGAATTGTTTTTACTGATTCTAAAAATCCTGTTAATGAGTATTTGGAAATAATCACTTGTGAAAATCTTGACAGTCTAAGTATCTCTACTACATACATTTAAGTATGCAGTAAAATTGGATACTCATTGCTATAATAAATGGACAAGATCTCAAAACTTTTATTTACATTGGAATTTCACTCATGAACACTTGCATTGGTTTTCTATTGAAATGTTTATGGAATAAGATAAAACTCCATGACCCTTTCTCAGGAATGTCCATAATCACGTACTTAGTTTTAAGCGCAGAACCACTGACATTGATGAGACTTCAACACACAATTAAAGTGCACTGTTGAATCAGGACAGGTTCCTCACACAGGACTGTACGTAGGAAATCTGGCCCAAAAATGTAACAATTTTCTTAAGACAGGAAATAGTATCAAATATTTGATGATTCAAGTGATTAACTTGGTTATGAGAACAGGGAAGGGAAATACTAAAAGGTGTCAGTATAAGAATGGGAAAAGAGAAACACTGCATGCAAAACTAGTAGCAGGATTTGTGGGATTTTGCAAGTTCAAAATGTAACTGACACATTTCTTTGTTGTTAATTTTGTTTTGCTTTCATATTAGCTGCATTGCTTTGATGGATATTTTTAAAAATAAAATAATGGCTATCACTCAGGCTGCTTTGAAGTATTTCTGAGTTGAATGACTGGTAGCATTTATTGATTTCATAGTGTGACACTAGAAGTTTTGATATGGGATTTTTAAAAAATGATATTTGAAGTTAAAAGAAGACATCTTGATTAAAGCCAGAACAAATTGTTTGGCTGAGATTCAAGCTCTGGTTCACATGCCTTTCCAAGCTTGTAGATTCACTTGCTCGCTCAGAAAAGCCCATATGCTTTCAATGGATGAGTTAAAAATTCATGCCATGGAAGAGCAGGAAACTGCTTCAAAGTTTGGAACCAGCAGAAAAGCTTAAACCATAAGGGAAAAATATATTAGTAGACATTAGGTATAAGAACAAGGTAGAAAGGTCTTGTTTTTAAGGGGTTCAACTCTGAGCCACAGACAGCGTGACCTTGAAACAAATCCCATAGTCTTCTGTGCATCCGTTGCCCATGTGCAAACTACTGATAATATTGTTCTCATCTTGGACTTTGCAGGAAGCTGTGAAGATGAACAGCAGCTACATGATGCTGTAAGTCATTTGGCTGGCTGCAGAGATGATCTGTTGGGCTATCAGTTTAAATCTCAAAGAGACTGTGATGAACGCTACTGATCTGGTAGGTGCAATCACTCATTGCTGACAGTCTTCTGGTAGTTCTGGTTCGAAAGGTACCCCAGAAACCCCACCACATGGGGAACCGACTCCCTGTGCTGGCCATTTCTGCTGAAATGCCTGATGACAGCACTCACGGCTTCTCTAAGCGAGGGGGCCACATCTAGAACAGGGCTGACCCACACCTGAGGGCTGCTCAATATCTCAGGATCCAGCAAAGCCCCACAGCCGCCTCCTCCTCTCCAGTCCAGCAAACCGGGACAGTGTCCTGTGTGGCCCCAGGAAACGGGAGTGCAAGCAGGAATTCTTCAGAGTAAACCAATACCACTAAATCTTCACAGAGATCATCTGCTTAAACCACTTGAGTCCTCGTTCTTTAAATAACTGACCTAATGCACCTGCTCCCAGGGCAGTTTCTGCATGTTGGGAGAAGACCATCACATCTCTTCTTGACCTTCTTTCATTGCTGGCGTCAGTGAGGATGAGACTGACTTTTAAAGGAAACACTCACTAGTGCCATTTGGGAGGGTCGTGAAGAAAAAAAACCTTGTCAGTTTTGCAATGGAAAATATAATAACTCGCCAGCAGGCTATTGACCGAGTTGTTAAACTCTGGGGGGAAAAAAAACCTGTTAGGTGAGCTGGTTAATATCAAGGCTCACCACTCACTTCTGCATACTACAGACCATGTCAAAAGCTTTCCAGTAATCAGCAGAGCTTAAGAAAAGTCTCTGATTAACTTTTCTTTCATCTTTCTCTTTTCCATCTGGTGTTAGAGATCAAACCTTCAGTTCCTCTACTCTTTTAAGCCTCGCCTGTTTGACAGCAAACTTCTCATCCATCTTAAATCTAGTGTGGGCTAGAACATCTTTCAGCAGTGGCTAGAGGGTAGATATATTATCAGATACTAACCATATTGGTCCTTCTCTTTTTACTTTAGCTCTGTATTTGTTATTATAGGATATATCTGGGTTTTCTGAGTGTTCAGCTTCTATTCCTCTGCTGCAGGATAGTGCTGTGCTGTTAATGCTTTGCAAATCCCTGCATCATCCCTTTCCAGTTTTGGAATGTCCTCTCTGTGCTTTGCATAGCTTCTTGCAGCTGTACCAGCAGCCCCGGATACCTGTTCCCCTGGGACTTTCAGCTTCTGGGCTTTTAGAGGGGATGTAGGAATGATGTTGGCTTTGGCAGTGCTGGGGCTGTAAAGCTTTAACTGCACTACTATCGATTGCCTGCTGCGTAAAGACAGCACCTTTCCTGTCAACAGGGGCTGCAGTAGGACAGGGATGCTCAGCCACCCTTTAGAAATCCTTGTCTTATTAGTGGGGTGGGGTTAAAAACAGCTGGAACCACTGAGATCAACTTAGGCCCATCCCTGATCCTCCTCCCGCAGCACTCTCATAGCTACTTGTTAGTAGCAGCGGAAGAAAAGCAGCTGTAATTATTTGCTACCTGGTTTACACAAAACAGAAAGAGAGGTAACACCTCCCCAAGCACATTGAGGGTCACCACTTAATGATACAGAGTATTTAGGTAATGGCAAATAGAGGACCATCAAGATAACGACATGTCTAATGATTTCAAAATTGGGCATTTTTTCAGGAAGAGAAATTCCAGTTTTTTTCCTGGCTCTACCACCTAACATCATTTGTAAACCATGACTTCATACTCCATGTGAGTTATCTAATGTATTTCAAGCATATTTATCACGATAGTTACTGTACCAGAGATTCATAAAATATCTGCATGGCTTTGCCAGGGAAGGCAAAACGTTTGAAAAAGAAAGATGCTAAAAGATGTGGGAGGAAGAGGAAAGGAGAGGAAAGCTGCCTCAGGCACCTCACACTGGTGTGTCAAGGACCACCATGTACAGCAGTGAGCTGGGACGGCCAACAGCACAGCCCAGATCTGCAGACACCTGACGTGCATGCGGTGTTACCTAGGGACTTACTGCAGACTTGCTCTAGTATGGTCCTATGAACCCAATTAATATATCAAGTGTAGTCCTGGAGAGCATTTTTCTCATGTAGTTCAATAAAAGGAATGAATAAGGAATAATAAAGTAACTTTAAATATAAATGCAAATAAATAAATAAAATAAATAAGGAATAGTAAAAGTTTGTGTGCCCTCAGGACTGCTCCATGGTGTGAATCACAGAGTAGCAACTGGCAATAATCATGAACGTGCTTCAGTAGCGCTCTCCCAACCCAAATTTATGCACTAATTACACACACTTTCTGTAATACTTACCATAGGATATGTTTATTAAGCATATGGGCTCAATAGGCAGGACACTGTAATAGGATAAAAGCTTTTTCATGCAACCTGCCACTTCCCTCAAAAACCTTGGCCTGTAACCCCATGCCTACGTGAGACAGGGAGATGTCAACATGCTCTGCAAACCAGTTTCAAATCTTAAATTAATGGCAGAAGTAATCAGATGGAACTGGAATACAGCCTGTCAATGGGGAGAGTCCAACAGGGTCTCTGGGAGAAGAACAGTATGATGCTGTCTGTTTGCAGACCTTTCTGCCTTGCTTTTCTGAGCCTGGACTAAAGAATTTGGGTGCTATCACAGCGTGAGCAACATCTTCCTGATAGGAAGAGTGGAAAAAGCACCTTTGGAAATGATTGGTTCTGTATCAGAACCAAAACAGCTGCTGCCCAATGCTGATCAGTTCTCAATCGGTCAGGAGAAATGCAAAAACCCATTATTAGGCAGATGTAAACATCTGCCTAATTCTTATCTGCTCTCTAGTAGCCAGAGACTCATTTACATTCTAGAATGTGATGTCCAATATCCTTTCCACTCTTGGTTGTATTAATTATACCATTAGGTATTTCTGATTTCCACATAAGCATCTAAATCTGAATCCTTCTAACTCTCAGTCTGAACAATTTGCTGTGGCAGACAGGCCCACAGTTAAATCACGTGTTGTGTAAAAAAGCATTTCCATTTATCAGCGCTGAATTTCATACCTTTAACTATCAATTTAGCTGACACTGGAATTCACTTAAAACATTTCCTCACAATGTAATAGATCCTGTATGTGTGAGTTCAGGCTCATATAGTGAAATGGCAATCAATTGTATTTACAGTTATAAACACAATTACTCTACAGCATCACGGCTACAGTTCCTGCAGCTCAAGTTATTGTGCAGGCAAAGATTAATACTAATGAAAACTGAGAGACGGGTGAAAATCATAATAAATGCAAACATTCTGATTAAACAAGAAGAGGTTATGAAACACTAAACCAACTTTGGAAAGCAGCAACTCCTTACAGTTTTTGTTGGCTCATATCACTAGACTGGGGATGTGAATCATCCATCACTACATTATTTCAGTTTTAAAGCAGCAGAGCTCTGATCGCGGGACAGTTCTGCTGATAGAAAAGCCTGAGGGACATAACTGTGGGCCAGACTTCCCATTTTAAAAAATTTGTTGGTTGTATGTTACATACAGATTACAGACATGTTTTACATTATACAGTTTGCCAAACTGCATTTTATTTGCTAAAGGGAACTGAA
The DNA here is from genome assembly GCF_037038585.1 of Patagioenas fasciata. Taxonomy (NCBI): domain Eukaryota; kingdom Metazoa; phylum Chordata; class Aves; order Columbiformes; family Columbidae; genus Patagioenas; species Patagioenas fasciata. Next base: position 7,657,399 of record NC_092532.1, read on the forward strand.
CTATGAAAATAAATGAGTTATTTTAAAATTAACAATGTGCCCAGGCGATTGTTGAAATGCTTGGAGAACACACTACCTTTCCACATTAAATATAATTCTGCAGATAATACTTGCTTGGCAAATCATGCCTTTTAAATGTGTATTTATCAACTCAGGAAGTTTAAATGATGGCACAGAGCTCCTTTTTTGGTTGCTGGATAAGTACTCACTTCAATAAATCTAAGTTTCTCATAACTTGGTTAGCATAGTAGCCAAATTATTTGACTCACAGAAGTGTTTTCAAGATTAATTGGTTAATAGTTTGCACTGCTTTGATGTGTGCAGTCCACATAGTTATTATGATTTACTTCACATGTTTGGTAAAAGCTTAAAATACTCTTTTCCCTAATAATGCAAACTTTTTATTTTTATTTTTATTTTTTGTTTGTTTGTTTTAATTAAACTACTGTTTCAGTTTAGGGAATGGCCCCTTCATTATCGGTTCTCTAAAAGTACGGAAAGATGTCAAGGTTTTCAGAGCTGCTGTTGACAGCAGGAAAACCAACACAATCTGGCCAGAATCAGCATCATCATAAATAAAAGAGTAATGTTTTGATTTTGTGCTATAAATAATGAAATAAGCACCTGATTTTTATCCAAAAAATTAAGAGGCATAATTAATTCAGACATGCTTCAGGGTAGTTCTTACATGCACTCTTTGTTCGCATATTTTTTCTTCTATTTGACACGGTTGCTAGGATGCTACTGCAAAATAATATGTATCAGGATCGCTATTAGTGGGTTACGTGGGTATGATGTGGTATCACTTTGTGAACTTCTTTCTCCTTCGGAACCTGATGATTCTGCCAAGCTGGGTGTGATCCCAGCCTCCCACACCCACACATTTTATTAGGTGGAAGGAATGGATGAGTGGAGCCCTGTCAGCCCCGTCGGGCGTGCAGCGCGGCTGTCCCCAGCTGGGGACAGGGACGTATCTCTTGGGGAGATGTCAGCAGAAAGCAAATGATGCTTGCACATCTCAGCACATACAGAAGGAAACCCAGCTAGTTCTGTGGCTGAAGGACCAGAGACATTTCCCTGACATCCTCAAGCTTCCATAAAGGTCTGCCCTTTGGAGAAGATGATAGAGCACAGCCCCTTGCAGACCATATGGCGTGGGTTGGGAATTTTGCTCCACCACCTTCAGTCCTTTCTGAAATATAAATGTTTCTTTGTCCTCCCAGAAGACAGCAGTTGTGCTCCAAGTGCTCCATTTCCCAAAAGCTTGATATTCCCTCCACCCTATGGGTGCCATCTTTAGGCTAGTAAGAGTAGGTTAAACTCCAATTTCAGCCAATGAATCTCATTAAGATTTTCCTTTGCTGTTTGTCAAGTGAAGATTTATTATTTTATCAGCTTTTACTTATTTGCTTGTATTCACGAAGCTAACAAATTGGTTGCAATCTACTTCATTTCCTGCTTACTGGTAACTGCAGACCAAGTCCAGAGGAGCAAGAGGGACGTGAGGCCTCCTGCAATCTCCACAATTAAGGATCTCATAACTGATGATTTAGGGGAAAAAAAATTAATCTGTCATTCATAGGCAACTATTTTGTGGCTCTGACAACTAATTCTGCCAAGTCTGGTTCACACAGATGAAGACAGACAATAAAAATGGCTGATTTTAACTATGCATCAAGGAAATTACCCTTAATGTAATAATCTAACTTCCGAAGCCCATGTGTAGCAAACCAAGTGCAGGATTTCAGAGAATCTGCATAACTGATTTAGCTGGTTTATCCCAGTCTCAAACTACACCAGATAGGAAACAGCCACAATTTGTGTGACACAATTAGCAGTAAAATGTAATCTCTCCTATAAACACACATGTATGCATGTTAGAATGGCAGGTTCTGCACAGGAGCAAACAACAGCAGACGGGGATCACGGGGCAAAGGTTTCACCCCCAGCTGTAGCTGCAAGCCGTGAGGCTCAGCGGAGAACAGAGGACACTGTCCCGTGGCTGCAGCGCTTTTGGCTGAGTAACGCGGGTCGGAGCATCCGTGGCCATTCGCAGTTTGCACTCAGAGCTTCACCAAACTGTAGCATGCAGCTCCTGGTGGGGGTCACTTCTGTGCGGCGGGAATTAAACGGTAAATAGACCTTGTGTCAAAAGAGAGATACACTTCTGAGCATACAGTGGCTCTGTTCCTCTTTAACTTACTAGATCCATTTTCCTTACTGAGCTCAAGCCAATTGCAGAGTCCAATCTTACAGTTCAACCATCCATTCCCCTGTCTGAAAGAGCCTGCTTCAGTTCAATCTCATCTCTCATTTACTCTTTCTGGTCCTCCCTTTGACCCGCATTTTGTCTGTCATTCCAGTTTCTCTCTGCTCTGCTCTTCAGGCAGGTCCGACCACAGGTTCTGAGCAGGAATTTAATCTGAGAGACTTATTATGTACTGAAAGGTACCTATTATATTTCTTTTTAAATATCATGTACGACAGACATTGCGTTTGCTGAAGCCACCTCCTTCATTCTCCCTGCTAGTCCATATTTTGAGCAGTCCAGCAATGTTTTGCCCAATACAGTCTTCAACCTCACTCTTTAAATTGCAAGACATATTTTTATATAAACTCTATTTTCCATTCTGAAATGACAACATAAACTTCTTTCATGTAGCTGAAACATGCCCTCTGGTCCCTATATTTAACTCATCCAAATTATACCTGAATGCTTGCAAAGAAGTTTAGGAAGGATATTGGTCTATTCTAAGTCATGCAGGAAATAAATATTGTGAAATATACTTTTCATTCCCTTTGTTCTGAAGTTTTATGACTAAATGCTGTGCTGGTAACACAGATGTATCAGGAATGCCTGTTTTGTGCAGATCTTGAACTCTAATAAAATAATTCAACAGAACAAGAAAAGATAAAGGGGGAGAGGAGGGGAAAGGAAAAAAAGAAAAAGGGAAAGAAAATGAAAAGAGAAAGAGTAACCCAGCTACAATATGAAAGTCTAATTGTTACTTGTAACATAAGGTCAGTGTTTCTATCACAGCTGTAATAGCGAAAAAAGCTGATGTTGAGCTGGTAACATCTGCTACATATCCCATGATTTCAATATTCCTGTTCATACTAGCCAAGGCTCTGGCCTTAATTATTTAGGCTTGGATCCTACTGGTTTTGCTTTTTTTCCTCTGAAGGTGGATCCTCTGATGGAAAAACACATTTTGCAGAGTTGATTGACATGGACAAATAAGGTCCCTAAGATTGCTGCTACGGAACATGGCCCTTGTCTCCTTTTCTACAAAACATACAGAAAGAGAGAATCTGCAGTTGACAATCCATATGAAGAATATATTTCTGGTAATATGACAGTGACTCATTAATTGGAACAGTTTGCAACAAACTCTAGGATGATGGAAGCCTAATGCAACCTGAAGCTTTATTTGAAGCACACCCTGTTAGTGGTCAAGCACATCGCAGCCCTCCCTGTGTGCTCCACTGGCAGAAGTGTTCCTAAAGGACACAGTACTCACTTCTGAAATCTCAACACAAGAAGGCAGGAACACTTTTAAAGCAGCTCACTAAATAATCCTGAAAGCAACTAGGCTGAACGTACACAAATAAATATTTAGCACAAGCAGGTTCAACTGCAGTAATGACAAAATTAACTAAATTGAAGGAGTGAACTCCCAAGATCTGGTGTGTGGATAAAACAATACCATGCCATGAACACCTAATTCACCCCCTCTTTTCTTGGTTGATATGAAGCAGGTAACAATTAAGCCTGTGTTTATAAAGTCTGTCAGGTTACAGCTGCCATACCTGATGAGGTACTTGCCCCATCCTCCAGCTGCTCATCACCACCCCCTGCTGCAAGTTGTTATCCCCTCTCAGCCACTCATACAATTGCTCATGAACTCTTTTCAGCCACAAGGAACCACTAACAAGGGCCAGGTCCTGACACTGTGACACCAAGCTGCCTTACTCCAACTGAACAAGGTGGCAGCACAAGACAAGAAGCTACAGGTGACAAGGACTCAAGGGAGGGGACGAGGGAGCAGCACAGGACAGTGGCTGAAGACAATGGGTGCCCAAACTCTACGTAGAAAGAAATAGATATATGGCTTTGTGCATGTAAACTGTTTTCTCTCATTTGCCTTAGCCTACCAGAAATGAAAAAGAATGAATCTATGCGTCACCAAATACTACATAACACTGTTTACATAGGATAAACTGGAAAATATATCAAGCCTGGGTACACATCTTAAAATGTAACAAACAGTAACTTGGTCATCCCTAACTGACCTGTTTTATCTATATGAATGGCTGTTACTAGAACAATGTCTTTCGACGCATCCATCTGTACGTAATCCTGCATCCTCTGAATTTCTAAACTGGTTGAATTGATTGCCAGAGGAATACCAAGAGCAATACACGTCACAGAATCACTATATCATAAAAATAACATTCAGTGAGATAGATTGTGAAACTTAAATTAACAGCTGGGGCATGTTTCAGTTAATATAACACTCCTAAATCAGGAAAACTGCTAAAATATAAACAATATGGATTTTTGTTTTATTCCGAGCATAAGAGTTCAGTTGGTGAGGAAGCCAACCTGAACAACTCCCAGTAATAAGAACATACTCTTCTGAGATGCTACTGATGTATCACAAATTGGTTTAGAAACCTGTTACCTTTTTTATTGTGTGAGACATCCAGAGCGTTTTATGAACACACCTCAGAGAAACTTGACAGAGGCTTTAAGAAGCAAACAGAACATTACTTGGAAAACATTAATGACCTTTATAGCACCTGGTGTTTGATCCCAAGATAAACCTTTGGCACCATCTGCCCCTCCAGCCTCGGAGCACTGCCAGCAGAAGACAGGCAGGGATGGGGGGTGTCCTTGGGGGGTGCCAGCTGGGTGGGTGTGCTGGGGAGGAGGAGGGCTGGTCTGCACCCACCGTGCTCCCAGGGCTAAGCAGGTCTGCTGGGACCGTGCTGCTCTGGCTGCTGCACCCAAGCTTCTGCAGCTTGGCTGCAAGTTCTGCCATTTCTTACCTGCCCAAGCCTAAACCTCAGGAAAGAAATGGCAGTGTTTCATTCTTGCCCGAAGCTGTCATACTTCATGGGACTCTACCTTAAGGACCTAATTTTACATGGTTCACAAAGTTTAGGCATGGAAACAAGAACTTCAGGTGTGTAAGAAAGGTTAAAGAGCCTCCAGGGGAACCCAAAACTTGGGAGACCACCCTGTGCCTCCCTCCAGTAGTACTGCAGCTAGACCAGTATTTGGATAGAAAAATCCATCCAAAGCCCAAGTACAAACAAGAAATCTGCAACAATAAATAAATCTTAGATGGACAAGCCCCTGGCAGAGCTTGGGCTGGCTCTCCATGCTCCTAGGCCAGTGATCTGCTGCTAAGCCACTCAAGTGCTGTTCCTGCTCCCCAGCCTGATGAACTTTCTTGTTACCAGCTTCAGTTCCACCATGCAATATCTTGTCATTACTGTCACACACAGAGAGGCAGGAATGGTAGGGAAGTGCTGGGGAAATTGTGTGGAAGCCATGTGTTCAGTTGCTTTTTGTGACTCCTGTATTGGGACTTCAGTTCTCATTGTGAAGAGGAGAATCTTTTACATGCAACCAGGTGTACTGTTCACACTAGATAATTGTCTCCTTAGCTCACTACTCAAGGGTCTGAATGCTGTATCACATGCCTGATGCCCTTCAGCTCAGGAGCTGCCTCTTACACACTGTTTCCCATAGCTTTAAGAAAGATGTAGTCCAGGAAAATCCATCTAAAGTAACATAGTAGAAACCACCCCAGACATATGTATACGTTTGACTTCCAAAACGATCTTACTGAAGTACAGAGCTGGTTTAAAACAAACGCGTTTTGTCTCAGCAAAGCTTATCAATGGACACTAAGTCAATGCATTTCCATTGCCACTTGGTGTCCCCAAACCTATTAGCAGCGAGTGCTGCTTGTGCAAGCTTGGCAGGACAGGTACAAGCTGAATGCAAAAATGGATGTTTATATTTTGCTGTGCCAAAGGACAGCACAGATGTGTGCCAGGGTGCTGGGCCCTGTCCCGCTCGGCCCACAGCTGGCGCTGTAGTTGCTAACTGCAAGCAGGGCACATGTTACACAACACCTGCGCCCAGGTCCACCAGGCCTCCAGAGGAGAGGAAATCTCTAAATGCCAGGAATGCCTGGGCTCTTGTGTTACAGGCCCAAAGACAAGGCTCAGCCTTTGAGCGCTCGCTCCTCTTTGCTCATCTGTACTATGGACCTAGCGAGAGCAGTCTTATCATCTCTGGGAGTAACACTTGGATTGATGTATGTCATGACAGGGATGAACACTTGGCAAAATCCCTAAACTTTTCCCCTTCTACCATTTCCCAGGATCTGCGCTTTCTCTCTGCACAGCCTCAAAACATCGTAAAGTCGGAGTCCTTGACGCCCCGAAGCCCAGGAAGGCGCGCGGTGGGACCCGCGCTCTGGTACTTAACAAGCATTCGGGCTCCAAATTCCACAACGAGTCTCACGTATCACACTTCCCTCAAGAATGTGAGTAGGCAAGTTTGCCAGACAGCTCTGGCATTTGGACACGGGTATGGCCTGATCGACAGCTGAACAGAGTCCGAGAGACTCCTTCTGCTCATTACCACCAGTTTTAGAATTGGAGTCTGAGCTGCACAAGAAGACTTCATACCACCTTTGCTGCCATCACCCCTACTTGCATTAATATTCGTCTCCATCTACCCTTGGTGATCAATTATCAGTTCTGAAAAATGCCCTTAAGTGTGTATCTGGTCCTAGTGAACTACTGAAGTCCCCCAGCCCCACGGTCTCCCACCCCAAAAAACCCAAACCAGCTGGAGCTACCTAGTGGCTGGGCCAGGGAGGCACCCACAGCCCCCCGGGCTGTCCCTCCTCTGAGTTTCTCAAGGGCCACCCTCTGCCTCCCGTTCCTCACCAGAGACACCCACCTCCAGCCGTGAAGGGAAACACTAACTAGCAGCCAGCAAGGAAAAGAGCGTAGGGAAGCAGAATATCCTTTTATTTCCTTCTCTTGGACTATTTTGCATGGCTGGCAGCTTCACTCTGTATTTTCAGTCTGCTTTCACTTTGGTTCTAGCACTTTTCTCTCTCTCCCACTCCCCCCCATACACAGTGACAGAAAAGGCTTAAAGAAACTATAATTTGTGACTGTAAATTATCAGGAATCCTACAGCTAACGCGCTTTTGGAACTGCCTAGATTGCAAGTTGAATGCGTCCCTTTAGTACAGTAAACTGCAAAACAAAATCACAGCTGCCATAAGAGCCTATAGATTGTTTTCTATAAGGCCGCATTAATATTTTATCTCACTGTCATCTCTGAGCATTCTTAGCTGACTTGTTATCTTGCACAGTCTGGAAGGAGCAGTTTGGCAATAAGACATATCAGTGGGGGCAATGTGGAGGAGTACTTCAGCAAGAGGTGTTGCACTCACGATGCAAAGGAGTCTCTTGACCTTCCCCAAGTGTGCGATGTCACTGAGCGGGCTCATCAGTGTGACACGACACAGCAGGGCTGCGGAGGTGGCTGAACAGTAATCATCCCCCTGTATATTCTTTATGCACTGAAGCCTACCTTAAAATTACTAAGCATGCGGCATTTTTAAGGCAGCCCTGGCTTCAAAATATGTTATTCTGAGATAACACAATATGACTCAACACAGCACCAGGAGACAGTGGTGACATGAGCAGGTAAGTTGTCAAAATAGGTGACAGATGGAGTTGTGCTAAAAAACGTTCAAGATATTTGCTTCTTAGTTTTTCTCCAACGTGCATCTTCCACACAGTTTTAAAAATTTACCTTGAAGTGCCTCTACATAATCTAATGTGATGAAAGAGAGAGAACAGGAGTGAAAGAACGAATTGCAGAGTTGTTACAGATAATATGCGACATACAGCAGACACCAGCACACAGCAAATAGCCCTGTTTGCTGACAACCTATATTGCTTTTGAATAGTTTGGCACAAAATGCCTATACATGCATGATGTGTAGTTTCTCCTTTTTCTTACAGCTCTAGTGATTTGAAAGGTAAAATCCTCAGTGATAAAGCTAAATGAAATAAATCAGTCCGATACAACAGGATGAGATTTGGCACAAATCAGCAATGCCTGTTCTTGGAGGGCACACTGTTCTTCCCCCCTTTAAAAGGAAGTGACATTACCTCCTGTTCATCTGATTGACATGTATTTATATATATATATATATATAAAACCTGAACTCACTGTACTACATCATTCCATTTCTTACATACCCATCAAAGATACACTGATGCTCTTCTCCATTTCTTCATATCTAGGAAATAAATACTTTGCAATGGGATGTAGCATCACCCAGTAATGTTTGCCACTGCAACAGACCATGACTTGTTCGGCAGAAGCACCTGCCGCTATAACAGACTCCATCCATACAGGATTTCAGCTGACATCAAGGAAGCAACTACCACAGGACCAAGGCCCAAATCAGTTCAAAATACCTGAGTATGAGAAACTTACAGGGTTTATCAAAAGCTCTGTTTAATCATAAATTTATTTTATTTTTTATTTTTCAACTATAAAAAGAAGATGCCCAGCCCAGAATATTTATACATTTCAGTACAGATTTACACCTACTAATGTCTCATGTACTTACCAAATTGAAAGTGCTGATTAGGAAAAGTGATAAGTCCCTTTAAATAATCCTCCAGCTCTTTGCTGGCTCTCACAATGTGCTGTATTTCAGGGACCTCAGTCACAGAGCAGCACAGTAGTGTGCATTTGGAAGCAGCCTTGCTTAGTAGTTGCATTTAGGAACACGGCTATTGAGAGCCCGTTTGTACATAAACGAAAAGCAACAAGGATGACATCCTAATTTAGAAGCACAGCAAAACGAAAAGTCTATTTCCATTCAAAGATGAAACAGAGAATCAAACCTCTAAGTTTAGTGAGCAAAAGAAATCAACTTTGGGAAGCAGCATTGCACCTCTGGCAAACAGAACATCCTTGACAATGAGAGAAATGAGGAGCAAAGAGAGGGATTGTAGTAAAGTCTGTGTGCTTCTCTCCAGGTGGATGTGTATCTGTTCCGCCCATCCTCATGCCACCACATCTAATATAAATGTTGTGTAGTCATGTTAATGCAAAATAATCTAAGCAGTGCGTATTAGCTCAGGCTCAGTTTCAGGCTGACTACAGCTTTCTGCACAACATTAGGTGGCATCTGGCTGGCTCAGTGCACGGGCTGGCTGGGCTTGCGTCTTCCTGCAAACACCCAGAGGTTCCCCCATCAACAGGCAGGAAAGGCAAAATACTGTATGATTTGATGGATCCTGTTTTAACCACCCCCCAAAGGAGCATTAACTTAGATTTTGTACTCTCCGAAAAATTACCCCTACCCAAAGCCACTGGCAACAGTTGTTGTCAGTGAACTCTTTCTACTACAAACAGAAGCAACAGGGATAATACTGCAATATGATTTCTGATATGTGACCGGATTATAGAAAATAACAAGACTGCTGAGACCCGTGAGTGAGCAACAGGCAAAATGAAGCAACTTTAGAGCAATTACTGGCTGAAGGGTTGATATGATCCCGTTCCTGCACGCTGCCATGAACGAGCATGACCGACGAAAGCTCGAGAAGCAGGAAGGAAAAGGCAGTTTGTGCAACATCTGCCAGGCTCCCAGATGGCATGTTCCAAATTCACTACTGCCTGATGACAGCACGCAGATTAGGGCATCAGTGTGGGCTGAACTGGAACTGATCTTTCACTGACTTTTGAATAACTTCATGGCATGGATTAAGAGGGGCGTGAAATTCATCTTCACATCACTGTTGATCCCTTGCCCATAAAAGTTATTCCAAACTCAAGTGCATTAACAAAGGGTATTTTGAAAACATACATAAGGAATTGAAACTATTTAGAGCTTTCATTTATGCAATCTGCACTCAGCGTAGTGCCAGATGTATAATGTAGCACTTTTGTAACTCTTGGTCCTCATTGTATGATATATAAACATGTATTTCAAGTCTTGGATAAGACTACCAGGAACATTTTTTTAACCCTTGTAGCATAATTAAATCCTCAGCTCTAAACAGTTGTTTCCATCTCTGCAGCTCAGAGCACTCACAGGGGCTGGGGAATGTTCACCGCCCCCGTCAGGGAAAGCGAAGAGCAGAAAGGTGATCAGGAAACCGCGTCCTCCGGCTCCCCCTCCACGTCTGCAAAAGTCCTTTTTCATGGACAGTCTGAAGCACTGACCCCAAACCCCAGTACTGTAAAAGCTACTTACATCTCACGTTACAGCCACACTTTTGGTACAACTGAGCAACCCACAGCACCCAACAGGGGTGTGCAAAGTCCATCTGTCATCACACGCGTTTCCCTCCATCTTTCATTTAACTTTCCCTTGGCTGCGAGATTGATAACCGGTATTTGTGCTGGTCCCAGGGACAGGAGTCACACAGTGTTATGTCAGGCAGGGACAGGCAAGCTTGCTCGGCATCATTTGGTGCTCAATGAAACCCTGTAGGTTGGAAAGTTTCATTTGAACTTGAGCATAACTGAGGTTGTCTTCCCTTAAATAAGGGCTGATAGAGTAAATGGAGGGAGAAGGGGGAAAAAATAAAAGAACAAGAAAAAAATGACCTAGTCTGCAGACCTGCTAGTCCTGTTTGGGTTTTTTTAGGACTCTCCTGTCAAGACTTGCTGACAGATGAGCTCTGTTGAGTCTTACAGTGACGGTTTAAGATGTTACAGCATCCCTTGCTCCCCCAGCCCTTCTGCTAGAGGTTACAGCCCACATTATAGGATTGGCAGAGGGGAATATTTTCCATGTCCTGGCCGTTCCAGTTTAAATTCTGGCATATTAGCTTAAAGTATTTTGATGTGAGACAAGAAGGACCATGGAGGTCACCTAGTTCATGCTCCTGCCTGGAGGCTGGATCAACTGTTCGGTGTCACACCTGACAGATACTTGTCTGACATCTTCTCAAACACCCTGGCGTGAGAGCTCCTACAGCTTACATGAGCCACACAGCTCATGAAACCATGGACAACTACAGGGCCTGCAGCAGACTCCCACAAAACCCCTGTAGTTTTAACCCCTCCTTCTTTTCCTAGCAACTACAGCTTTTCAACCCATTTTCTAGATTTCAGATGCAAATGGTATGTGGGATTATGTCAAAAGCCCTACTGATAAACTAGTCTAGTCTTTCTCTGCAGAAAAACACCTTATTTGCTGTGCTGCAGCCCTGTGACACAACCTTCATTTCCAGCAGCCCTGGGATTCCTTGAGTTCTTTACAGGAGCTATAAGGAAATTCATCAGGTGGCGTCACATTTAGTGTGTTGGTCTGTCTAACCGCACCCCACTACACTTACAAATCTTTGATCATAAGGCTACTCTCCCCTCTGCTTCCTAGTGTTTGAAGTGAAGAATTTGTGATTTAGCTAAACTGGTTTCCTAGTATCCTTCCTCTCTTTAGTTTGCACAGGAATGCTTTGCATTTGTGCTTTTAATACTGTTTCTTGAAGGACCTCCTAGATCTGTTTAACACTGGTTTACCTTGGACAAGATTTCATGACCACGCTGAGGTTTAACTTTCTAAAACCCTCCCTAAAATTCTACTTTGAGGCTACATGAATGAAAGACAGTTCCTGTCTATCGGATACAATCCATGTAGGGGTTCTTTTTCATGTCCTACACACAAAAAAGTTTCAATATATTTCAATAACCATCTAAACCATTTACGCCCTTTGTTTTTCAATGAATGTCTGAACGCCTTAGTTCTGTGTTTATACCAGATCCTGTGCTCTAGAGGAGTCAATGAGTCACTCACAGAGGAACCTGTATCCTGGATCTGCCTGGTTGCCATCGCACACATGGTGGGATTTGGCAGCCCAGGGTTTTCTTCCAGGCCCTGGCAGCTCCCCAGGTGACCCCTGGGTATTTTGTGCTGCTGCATCCTGCGTTTTTATTAAATACCAAATGGAATTTGCCTTCCCCGGGAGACAAACTGCAATGATCTCTAGAAGTATTGGTATGCACAAGAAAACTTTTACATCACCATTAGCAAAGCAGAATATTTCTGTTCTCATTAGCGCAAGCTGAATAGTTTAATGTTCACCCTTTTTAAATTTACCACTTTTAAATTAAAAAGCCATTAAAATGTTTCAATAACAGTTAATATTAGCATAGCAATAAGACATACCAAGTGGGCATCACCAGGAGATAATTGACCTGATCTGTAAATTGGTGCCCTTGGCTTTACCTCTGGATGTCAATCAATTAAAGCAGTCAATCATCTCCAAGTAGCGCCTGCCTCAGCAGGTCTTATTGCTTAATCATATAACTGTTGAGCTAATACCATTCATATTTCGGGACAAAAAATTCCACTAGGAATTCCCATTCATTATCACATCAAAATTAACAAGATCTTGAAATGCATATTATATTATTCATAACATAATACTCTGTCAAATGGAAAACATCAAAATATATATTATTCTTTTTTTTTTCTTTTTTTTCCTTTTTACGGCATTCAGTTGTTAATTACCCATTCTTTAGGATGATCAAGTAATTGAGATACAGGTTTTAGATCAGGCTCACAGGGAGTCTGTGGTCAGGTTAATGAGTCATGAAGAGACTAAAATGTCACTGTACAGCAAACGAACCTCTGCTCAGCTGATATTAATTGCAGGGGCACTGCTGAAGCCAATAGCTCTATGCCAATTTACTGCAGGTGAGGATCAGGCCTTATGTTTACAAGAGTATGGATTTACTGAATTACTTTTAATCTTCTACTTAATGAAATTTAGTACATGTAATTTTTTTTAACTCTTCAGATTCTGTCTAAAAGCCTTTACTTGCCTGAATTGTTCTACTTAAACTAACGACTTGGCAAAATATCACATGAACAGAGAATTAAAGGGATCTGTCTGTGCCAGTTAAAGCTAACAGACTCAGACTTTCGTGAGTTGAAAGCTGACTATATATATATATTAGAAAAATCCTTGCCTTCAAGACAGCAGTGCAAGCAAACAGAGCACAGGACCTCAGTCCTGCACATATTTATTCATGTGCATCACTTGCTGGATGAGGCTTGTGAGGGTTGAGCTGAGCATATGCATACACACTATCAACATTGGGGCCTTAGCTTTCTTTTCAGATTCCAGGAAGTAAATGTGTCATTCTGAACATTAAATAGGGTGTAAATCAAATATGCTTGATCATTATTGAGGTCCAGAAAAGTTATCATTTTGAAAGGAAGCATCTTGCTATTTTCTCCATACTGAAGCAGCAGACAGAACATTATTAATGATAACTGTGTCTGGATTGTGCATTCAACCGAGATAAGAGTCAACATGTTTGGTAACATCAAAGAAAACCTGATACCTTAAGTATAAGAAGATTAGTATTTACAGCGATCTGTAGGGGAGGCTGTTCCAAGAAGTCGAACAGGCACAGCCAGGAGGGACAACTAGTAATAAATTGGCACTGGGATTCTCTCCTGTGCTTGAAATCTGGCGCTGTGCATAAACACGCATTTCAAGATTTTGTTTAAAACTTGGTCGTGCAGCCAGCGAGGCGACGGGCTCCGAGTGTGATGAGACAGCAGCGAAAGTTGTTACAGCACGCTGGGAAAATGAGCCGTGGGCACCGAGAGGTGTCGGGTATTTTGTACAGAGGCTCCCAGGACAATATCTCCCACACGTTCTGTTGGACTCACCCAACCCGTTGGGACACGCCACTGAGAAGCTATTGTGTGACAGCCTAGGGACCTAGAGAATATGACACATAACATAGGTTCAGGTCATAAACCATCGTACAAAACACAAGATGCACCCTCTCAGACTAAAGGGCTATGTTAATCCACTTCTTTTTTTTTCCCAGAGACAAAAACAAAAGTATCTATTTTATTGCATTCGTATTTACTTCTAAGACTTTTGCATTGACCTCTGCACCAAAAACATGGACAGACCCCAAATTACCTTTATGTGCAGTTGTTGGAATTTACAGCCCTGCTCGCAGACTGGCAATTAGCTTAATACCACACACTAGACAGTTTTTTCCTCCTTTTGATTTAAGTGGCAATAGCAATGGCAAACACATGAAAATCATTTTAAAAGTAACCAGGAAAACAGGAAAGAGTGGAAACTTTCTATTCCTGACGCTCATCTTAAATGTGTTAGGCATAGTTCATTGTGAATGATGTCAACAGGAATCTTCACAGGTTGATAAAGAAGAAACTAGCACACTGGAGATAGAAAACCAGGAATATTTCTGCTAAATTGGACATTTGCACTGCACGTTATTATTGGATGCGGTGTTACTTTCACTGCAAACCCCACTGAAATCAATAGGAGGCATTGATGGTATTGAGCTCTGGAAATTATCTTTTGGTGGAACAACTTTACAACATGAAATGGATCTTCATGATATATCTCTGCAATAGGTAAGTGTCACTAGATCGAGTTAGAGATGAGAAAGAAGTTTAAGTGACATGGACAAGGTGCACACTAGAGGTAATCCAATGCACATGCTAGAAGCAATTCTCTTTAATTTACAGATAAAAGACAACTAATTGGTAAATATACAAGCACTGACTTTTTTCTTCTGCTCTTTATGTCCCCTCGAATAGAAAAATCAAATTACAATGGCCACGTGTGTCGTTGTGAAAGCTGGAAGCCTCTAAAAATACTGGCTGTACTCTTAGAAAGCCATATTTATCTCCTAAACCCCCTTTCATTTAGGTCAACACTGTCAAAGCTTTTCAACACAAAATCGTAATAAAGGGAATTTGTAAAGAAGTGATATGTTCATGATGTTAACACACTATGTGCCCATATATGATCACAAGTCCCTACAGCACTTCTATTTTAGAGGAGAAATGATGTATATAGTTGCTTTTAACGTAATTTGCAGACAAAGAGATGACTAGTTATTACAAAGATCGGTATCAAAACATTTTCATGTTAGATAGATATTTTATAAATACTTCATGAAGAACCTACTGACATTTCCTTGTTCACTGGTGACTGCGCATGGAGAACAGGAACTGAGAGTTCACTTAAACTCTGGCATAACACAAACTTCAGAGTGTTTCAAAGGTTTATATCAGTTTTCCCAGATTATATAAATTACCAAGCCACAATTACACAACTGACGGCTCTTTCCAGAATGATCCTAATTACAGAGTTATTACACTTGTGTTTGTTTTTGGCTGAAACATATTAAATATTTGTCAGCACGAGAGTGTGTTTGTACAGGAAAATAGTTATTCTCATTATTAAAAAGAATAATAAACTAATCCCTCAAAATTGTACAATTCTCTGCCTGTAAGTAAACTATAAGAGCTTCAATCTACAGTACTAAAATGCAGTATGAGGAGTTTCACTTGAAATACTGGTATAATACATAAGTTTTTGGATTCAAAACTCATGCATCAAGATGTGTCTTCATCACACTGTTGAGTTAAAAGCTTCTGGGAAATGCAGTGTTTTCTGCATCACTGCACACCACAACATATTGGTCTAGGCATCGAGGGGGTGATGAGTCAAACCTTTACTGCAGCTCAGATGTTTGGGTGTACACCCCACGAAATCAATACGAACATTTGGGCCATATCTGAACAAATCAACATTACTTCATTTGCAAAACTCAACTGAAGGAGATCTTAAGAGCAGCATTTCTCACATGAGGTTTCAGTAATTCTGCCTTTGTTATGGATACGGCTGTAACAGCCCTTGGGTATTTGGGCAGAAATCTGAGTAGAGTGTTCAGAAATGTGTAGCACTTAATATGAATCAAAGTACTCTGATTAAAAAAAATTGGCCCTTTGCTACTTCTTAGGTTTCCATCTATTAACTGACCAGGTTTCTCCAGCTGCCAGCACAAGTTATGTTCTTTAAATACAACAGAGCATTTCTAGGGAAAACTTGTGCCACGTATCTCAGCAGGTGTTAAACCTCTTTGTTGAGCATTTTTGGAGCTCATCACATTTGACCATTGGCTATCAAAGATGGACCCAACATCAAAACACTCCTTTAATTAATGAGATCATATGAATTCAGCTCTAAACTTTACCACTTGAACCTTTCCCCATGGCAAGGTCAAAGCAGAACCCGATTCAAACATCCTCAAATTTCAGGAATGCTTGGAGTCATCTCTGATTTTGGATCTAAACTTCGTGGGTTTGATCCACTGGCTATGAAGTCTGATCTCATTCTGGATAAGAAGCAGCATTACTCAATAAAGAGAGTTAATACTAGAACTGTGACATTGGGAAAACCTGCTTGACAAGCAAGCTTGTTTAACCAACCAAAACGCATGGCCAAGATCATGAGCCAGGAAACAGTTTAACAAAAATCAATGAAGAACTTACAAGTGACTAATGAATTCACACAACAAGTATAAGCAGCTGAAACTAGAGAGGAACCAGAGATGAAGATAAAGAGTCTGCAAACAGACTGTGCAGGGGGTGGCATCTCGCCGTTGCTGTGCTGATAAAACCACAGCCCCGTCGGCTCTGCTAAAGTGATTGGGTTCCACTCGGTTAAAAACCAGGGGATTTAACAAAATCTGCTCTAGGTTGCCTTTGATGGTTTAATTGCCAGTGTACTTTTCCCCACAGTTTTGACTTTAATCTGTTTATCAGTTGCTCACCTAAATAGAAGTATCTGACAGAAGATCCCTCTTTTTAATACTATAATTGCACAATGTGAAGTCAGAGCTTGAATACAGTAAGCTACAGAAGCAGCTTTTCTGGAGAAAACAGAGACGTCCTGATCAAGAACAGAGAGGTGGTTTGCTAGAAGGGTGTTACATAGCCCAAGAAAATAAAAAAATAACTTTTCTTTTAGGGAATTTGAGGTTTTCACCTTCCCACGGAGCTCACAGAGCTTACGGAAATGGATGAGGAACAGCTATGGCACGAGGCGAGGCATATTTTTCTTTTGCTTTTTATCTTTTGTCCTGTAGGCAGGACAAGGTGTGAGCAGCAGCTAAAGCACTCTTCTGTCCTACAATTGTTACAACACAATAAGTTTGATATAAGTTTGCGTTCCTGACCCTTATTTCTCCAGGTCATCACAGATGTTGTGCAACATTGGCTTTGACTGGAAGGACAGGGAAAACAACCACAACAGACATGGGTTTGATCACTAAAAATACAAGTGTGCTACACAGAGCCCCATTAAATGCAAGATTGCTTTTTAATACTGTTTGTCCATCTACTAGGTCCACATATTTGCAGGCAGGGACCTGTGCGGCAGAACCGCCGCAGGCTCAGCCCAGGAGGGACATGAGCTGGACGGCGATTCCTGCCGACCTGCCGGGTCAGCGTTATCCCTGCATCAGCAGGAGTGCCGGGATGGTCACGGACTTATTACTCAGCAAACCGCACCACTACAATTAACACGGAACAAATCAGTGAATAAAATGACTGCAGGCACTTGAAGGAAGAATGAGGTAAAGAAAATGGCAAACTGATCGCAGCAGGCTTGATCAAAACAAAAATGTTCTCTGCACTTAAATATGTAACGTTTATATTTCCCAGCCTCTGGAAATCTGATCGAGGCCCCTGTCAGCTGCTTCCTGGAAACTCCCGACAGCACCAGATACACCCACGGCACGTTCTCCTTATCCGGACTCTTCCATCTCACATACCCAACACCAGCTCTGGAAGCTTTCCCCAGTTGATTTAGCAACAGCTGAAACTTGCCAACAGTCATCGGACAAGTTAGTTTGGCTCATATGGCAACACAGCCGGGTATGTCTCAGAGCTGTCTGGACCGCATTCAGGGGGCTGCAGAGCCACCAGGCCCCTTCCCCAGACCCCAGCAAGGGGCTGAGCAGCACTGTCCGCTCTGGATGGCATCACAAGGCCAAGGTCACCTCAGATTCAGAGGGAGCCTGGGATGGACAGCGATGCTCCCTGGTTGCTTCTCCCCTTCATTTCTGAAAAGAGTGTTATCCAGGGTTTTTGCTTCTCACCACTGTATCAGCTCTAACAAAAATGCTGTTTCTTTGTATTTTTCAGCAAAGGTTCACTTTCTCATACGAGGGTAAATATTCTCTGCTTGGGATGCTAGAATGAATCAACTGCAAGTATATACCCAGCTATAAATTTGACTGTGAAATGTGTTGAAAGGTTAGATTTGTAAAAATGTAGGGCAATTTGACACCTCTAGATCACAGCAAACATAAGACCACAAAATCACGCCTCCAGACTGCTGGTTAATTCCAGACTCCCAAAAGTGTCTCTTGGAAACTATTTCCACGGGGAGCAAAATAACTAATGTAATTGGAAACACTGGAGAAGCAATGGGGAATGAAGGAGGATAAAGAGAGGCGGAAAGTACAGACCAAGATGCATACATAGACATATAGTATAATTAGCTTCAGCCTATTGTATAACAGAGTCATAACAAATGAGTCAGCTCCTTAGGTGGTGTAATTAGACTTCAGTGGACCAACACCAATATATAGCAGCTGATAATTATGATATATAATTATATGGACTGATTCTAATCTGTATAAATTGTTAGTTAAACTTCAATGAGGGCAATAAGGTCAATCCAGTGAAAAAATTGAGCAAGTGAGATAAAAATCAGGTGCCCAATAAAATAATGAAGTATCTTATGTTCACACAGCTGCTCTTATCCCAGGCAATTTTTTTAATGAACTTTACATAGACAGGAATTGCTTGGGGCACCATTAAAATGTGGTCATTTCTATGATGCTTCTCAGTGGCTCTGGAATAGTTGCAGAAATTGTATATACCAGCTGGGAACGGCAGGGCAAGAAAATGCTGTGCCCATTTGGAAGTGCAGGGGCAACGGTGGTGGGAGGAAGCAACTGTCCATGCCTGATGTAGGCTGGGGTGCTGGATCTGATAGCAACGTGCTTTCAAAATGCATCACATAACAACACACCGGAGCTCAGTGCCTTCTGCCGACTACTGAAACCGTCATCCTCTTAAAAACTCAGAGGTGTGGGTAGAGTTGCCTGCAGTTCTCTGAAGATCTGCGGTACGAAATGAGTGCAGAGGCGTACCTCAGACACTGGCTTTGGTAATTATGTCTTTCAGTCTAGTCCGCGAATCTTGACTATTAGGAAAAAAACAAAGAAAACTCCAGAAGCAGCTGCTGGATTTGGTATATTGCTGGCTGTGAAAGCCAGCCAGGGTTACTCCGAGAGCAGATAACAAGCACATCAGGAACTGCTTGTGATGTCAAATCCATGCCCTCATAGTTGACCTCATTAAAGGCTATACCGTGTCCCTGCTGAAACTGATGGCAAAGACTTCTGCAGTTTGCTATGGGATGTCTATGTACGAGTCAGCCTTGAGAGTCACAAAATACTTGGCTGTTTCTCTATTTGCCACTTCCACCAGCCTTCTGGATGTGTTCTGGGGGGCGGCTGAAGGTGTCTGCAAGTGTAGACGTAACTTCATGGAATGCCGCGAGGCACTATCAGTAAACAGGCGATGCCAAGGAGATGTGCCTGCTCTGTGCCTCTCCTCAGGGAGGAGTGAGAAGGGGGCTGGTGCAAGGTGAAGCACCATGAACGCAGACCCAGGGGCTGCCCCTCTCCAGCTGGAACCCTGCCCTGGGGAAGAACACCCTGAGGTGCCAGGCCATCGCCTAACGCTCTCATTGCTTTCAAAACAAACTCTCAGCATCCTTTTATTTTTTACCCACTGTCTAATGTCAACGCTATTTCCCATCTAAGGGCTCACACCCCTAAACCACACCTCGCTGTGAACTACCCTGCGTGGAACCAGCACTGCTTTGCTGCTTGGTTTCCTAATGCACGGCTGCACTTCTGCCCACTCCGAGGCTTTTGCACTTCGAGTTACAACACATGTGCCATGTTCTCTCCTCCCACCTTCTCCCTCCTCCAAGACGGGTGAGAAGAGAAGGCAGAGAGAAGTTTCTCATGCTCAATGAGAGAGATCTGGGAAGTCAGCAAATTGAGAAGAAAAACCAGCAGCAAAGTGAAGCTCCTGTGTCTCCCCTTGGTTCTCCCATCCCCACCCAAGCGTAAGGAACCACCGTGCCGGGAAGGAGCTCAAACCTCCTGACAAATCAGAGTTTCTCTGGAGGGAGCACAAGCAACTAAAAAGGAATGCAAATGATCTTTGACCAATGACTTTTGTCTAGTTGTGGTTTCTGGTACAGTCTATGTGGTTTCTTGTTCGGTGCGGTAATGAGCGTGTGTACAGCAATGTGTTCAATGTGCACAGTGCTGAGAGATTAGAGAGTGAAAGATGGCATGGGACATGTCAATATGGATCTGCCGTGATCAAAGGAGGCTGTCTCTTCTGGGCACAAGTCTGGGTTGGGTTACAGCAAAGGAAAAATGTGAAGTGCTTCTTAATGCATTTTCTCTGTATTCTGTGCTCTAGGATCACCGTAAATGGAAGAACATCTTCTCCCCTAAAAATCCATTTCCTGCATGTGGCTCCCCAATAAATATATTAAAGTTTTGTTTGAAGTTTACAGTTTGCTGGGAAAACAGACTTGTCATTGTTGAAAACAGTAATAATCACGAGTGCTGTTTAAAAGCTGAAGTAAGGTTATGCGCATATCTTTGCTCTGACTAGTTATCAGCCATGAATCTTGTACTTAGGTAATTATCAGAGGTTTCTTTTTTAAAGGGATGATTTACTTGCCCTGTATCCCTGCCAGATTTTCTTCTTTTTTTTTTTTTTTAATATTTGAATTTTACACATTAAGTAGGGTATGTTCATTTTTCTTTTGCCTCTGCCCTCTTTTGAGTTATGAATCCCTTCAGTGAGTAATGAGCAGTTGGCAACTTTTATGCATAAGAAAGAAGATTCAATGAATTCCAAATATGCTACATGGACGCTCCTTTTCCTATATAAAAAGTATAACATTTTTATGAATTGGGCCCATGATGATCTGGCATTAAATCACTGCCTCCTTTCTTCTCTGTGCTCTATTTATGCTCAGGGGACATGCAGTCGCAATGTGTTGTAAATTCAACAGAATTGCTAATTAAAAAACCTACCGTACAAAAATAGAACAAAGGGTGGAATTAGAGCCAACAGGATCTGAGCCAGTGCAGTGGTCCCGGGGAAATGGTCTGGGCTGCAAGGCAGGTGATCTGATCCTCATCTGGGATTAACTAACGGGGCTCTCTTGCTCCAGATGATTTACAGTCCTGCAAACCCAGCCCCTCGACAGCCGCTCGGCAGCGGGCGCCAGCGGGGCTCCCGCTCTCCTCTTCCCCGTTCCTTCCCCAAAGGGATGAGCGGCTCCCATCGGCGCCATGAGATTTAGAGCCCAGGGGAAAAGAACAGCACTTCTGGTCCTGCTGGGTGGCTTGGCAGGACCGTGGAGGATTTTCACTGAAGGGAAGGTTTCCTGCCATCCGAGGGCCAGCAACCTGGTTTGCCTGGGAATCCTGCTGGGCACTGATCCCCGTGCAGCAGTACGAGAGCACTGCTCAGATATCAGCAAAAGCAGAGTTCAAACAACCAATTCTAAGGGTCTCAGCAAGAAAAGTGGCTCTTTCCCTGCTAGCTTGCCTAATCATCTGCTCTAAAATGGAAGTGTTCAATATTGAGGTAAAACACAAACTCTAGAAAAGCAAAATACAAAAGGATGCACTAAGAGGTATATTCTGCCAGGGACGGGCTCACTTACTTCCAAGTATGAAAAGGTGCCCAGCAAACAGAAACAATAAAAGCTGAAAGATGGATGCAAGTTGGCTGGTTTGTCTATCAAAACAACACCTCCTCAGTACTGCCTGTGGGCAGACACAGAGCTGAGAACAGTATGCCTTCATTCTATTAATACCAAATGTCTTTAAAAATAATTATATAGAAGTGATATTTACAGAGGAGTGTTCCTGGGATCTAAGCTCCAACAGAACCAGGAAAAATTTCTTATTAGAAATTGAAAGTGGGGGAAAAAAATTAATTCATCTTCCAACTCTCTCTGCATGGCCCAATCTCTCCCCCTGGGTTTCTCTGCTGACTTCAGTGGGTCCTGTGCGCACACAGAAACTCCCTGCGCTGGGGAAAGGTGGTGAATTCAATGGCTGCAGGAGCTCTCAGGAGAGAGAGCATAGGTTGTGTAGCGACAAATACAAATTATAACAAGCTGTAAGAGCTATAATCACTGTCCCAGACTGCACAAATAAAAAGACACCTGGCATCAGCTCTGCCTGGGAGATAAGGAAGTGTTACTGTCCGTACTGTCCCACCCTTGCTACAGCAGCATCCAGACCACTTCCGCACCACAGTTCAGCCTCTGAACTAACGCGCAGGTTAACCATAAACAATTTCAGCCCACTTTAAACCTCTGTGCTGTAGGAACCAGTGGCTCAGCAGCTAATTCACAAATGGCTCAGTTGACCATGCAGTGGGGACACAGCAGATAGCTGAGGGCAGTGACCTCGTCGCTCAACCTCAGCTAATCTGTCCCCATTTGCCAGAGACAAGGAAGAAAGAAGACAAAAATGAAAAGGCTACTGTCTGATGTCCCTTACAACTCAGCAGCACACATTGAAAAATTACTAATCCTCCAGAATCAGAAGACAAGTTAAAAGTCACAGAAATTAAAATAATTTCTGGATTCTCAGCTAAGCCACATAAGCTCATAGGACTCCCATACTGAAGGATTTTGTCATGACTCTGAACGAAAAGCCTGTGCTCTTCCCAAATTTCCTGACTCGTCACGTAGCTCAGTCTTTGGCAGAGGAGATGCCACTGAACCCAAACAGCACAGATCATACCCGAGAGTTCATTATGCAGCACATACACAACCCATTTCTCTCATTGCGAAGAAGTTTCACTTACACTCTGAATTCATCTTTCTGCATGTTTTCTCTTTTTCCTGCATAAGTTCAGTCCAGAAATCTAACATATTGTGCTAGAAGTGACTGGATTAAACCCTGCTAGAAGTACAACAAGAAGCACACAGGCACAGGGCTTTCTACCCAGAAACACACAGCTCATCTGGAAGTGACTCTGATGCTCAGCACAAGGCACAGGCAACGAGTCCTTCCCAAATTATTAAGCACTTATGAGAGCTCTCCTAACAGCAGAGGTGATCCTGCCACCCAAGTCTGCCTCCCCTGTGCCTTCTGACACTGGATAATCCCTCCTTTACTCCTTGTAGCTATCAGTCCTCCCACACTTGTCCTGTCTGCTCAGGCCACGCGTTCCTGGGGCAGGGACTCTCACCGTATTTGGGTAGGTGGGAGCTGTGGGCAGGCTGCGGGCAATGTGCTGCATAATGCTCTCCGTCACACCTGTGGAAACCTGGAGCAGCCAAAGCCAATGGAGTTTCTCTTGGTCTCCATGATTTAGACTGAGATCTTAATGATCTCCACCTCTAGACATTCATGCTCCAGATCTTCATGATCTGGATTCACCATCCAGTCTGCCAAACTCCTCTGTTCAGACACCACAAACCCTCAAATGATCTCAGAGAAAGAGAGGTGAGGCTAGGGAATCAACTTTCTAGGAAACTACTATTTATTAATCCAATAAGAATACTGTCTCTTTACCATTTAAATTGCCAGTCTGTCGTCAACCTCTATATTCCCTTACGACAAAAAAGTCGGAGCTGCACGTCCCTTTGCACAAGCTTTTATCATTTTGGTCCATCCTTGCCGCATGTCACCTGGCTCACATCTCCCCAGTGTGCGGGCAAAAGCCTGGACACTGAGGAGTCACTCAAACACCCTGACTACTCTGCAATTCGGAGAACTATACCCTTTCAAAAACCCAATCTCCCATCAGTAAAGCCTGGAAAAGCCAGACAGCTGGACTCAGTTTAGTGTAGTTTAGCTGAGATGTCAGCCCTCTAAAGGAGGAAAATACTGCTCAGTGTGAGTAAAAGTGACACCATCTGGTCCAAAGTGAAGAGACCTTTGCAGCGTGGCCTGGAGGCCAAACCCTGCTGGACTCCGGCTCAAAAAGTGCTATAGCACATGTAGCTGTACACGGCAAATCCAGCCCAGCTCCAGGATCTGTAGCCAACAGCCCTAATTGCGGATTTACTTAGGTGGGAAATGGTCTTCTGGAGTGCTGAGAGGTGTCAGGGTTTTGAAGGAATAAGCTCTCTCTTCTCCCCATTGTGACCAGCAGTTTCTCAAATCTCGAGCATTTATTCAAGCGACCAACCTTCAGCAGCAAATGGCTCGAGTTTTGATGTTTAATGTTGCAGGGATAGCAGTAGGCAGCTTTTCTTGTTTTCAGCTCTTTTAGCACACTGTTTTGCCTAAAGCAAAATATGGTTTCAAGCAGTCTCTCTCCACTGCTACTTTCTCCTTGCCTCAGCTAACGGCACCTGTGTATGTATTAAAGATGCTGCAGCAGAAGTGATGCTACAGGGCTTGCTCACTTATTTCAGATAGTCAGCAATCCAACTTTTTAAAATGCACTTTTTATACAAAAGAATTATTTGTTCCCTTTTTGTTTTACAACCCAATTTCAAAGCTTGCGAAAACTTGGGGAGGGGGGATGGGAGAGTCATGCACTTGATTGAGACATCAACATAACATGACATTTTATGAAGACTGTCAATATACCCCCTTAAAGAGACACTGCCATATTAGTTTAAGTGACTGGGTTTGCGGAGATTTCTTTAAGGTTGACTTAAATGTCAGATGCCATTAGCTCTGGAAGTTCAAACATCCTGCCACTGTGAGCATCTTGTGCAGTGGAGGTTGAAAGGGTCACAGGTAAGCAAAGCCATGCTAAAACACTGCCTACCCTGCCCATGGAGGAAGCAGCTTCGCAGTGAAATGCAGAAAGCAAAGCGTTAGAGATAGGAGATTTATGTGAACATCATCTCAAATGCAACAGCAGGTCTAGATTCGTACCTCTGCAGCTTCTAGCTTCCCAGCTGAAGTCACAGCGCTCTCCTCATCTATGTGTGCACGGGAAATCTGCTTGCATTAAAACTTCAGAACGTGTGTATCTTTGAGGATAAGAAAAGCGAACTATTGATTAGCAATTGACAAATGCAATAGAAATGTTATATGGGCCGAGAAAGACCTATACATAATTTATAGCTGTGCCAAATATGAGTGACAGCAAACAGCAGGAGGCTTGAGCACAGTATTGATTACTTTAAAAAACTGAGAAAGGCACCGTGCTGAGGACTGGGAGGATAAAGAGGAGAGGCAACAAGCAGAGAAAACAGGAGCAAAGCCATTAAGGATGTTGTGCTACCAGACACTGCCAGACTAAGAAACTGAGACAGTCAGGTGGAGAGCACTGCTCTCTCCTTTCCAATCAATAATACCATGTCAAAACATAAAATGCATGCTTTTGCTCTTAAGTAAAATGTGTCTAAGATTTTTAAAAGCATTGATTCAGGATGGATCAATGAAAATCTAGGCGTATTTTCCTGTGCAAAAAGGGGGTAATAACACTTTGTAGATAATCACACAACAGAAGAGATTTCCAATGCTGGTTATAAATGTCCTATTTATATTACAATCTTTTTGTCAGTTAAGGTTAAGAATAGTAGGTCAAAGAGTCTTGCATTGTTGAAGGGGGGAAGGCAGACATGTAAATGCGGGAGCATGGGATCTCCTTAAAAGATGAATGTAAGAACAGGACTGAGCTTGAGCAGGAGAGACTATGAAAGGTGAATCCTCTTCAGCTTCACTTCCAAAGAGCTTCCAGGTGCTTTTTCTCTAAACTTTTTCACAGGTTCAAAACACCCAGCTCCAGAGCAATGCCCAGCTGAGAGGCAATGAGTGAATGAATGAGTGAACGGGCTCTTCAGGGCCGGTTCCTAGGGGTACTGGATTTCTCCAGCAGCTGCTCAGCTGTGAGGTCCTGGTAAGGCTGGGGCTGGTGTCGAAAAGGCCCCGCTACTGTAACTGTCGCAGAAAAATTTGTTCTAGCAATTCTCATATCCCAAAAGTATGTTTAGCAGTAGAGTATACAATGGTCCTTTAATTAAGCAAGCTATGCGGGGATAATTGCAGCTACAATTAGATTTTGCCTAACAAGGGTTTGGCCAGCATAGAAATGGCATTAAAACGGAAACAGAAAACACATTTATAGCTGGCACCATCTTAACAGCATGGAGAAAGAAGGCTGAAAGAAAGAGGGAAAAGTGCATCTGGACTCCTAGCTGCCCACTTCTCCCTCAGAGAGAACCCAGCTTTTGGTCCTGAGGATGAGAGGCGAACTGAAGTGAACAAGATCTGCATTTCAAATGCTGAGAGGGAAACAGAAAAATGAGAACCGCACCTGCAGAGGGCAGCTGGAGATGTGAAAGGTACCTCCGTGACAGCTCTTGCCACCCTTGGAAAGCAGCTCTGGCACCTCCCCGGCACATGGCAGGGTTTGTGGAGGCTCTTGAGCCAGGTGTCTCCGTGTCCCTCATGTGCTGTGGGGATGGGGACTCTGCTGCTGGTCCCTGTGCCAGCACAGGGCTCTCTGTGCAGCCCTGGGCACATCACACAACTAGCACTGGGGGGGTATTTCTTGAACTCATCAGAAAACAAATTTGGGCTTTTGCACATTAAACTGGAACACTGAGATGAGATGCTATGGCAAAGGAAAACACCTCTCTTTCTTGACTAAAACAAAAAGCTTCAAAATGTTTTAGAACACAAATTCCAGACAACGACATAGAGCAAACTCATCCTTATTCACTCATTTTTCAATAGGCACAGGCTGTTATTTCTTTAAAATGTGGGTGATTTTATTTGTTTTTTAAGAGATATCCCACAGATATAGGTGAGTAGCATAAGAGGAAGGACAAGAAGAATTGTCCGCAACCCACTTGAGCAGTAGCATATTTCCAAATCACCCAGATAGTCATAGAAATAACTTTTTCACAACACCCACATGTTTTTTCTCTCTTATTCAAAGGCGTATTATTTCCATAACGATGCAATGTTTCACTGTCCCGAACATTTACATGCCCCTGAAGTTCTAATACCGATGCAATAATTCCTTGGCATCAATAAAATATATTCCCTTTGCGAACTCCTGCTGTTTCCTTCATCATTGGTAAAAACTGAAAAGCCTTACAAAAATAATTATTTTGCTGCACACTGTTTTTCATTTTTGATAGAATCTTAACCACAGATTTCTCTGAATGCACATCTAAGAAAATCCTTGTCATTATTTCCGCTGACCTGAGTAATTAGGTAGCAGCCAGAACCCCCTGCTTCCCGACTGGCATAAACTGCACTTATCAAGTGTCCCCTCCAGCAGCCAAACGGCACAGGCCATGGAAAGCAGAATAAGAGAGAAGCATTTGGAAAGTGAGGGACAGTTTGAGGGACTGCAGCAGTAAATGACACAGGGCGGCTCGCAGCGTGGCCCCTCTGGAGAAGCCTGACTCCAGCACATCCCGAACACGGGCTCTCCTGCCGCTCGTGCTCCCTCAGCAGTTCCCCCAAAAGGGGCAGCTTTGCACCTCGCAGATATTCACGGGGGGGTGTCTGCCCCCAGCAGCTGTGAACACTGGCCTGGGAGCACATCTGACCTCTACTCCTCGGTTTTCATGCCGCTGTTATGAAAATGACATTTACCTATTTCCTTTGCAGGGCTGTGGAGGAGATCGATCAGGCAGCTTATATATCCTGCTTTCCGTAATCTCCCAAACTAATTAGCTCCCAAACAGATAGCATGCTGGCAGGCCAGATCCCTCCAGCTTCACCAGTAATAACAGCAGGTGGGAGAATAGCTCCACACACGTTCCCGGCTTGGCCCTTTTCGAAAAGTGCTTGTGACACTAATTGATCGGTGCCAGTAGTGATGGTGGCTGAGACGCGCACAACCCACAGGGAACCCGTTCAAAGCCGCGGTAATGAGTAACCTATTGCTGCTTGAAAGCACCGCGACGGGCTTTGAATTCTGTTCTGACTACCTGAGATAGCCAGACCTCTGTCCCCTCCCAGCGTTAGAGAGATGAATCATATTTAACCTATTTGAATTTTATGCTAATGACCTGCGGAAACAACAACAACAAAAAAGATGACAAGTCACTTCAAACTACTTTGTGTTCGGAGGTAGGGCAGGAGGACTTCAGGAACCTGCCCGGAGGAGGCACAGCTGAGTCAGCACACAAAGGTGCTCCAGGTGTTGCGCAGTGGGGACCTGGAAATCCTGCTCTGCCGGCAGCGTCGCTCCCCGCACAAAAGCCAGTGCAGGCAGCAAGCAGGGGAACGTCAGGGCACGCACACATGCTTCCGACGTTCTGGCAACCTCAGGCTGAAAAAGCAACCCCTCAGGAGCCTTCCCTGAGTGCATCAGCTGCAGCAGCCCCCAGACCTCCCCAAGCTGTGCTGCGGGTAGACTGCAGCACCATGGGAGAGGATCAAAACCACCGCTCTTCAGAGCTCATCCGGAATTTCTGAATCAAAGCGGTAAATTTAAAAAGCCGAGGAGACCAAATCAAGTGGAAACAGTATCACAGGTGCAGTTCTTTTCTGGTCACTACTGCTCATAATTTGTCTTTATGCTCAGAGTTGATGCAGCTTTCAAAAACAATACATGGCTCTGTTGCATGATTTATGCAGCGTGTGTTGCAGTAGACATTAACATTATAAAAAACTCCTCTGCAAACTAGCACAGGGATTAAAAACAGAAACAAAAATATACGACACCACAATCTAGAAATGAGTCAGCCCACAAGTATCCTAAAATACACCTCCATCACTCGGGATACCTCCTGCAACCACTTCAAACTATCGCCATTCCAGGAATTACTGCATTCAGCAGAGAGATGTCTGTGATTCTGGGAGGCTTTGCAAGACCATGTCATCACCAGAGCAGAGAAGCTGCATCGGCTGCAGGAAACTATCAGTGTCTCAACTGCAGCAAATACTTCCATGCAGAAAGTGTTTGCGTTTTTTTCTCGCCCTGCTTGGCAAGAGTTCAGCATTAAAATAAACACCAATCATAGCTGAAAAGTTTCCTTGAAATGACAGTCTACACTGAGTACTATGCTAGTAGATAGGGGCTCTACTTCAAAAGCATCCTAATTTGTTCTGTGAATGAAATAAATTGCTCACTTAATTATACTACCGGTTAATACGAAGAATAAACACTCACTGTAATAAACCAACTGCTGTCTTGCCTCAGCCTCTGTGCACAGAGGAAGACAAGTCTGAGTTCTGGCCAAGTTCTCAATCTAGAGAACACGCATATAAAGTTGGGTCCTTCATGTTTCCCAGACTCTGTGGATCTGTTCAACCACAGCCCACAGCAATAACATGGCATGAGGCTGAGGCAGCTCAAGCCACAGGGACAGTAAGGACCAATGGAGAGCTAGTCCAGAGCTGCAACATCCCACCTACGCTCACTTTCTCCCAAAAAGGCATTTTCTGCACCCACCAGAGCAGGTGACACAAGTCCTCTGCTACCTCACAACAAACATCAGTTCCTCCCTCACGGAGGAAGCTGCAGCTCACACAGAGCCCGGCGCTGGGAGCTGCGCTATACAGGTCACAGCTGAGCTCAGCATGGGGCCGTTTGCCTCGGAATGCCAGTCGACCCAGCGGCTTCCATCTACAGAGCCCTCCAGGTCCTCCCGGCTTTCTCAGAGCCTGATCTGCTCGAGAGCCAAGATCAGCACCCGTGTTGTTGCAATAAGCTGCGGCATGTCCATTACCACTACACAACAGCAAGCGGGCGGATGGCTGGGGACAGCGCGCTGTCGTTCAGTGTTCTGTCCCTGCAGCCAGCATTGCCCGGCCTGGGGCCATCCAGAGTTTGGCCTTCTATCTCTGATGCAGCTTCTGAAGTGCCCTTACACGTTGCATATCCTTGTTAACTGCTGCAAGCATTCTGTACCTACTTCTTTAAACACCTGAAATGTTGCCAGAGGCTTGAAAATGGACTGTCAAAGCCACATGTGTGCTATTGGAGTGTGGTTGGAAACTCCTTTAGGTTTCACATCAGTTAAACCTTTACCTTGGGAATATTTAGCTGCCCTACCTATTCTTGGAACATTTTAAAAGTTGACAAGGCTCAAATAGGTTTATGAGATAACAAATACTGTCGTCTTCTCCTGGTAGGGCAGCAAAGACAAGAAAGCTCTGCTGCAGAAGGATGGGTACGCTGGACACATCCAGCAGCAAGAAATCTGGATCTCACTTTCTGCTCAGCAGATGTTCCGCCGACAGCAAAGCAGTGGGCAGACATCTTACCAGCCAGGGCTTCTGTTTCCCCTCTTTTTTGGTGCTTCTAAATTAGGCTTTTTCTCCCCTTTAGGTTATATTTTCCAGGGCAGGGATTCTCGCTCAACACCGGAGCTCAGTTAATCAGAGCTCCAAATCCATTTGGGAGCTTGCTGTACTACCGTAACACAAACCAGTTGGAGTAGAAACAAAAAGTTTTGGGTTCTGAAAACACATGTTTTTCAGACCTCAGAGTTTAGTCAGGCACTAATAGTAAAGCTGTTGAATAGCATGTTTAAGACTCGGATGGAAAACAGAAACTTCCCCAACCACAAGTTGTACAAGACAATACACACAATGCATTGAATGGAAAACCAGACTGTCTTTATCATCTTAATGATGATTTAGAAAAGCAGATGTTCCAGAATCCACCAAACATTTTACAGCTACTTCTGTTCATTTGTGCGCAGCTTTAATGATGTCTTGCTATAATCTTGAGTATTTTTTGCCTCCACGCTCATTTCTATTCCTGTTACTGTGTTAATCACTGTAGGCAGGTTGGGGACTGGTACCTCTCTGGTTAAATGGCTCTGGGTTTGCTTCCGAGACAAGGAGCTTTAAAAGAAAAAAAACCATTCTGGAAATAGCATCACAGCAGTGCTATCCATAAGCACTCCCAGAATTATTCTGCCTGTTATTTAATTAGCACAGACAAAGGTTGCAGAGTGCACAGAAATCTATCCAGGGATCTGCAGTAATATTTGGAGATCATTTCTTTTACTGCTTTATCATTAAAGTTTTATGTACTCTTGCAATTGATAGAAGCAATAAAACACTTCTGAAAAATATACAAGAAGAAACAAAAAAGTAATATACACGAAATAAACCCTTCTCATCTTAAATTCCACTAGCTCTGCACCCACGGCATCATTTAACAGTTTGCTAGGTCTGGTGTACAGACTCCACTTCACTGGATCATGACAAAGTACTTAGATCTAAATACATTTCCTCTATTCATCCCAGTTGGAAAATCTAAATAGAGCTGCTCGAGTGAGAGTGAATATAACACTGCTTAGTTTACAAAAATTGTATATTCCTGCTTCTCAAGAGTTTCTCTGAACATAAACCTGGAATGTTACATAAAATAAATAAAAATATTTCAGTAAGATACATTGCAGTTCAAGAAACAGTTATGGTTGTGATTATGTGTAGATAAAATTATCTGTTGAAATATTTCAGCACTGCACACGTGTCAAGTGACCTGAACAGAAATCCTAACTGTGGTGAAAAGGAAAGTTTGCTGTTTCTAAACCAATACTCCAGTTCAAGTCTTTCTGCAGGATCCTTCTGCAATCCTCACAAAGACAACAGAAAGAAGATGTATCATTCCAGTGCCATCTCTTTCACTTTGAGTTCTGTAGCAAACACCACGGTATCCAGCATGGGGGTAGTTAAATGGCTCATTTCATTTGAAAAATGAGTCTCTTCAGGGAAGAGATTGGCGCTGGGCAAATGAGAAGTGAATCTGATCAGCAGGATCTTTATTTCCAGGTTAGAACACCCCAGAGAGAGCCCAGCTTAGTTCTTGGTTCCTAGGCTAAGTTCACAGCTAGTAAAGGCCCATCAATCCTTTTTCTTACCCTGTGAATTGGATTTGATGTTATTAAAATACTATAAATATAGAACTCAGCTTGGCCCTTTTAAGGACACATATGTCTTGATTAATTTTGTTTTTAAGAATATACTTGAGTGATAGTACATGCGAAGCGCAGCACCATCAAATGACAAGCTTCTATGCTAGTTAGGAAATTTTTGCCAGTAAGTATCCACAGTTTAAAAGTAGTTCAATCAAACACTAAATCAAACACAGTAGCCACAAGGTACAAACGACAGAATCAGCAAATTTTGTTGTCCTGGGAAGTCAAAAGATTTCCAGACACAGCAGGAAAAGCCGGAAAACTTACACAGGGCATTACCATAATTAAGTCAACTAATTGCATACACGTGAGCAGCGATGTTGCGTCAGCAATATCATGATTTTGACAGATAGTATGGACAGAATGAATCACTTGTCAAGACTTTTTAAACACAACATGTTTGACAACGATCAGCGAATTCCCAGCATCAACAATCGGTAGCCTCGGTTACATTCAGGATTTTCTCATGCTCATTCCAATGCCAAGTCACTGATTGCAGCCAGTATCCCCACTCTCCCATATAAATCAAGCGAAGGCCAATACGCACACACACAGAGGGAGCCCTCCACCCTGCCTTTGACATCAATTCTTACACATTCTGACTTTTTTTTTTTTTTTTTTTAACTAGAAGCCAGCTGTTGAAATCTGGACTCAATTCATCTTAAGTGTGAAAGATCATGTCAAGCGCCGGCAATGACTCACACCAGGAAGAAAGACACTTTGTGATTTCCCAACTATCTGATCGACTATGGTCTTAGGCAAACAACTGATGCTAGATATTGGATTATGTATTTTTGAAAGTGTGCCATAACAAAGTGTAGCTAGAAATTGAGCACACGGCTGAGTAAGGACATATGGAAAAGGTCTTTGTGCTCACTCTTTCTGGAAAACTCATAGCTGAAGAACACGGAAGAGAAAGTGACAATGCTTTTTCAGTGGAATCTCTTTGCATTTAGTGAAAAAACCTTCATGACAACCAGAAATAGGGCTTGTAAATGCTTTTGATTTCTTTTCAAAAGCTGCTAGATGGGAAGAACATGAACCTATATGCAATAGAGCAGAAAAAGGAGAATTCATTTTCTGGCTACAGCTGCCAGGTCTGCCAGAGAAGACTGGTGATGGGGCCATTAGGAGATCCGGGTGACTCCCGTTGCTCATCCCTGCTCTCTGTCCAGCACAACCTGCACACAGGCTTTGTGCCCAGCCTAAAGCAGCTCCTTGTGCTCCCCTGTGCCTTTACTGCCATCTAGATCTTGAGAATGACAGCACCTCCCTTTGTCACGGGGATGTCACAAACCCATGAAGGACAGCGATGCATTTGTTTGCGGGAGCACCTGAGTGAGAAGTCAGGGAGACCAAGAGCCCACACTGCCACTGCTGTCACCTACAGTGGGTTCGGAACCAGGGGTGACTTAGTGACTTTGTCATTGGCAGAAAACCAGAACACAGCTGAAGGATACAGAAACCTTGATTTCTGCACTAATACCAGGGCTCTGTGGAAAAGAGAAGCAAGCAGAAAGAGTCCAAAATAAAGTTATCCTGCTGCACAAGGGGATGTGGCCTACATTTCTTCCATTTTCTATATATAAAAATACATAAAAGTTTGCCTAACTCTAAATGTTACAGTTCACATCAAGAGACCATAGCCATACATAGGGTGATAGCCAACACAAGTATCTAGAAGAGACAGGACAGCACCACCTTCCTGGAGTTCAGATTCGTTGTGCCTCACTGAAAAACGTTCAGGTTCACTCAATTCACAGCAGAACACCCAAACTCAGCGAGCTGGAGGCACGGCAATCACAGAATTCCCTGGTTTAAATTCACACCGAAGATAACTTGGCCTCTCCTCAGTCTTTAAATGTTAATATTGTCCTCAAATAAAGCAAACATAAGAAACCAACAAAAACATCGGTATCGGAAAGCAGTAGTAAGGAGTTTACGAGTAAATAAAATAATCTTATCCCTGTGTAGCTACATGCTCTTGAATTTGTACTTTATTTACCTGTAACTCTTCATAATGTAGGAAAAAAATATGGGCTTTGTCTAGTTGGAAGGACTGGTTTATCTCTTCTCCTGACCCTTTAATTTGTCATATAGGCAGCATCCCCTCAGTGAGAATATTTCTGGTACTCCAGTGCTGCAGTTAACTTAATAAGGAATGTAAGCACAGTTAGATAAATTAATTTCAAGGTCAAGCACACTGCCAATGGAAAATGGATGCAAGTGGCAGGTAATAGCAGAAAATTCACATGCATACTGATACACTGTTAAAGGCAGATGTTACTAGATAATTTAATCTCAAATGTAACTGATGTTTTCAGTTGCCCTTTTCCATTAAAAGAATTGTAGCAGATGCAAAAATCAAAGATTATTCAAAGAATTAAGATACGAAAAGCATGTTAGATCACTAAACTCCAATTAGTTAAATTAAATTGTATACCATTATCTACCTGTAGCTTTATTGGTAGCCAGCATTAGCACTCAGCTTGAGCAATAATAAAATTAGAGAATAACACTTTAATTGAATTGCACTTAAAAGGATCACGCTGACAAATGTGATTGGATCTGGCTGTAATGCACACCTTTTCCAACGATCATTAAATCCAATGAAATGAAAGTCACAGGATCTTGACAGCTCTCTGAAATAATCTGTGAACCATGCTGTATCTCGCAGTTCCTAATCAATTTAGAGAAGCCTCATTAAGGCTCTGCAGCTAAAGAACACTTAAAAATCAAAACAAATTACAACATGTTATGGATAACTAGCTAATCATATCGATACAACAAGGATGTATTGTGTTGCAACAATTCATTTCCTTTGCAAGAAGCGTTTGCCACGGATGATTTAGGAATTGTTATTCATAACTGCGATCAGTCAGCCCTCATGTCAAGTCTTTGCATCTTTGCTCATAATAAACATTTCTTCAGCTGTGTCTTCACCATATTCTACATCTAATACCGGACTCTATGATTGCATGCCTGTTCATTATTTGTGTGTCTGTGTATATTTGTTTCTCTCCTTTGCTGTTTTTGCCTCTTTCTTAAAAATGCAGAAACAATGATGTGTGATTCTGGGAACAAATTAGACATTATCAGTTACCCATGTGAATATTTCTTGGCAATTTTTGTTCCCCATGAGTAAGTACTTTGTTGCTGGATTATTTAACAGCCAATAACTCACCCTCACTCTCTCCTACCTTCGGTGGCTGTTTCCTTTTTATATGGCAGCTAATACAAAATAGTGTACCTTGATGTAACACTTACACATAAGCAATTTGAGCTGGGTAATTTAGCAGATTAATGAGACCAGCAAACAGGCATTTAAAACTGAGGCATATCTGCGGCACTCATTCTTGATCTACTTAGTCAACACGGACTTGGCCAGTCACCCTTCCCAGTGGACTCTTCCCAATCACATGATAAATCATTCTTACTCAAATATGTCTTTTTAAAGATTCTCCCTCAGTCTTCGCTGATAAAAGTCCCCGGCATCAGACAGAGTGTATGGAACCAGATACAAGCTCCTTTCCTCCAGCACGGACACTATATTTAGTCACTTAGTCTTGGCTGTTGATTAATGTTCCTTTAGCTCTGAGCCTTTGAGGAATTGCTATAGTGTGACTTCTGCTCTCAACAAAGCATAAAATCAGATATAACACTAAAGAGCCACTGTATAATACCATCCTGTTTTCTGTCCAGTGGACTGATTTGCATGGACCACTCCAGACTGACGTGGGAACATAGTTTAAAATGCAATAGTACATTAAGACAGAATATGATACTGATGTTAAATGCAATTTATAAAGCAGAGGTTAAGCTATATGAAGAAATATGGCTTTAATAAATACATGCTGTTTCTTCTGTTCTCCTTCTGCATGAAAAGCAGAGCAGGATTCCAGAAAACATATGGATTTCTACATACTATTTAAGACAGTTTTTAATACTTGCCCAAGGTATACAAAGTGGCTATTGCATGTGGAACATACTGCTCAGCAATGGCAATAGGGAGTCCATAAACATTTGAGGGGGGTTTAGAGATTTAAACGTAAAGATAACAGATCCAATAAGCGACCAGAGGTTTCACACCAATTAAAGTTAATATTATTGGTACCATGGTAGTACCTAGAAATCCAGTCATGCCAGAACCTTTTTTTACACAGCAGAAAACAGAAACAAAAGACTACCCAAGTATCTTCGGAGGTTCTTCTCTGGGAGAAGTCTCCAACCTCATCCTCTAGTGAAATGTTGAAGGATTAATGTTGTGGAAATAAATATCTGTTTGTAAACACCTGCATTCTAAAGAAATACAACCATCTACTGGGACAACAATAGCTACTTCAGACTGGGAGAAAACTGAAGCTCAGGAGTTCAAGGGAAGAAAACCCAACTGATGTGTCAAGCATCCTGCTCCATGTTGCTATATGGAGCACTCTTTACATAACCCAGCAATTAATTAGGAACAACACACATTTATGGTTCCCTTCAAGGCAATGAAAAATAACTGATGTACATGTGCAGTAACTTTCCTTTTAGCAAGAAACTTCATCAGGCTGTTTCTGATTTGAACCAAAACACATTTGGACCCAGGAACAAATGGATTTGAATATGTTTATAAACAGGAATCCTGACAACATTTTGAAGCCTGTATTAGAGAGTGAATGATGACTGGGCTTGCCAGAAAATATATTAAGAAAAAAGCAGATGGGCCCCTGGGATTTTCTGTCATCCCAGTCCCTGTCATCACAACACGGTGCCTTGCGGGCACCTCCCCAGGGCCTTCGCTGCCTGAGGCTGGTGACAGTGACTTGGGGCTGCTCAGGAGCCCAGAGCCACTGGAGCACGGGGGCAGCCGAGAGGCCACATAACACCTCGCTCCCAAGGAGAATGGCACCTACCCAAGGCTTTCCTGTCCTTTTCTGGTGTTTATGCCCCACAGAATTAGCAGCTGCTCAGCAGTTGAACCTGTAATACCTAACTCAGGCAGAATCCAGCAGATGCACATGGTGACTCTTCACATGCCCAATTTTGATCCAGGAAAGGCTGAGTTACGATGTTTGCTAGTCCTTGACTGCTATACAATGCCAGTTCTAAGCATGAAGTCTAAATACAAATGAAAACTTAGGCAACCACTATTGCCAAACACAAATTTTCAGAATTCAAAAAAAAAGAAAGGTATTTGAGATTTATTTCTGCATTCTCACTGATTTCTTCTGCAAAAGCCTGTAGCGTTCACCCTAACCACAATCTGAAACCTCTCTCTGCAGTCACAAGGTCTAAGAACTTCATTTTATGAATGGAAGGAGAGACTATTGTTTTTTCACGTATTTCCAAAAATAAACCACTACAGAAACCACCAAATATTCACAGATTCCGGATAAGATGACCACAGCTGGTGATGCTGAAAAGTTACAGTTGCAATATAAGCTGGGCCTTGGCTCTGGGCTTTCCTCTGCCTGACCTTGAGAGTTTATGTCTCGGGAAAATCAGACTAATACAAGTCATGCAGCTCAGGAGACGGGCTGTGTGCTCTTCACACGCCCCGACAGAGGACATGGACAGTACCAGATGTCATTTTAAGCTCAAATCCATTTGTAACACCCATAGCTTAGTACAGAACTGCTCTGAACTGTTCACAGCTTTGCTGTGAAAAAGCCTTCCCCGTGAAAGGGTTAGAAATGTGTGTTCGTGAAATATAATCATATACGTTTTTCGCTTTCCATAATTTCCTTCTGTCTCTCTCCCAACTCATTTTCAACTGACTCCATCTCATATCCATTCTCAGCACCCAATCACTATCCCTCTGAAGCTACTTTCCTGCTTAAATGTTGCTGGAATAATGTTAACAAGATTGTTATTATTATCAGATTACAGTTCACACGTGACTGAAAATTGCATGAAGTGTCTGATCCTGCCACCCTTGACATCAATTGTGGTTGCATTCAATGAAACCAAAAGGTCTCACTCTTAGCAAGCCGTAACTCCAGCTCTAGTGACCATTTATTATTCATAAGCACAGCCTGGGACAGACTGATAAATGACCCCTAACCATCCCACTCAATTTCAAATGGGGAAAGAACCAGAATGGACTGATTAATGGCTCCAGCAATCTCAGGTCTTGCTAACCTTACCTTTACAGGGAGAGGGAGGTGCCTGATGGGTATAATATTTATATAACAAAG
The DNA here is from genome assembly GCF_037038585.1 of Patagioenas fasciata. Classification (NCBI taxonomy): domain Eukaryota; kingdom Metazoa; phylum Chordata; class Aves; order Columbiformes; family Columbidae; genus Patagioenas; species Patagioenas fasciata. Next base: position 7,695,450 of record NC_092532.1, read on the forward strand.
CAATTATCCCTGTAATATGGATTGTTTCAGGACTCATTCACTCCAGTTCAATGCAGTGGGGCTGCGGAAGACATTATCTGACACAGCCTGTAAAACTGATAGATGGAGATTTGTACTGTCCAGGTCGCTGAGAAAACGCAAGTAGAGATGATCCAAACGACAAACCCTGCACCAGTCAGGGAACAGGGGACTGGGCACAGAGGGATTTCACGTTCTTTTGACTCAAGTGGGGGTGGTGTTAAAGCAGCAAGAAGTGGTGAGATTGCTGGCCAGAGTGTGAGAACACCTGCGTGAAGCCGACACAGAGGTGAGTAGCCTCAAGTAACTGGATCATCCATCCCTTAGCCAACAGACGCCTGACGCAGAGCAAGTGTGTCTGTCTGGGCAGCCATGAAATGTCCTCAGTGAGGTAGAAGGAGTCCAATAAAGCCACAAAATTACCATTGAGAGGGCACAACTCAAAAAGACATGAATGCAGATGTCAATGACTGTAAGAAGCCTTCAGGGACTTAAACAGGCTGCAAAGATGAGATTACCAAATTCAGTAAAAGAGGGGGAAAGCAAAGAGAAAGAAGCTCTGCTCTGTAGAGGACAGCAAAGCACTGCTGTTGGGAGCACACAAAGAGGAAAGAGAGCGCTGAATGAAAAGCAGGAGCTGAAACACCCCATCAGATGCTTGGCTGCAGGAGAAAAACCATTATAATTTAGCAGTATCTGGGTAGTGATACGGGGCAGTGTCAGCTTTCAGCACAGGTGACGCGGTGTCCCAGCACAGCGTGGTGGCCACTGTCCTGTTTCTCCCCACAGGCTGGGGTGGGTGTCTGCAGGGGAGGGGGACAGCCATCCCTCTCCAAACTTCCCTACTCATTTTTTCTGTATTACCTGAAAAGCTTTCATCTGGCTCTGAAATGAGGAAGGTGGTGCCTTCTCCCACAGGATGTTCTCTCCATGGGCTGGGGGGCATGGCCGATCCAGCTGCATACGGCATTTGTGCCCTGGCTTCCCAAGAGCCGCCTTCCCATGCTCGTTCCCATCCTTCACACCACTCAGGCAACGGAAGCGAAGCAGATAACAGCGGTGACCTACTTCCAGCCTCCTTCCACAAAGAAGCTGTCTCATCAAAAGCTCTCCATGAGCCCAGTTCAGCCTCGGAAATCCAAACAAGGCAGAAATGTCAGATGTCAAAATAGCAGGTGGGTTGCTCTGAATGTCTGCGAGTGGTCGACAGTTACCCGAGTGAACTGGGCCCATTAAGAGATGTAGGAAACAGGACACTAATTTCACAGGCTGACTCGGGAAATCCTGCAAGAAGAAATTGCTTCTCCTGCTGCAAGCAGAGCCCCATGGACACAAAAAGCACTTCACCCTCTGGGAGCTCCATGCACGACTAAGATCTAACACCACAGAAGTTGCAGCAAAGCAAGCAGGTCATTTACGAATTGCAGCAAACCTGGTCAAAATTAATAGACCTGGATTTATGGCAGAGAGAATCAGTGACAGTAAACCAAAGAGGAGAGGTAGAATAGTAAAAACAGAACATTAAAAAAAAAAAAAAATGTTTTTAAGTGATCTCAGCTGCCACAACTAACACACACCAGCTGTTACAAGTTGCAAACTGAAAGTCTTGGGTAGAGGAACAACTTGACCAGTTCTATTTAATTATGAACAAGGCTGCACCCAAGATGTGTGCCAGTAGATGGTGTGTTTATTTTAACCTAATAGTTACCTGAACATAACTAGAGCTTCCTTTAGCACTGCTGCTTTGAGCCCATATTGCTTGTTGAACATGCTTCAATTTTACTCTCTGAAGTTCTACCTCCTCCTGTCTGTCCCCCTGTGAAATGTCACAGACGATCACTCTAACCACCACGATACAAAGGTTTACATCATTCAGCGTAATGTGCTATCCATATTTGCACTTCAAAGCATTGTGCTCTTGCAGTTAAATATAGTCCCGTGCCATCTTTCATAAGACAAGCAATAGAAATACCAGGATCTTTCCTCATATGCTGGCACAACACATCAGCTCCAGGGTTACCTCTGCTGTATTATCCAGGTTCTGATTTACCTTAACAAATGTCTGTGCCCCTCAGACCAAGTGAAAGCAGCTGGAAGCCTATGGATTTTAGTGTCCTCTTGACATGCAGCACTGTTTCAGCACTGGAGCCCAGGCTCCAGTTCTTGCTTGTTTTTACAGTAGATTTCAAGAATTTGTGCAACATAATTTCATTTGCTTTTATCTTACGATAGCTTGTTCAGCCGCCTTTACAATGAAAGTCTGACACTTTTGTAGCTCAACGTGGCTGCATCTTTTCTTTTTTTTTTAAAGTAGGTCATGTGAAACACGAACGCATCGCATCAACACATCCAGAAGGCTTGGTGCATCTCAGTTCAGGTACTCAGCACTTGGTACCACTGCTCTTCATGCTGCTCGGCCACCACATGCCCTGCGTGCACCCAGCTCACCCAGCACTTCTTCAGAGAGAGATGGAGGAAAAAGGACCAGCAATTTATGGGAACATAGAGGAGCCAAGAACCAGGAACTCTATATCTCCTCATCCACGACTGCTGCGTGGCACAACCTGACACATCTCCCACCTGACAGCCACAGTAGGTCCAAAACATTTCTCCTGACAGGCAAGGTACCAAATGATGGAGCTACTGACAATATATCTGTTTTCTTCTCCTCTACCTGAAAAGAACAGCCTACTTACTTCTTTCAACGAAGCAGCAGTATGACTGATGCACATTTTAAAGCCCAGCCTTCGAAGCTGATTGACAACCCACGAGAAAAGAAGGTATGTGATTAATTCTGTATGATAGTTCATCAGCTGATCACATAAAATGCCCAAGAAGCAGCAGTACAAAACTTGAAAGCTAAGGAACAAGCTCCTGCAACGCACATTCAGAACTTCAAAACACACACACTTGTTGGACTTAAAGGACCAACAACAAAATTATAAGCCAGAACACTGAACTCCTTGACTCACAAACAATTAAAGCATTCTTTCAGCACAAATTATTTTTGTAGGGTTATTTTGCTCAAGCAGTACATACAATGCAGTCGATATGCTCATAAGAGATGTATCAAACTCTTACATTTCTTTTCCCATAAATATTGGCCAGTTTAATTCCCTGAAGTGACATGTGGGCTGGACCCCCAACCTGAACTCAACCATATCTGCCCAACTTATTTTCTGGGGCAGCAGCAGACTTTATCTCGTTAAAAGTGGCCATGGGTTTCATGGTTTGGGGTTTCCTAAACTCACTATATGGTAATTCCCGCCTTTACTGTTTTGACTAGGAAGGGAAGGTGTCCATGGATGAAAGACCCCTGTCTTATTTCAGACCTACCTCTGCTCCTCCAGCCCTTTTGCAAAAGAATTATAATTGCACTCATATATTTCAAGGCTGGTGTCATTCAGCTTCTGAATCAATTCAGCAAGTCCTGTATTCAAGAAGCATTAAGTCTATTGGGAATTTGTAGCTAACTGATCATATTCTTAAATGGAACAGTGCTCAAGATTTTGTATTAACAGCAACACAACCTCTCCTTTCCTTCTAAATGCATGAAACTATTTTTCTCAACATGGTGTCCAACATAAGTCTTATATTTGCAACTCTCTTCGTACCTGAAAGTCCAGACAGACTCTGAGTTGCACTCAATTTTCTAGTTCCCTTCACAGTATTAGGGTTTCACCTTCACCTGAAACGCGTGAAAGAAACAGCTCTAAGGCTGCTCAACGGAGTAGCAGTTCCAGCATGTGCGCAGATGTGGGATCGCACTGCCCGCGCGGTGTCTTTATCTCACAGCTGGTTTCAGTCCCAAAAGCAGCAAGACTGGAAGGAGCTTGTTCATATCTGGTTACAAAAGATCTTATAAACATGCCTGATGTGACTCAGGGTTAAAAGGGTATCTAGCCTGCGTCTTGGAGTCTTCTTCAAGTAGGTTTCTCATTCTGTTTACTCTCAAGTAACATTTTTCAACCAGGTGTAGCAACAAGGAGAATACAATAGCCTCAAGATCCAGCCCCCAATACCCAGTTAGTGCACACTGACACCCAACTGCAATTATTTTCCTTTCCTCACTTGAGATACAAACCGTCCTGTCTGCCAAGAACAGCCCAGCACAGTTATGCCTGTCTTTGCTTGATGCGGAATGATTTTCCACTGCAGATTCATTATGTCATTGACTTCAGTCACGGGAATATTAACATTTTCACACATGTGGGAACTCATCTTGTGAATGCAAAGCTCATTTATTACAGTGATTTCTTCAGAGGTTGTAGTATGTTCATTTTATAATGAGGTTTATAATAAGGACAGATTCTGAACCGGTGAAAGCATGCAAATTTACCTGAAATCTGAGCTTTACAGCCAAGAGTGTTTATTGCTGGTAATTAGTGGGGTTTTTCCTTTTTCTTTTTCCCTTTTTTTTTTTTTAATGATGTCTTGAGTAATTTAAAATATAACGTAATAAGAGAAGCTTGGGGACTTTGTAGCAGAGTGGCTTTTGATTGCTTACTCTGAACTCATTAATGACTCCAATAAGACTGAGCAATTTAAAGAGAAGGGGCATCTCCAAAGCCACACTGCAAGATGTATTAACACCTTTGAATGACACTTGGACTATTGCACTAAAATCTGAGGAAAGAATCAACTGCACTCTCTCTCCTTGTATAACAGAACAGAACATAATTTAGATATAAATGTTAACTCAATAATGCCATGCAGTTGTTGCAGCAACATAATTAGAACACATTTTTATATTGGAACGTAATATTAGTATGCTTAGAAAACGCAAAACATTCATGTTTATGAAATGCTCACCCAGTTAATGCTGCTGTAATTCTGACACAGAAACATACAAGGTGTTTTGGTCAGATATTCACAAATCCGTGCAACGAGAGAAAATGAAAAGAAATCAGATGCGGTTTTGAACACATATTTGTAAATTCTTTTCCTTAAAACATCAACAACTCATTATCTGGGTCAGTAGAAGAGGGACCTACATTTTTATTAAGGACTTTAATAACACAGCAGCTCCTTTCACAGATGTCATAGCTATAGTTGGTATTAATATAAATAATAATAAAAAAGAACTCTCATTTTATTGAATTAGTAAGAGATGGTCTCCCTGGTGGTCAAAAAGAGAAAGCCAAGTAAAATTCTACATTAGAGTTTCCTGGAAATGTGATGAATTTAAAGTTTCAAATAAAGCAAACGTACCAATTCAAATAAATGGATCTTTTTCACCACGTGAAAGTAGATATTAAAGATATAATTCTCTTGAGTTTTATACCTACCCTGTCATTGGTATGACTGCAAAGAAGTGTTATAATTTGGCTTAACTCTTCTACATGAAAAATCAAACCCTATGTATATTTGAGTATCCTTCTTAGTTAAGCTTATTTTAAACATTGCGATCTCAGCCTTATTTGCAAGAACAAAGCATTTGATCGCACCTTTTCACTTCCATTTTAAAGCCACGGGGCCAGGTGAAAGCTGTGCCTGTTCCCCAAAGCAGCCGCGTCCTCCTGGGCGCGGATTAGGAATGAAGTTGAGCACCCAGGGAAGAAAAGGTGGGCTGCTCCAAACTGCTCTCACCCGCACCACACAACACCCGTGTCCTGCTGCTGATAAATACATAGAAGTGGCAGGAAGAAATCACAACCAAAAAAACAGCATGTAGCAAGAGCACGTGGACAGGTTCTGACTGTCCAGTGGGTTACGCTGTGCCGCAAGTGAGGAGCAAACTACCCTGTACCTACGCAAACAAGGTAAGAGTGTGCATTTCTAGTTCACATGCACGTGAGTTATGGGGAAGGGAAGGGAAGGGAAGGGAAGGGAAGGGAAGGGAAGGGAAGGGAAGGGAAGGGAAGGGAAGGGAAGGGAAGGGAAGGGAAGGGAAGGGAAGGGAAGGGAAGGGAAGGGAAGGGAAGGGAAGGGAAGGGAAGGGAAGGGAAGGGAAGGGAAGGGAAGGGAAGGGAAGGGAAGGGAAGGGAAGGGAAGGGAAGGGAAGGGAAGGGAAGGGGGATAAAGGCCATTTAAGTTTAAAGCAAATACAAGTACCAACAGCAACAAGAAATATTGCTGGCCTCATCATTGTAGAACAAATATTTAACATGTGAAACGCATCTAACCCAATGACTGGGAAGTTAAACACCCAAAATTCCTAATCTCTCCAGAGACACACTCACTATTTTCAAGTAAATCTCATGATTTCTGAATGTGTGAAATGTACATGACTGAAGTGGAAATAAGAAAAAGGACCCTCTAGGTGCCACTATGGATCTTCATGCTCTTGAAAACATAATAAAGGAAAAGCTGATCTAAAGTTTATGTGTCGAGCACAGGTAATGTGGCAAAACTGCATGCCGAAGGGTTAATTTGTTCTTGAAAATCATGTGTCCATCATCTCTCTGTACACCCAGTGAATGAAATCCAACCCCACTGAGTCCAGGGATCTATGCACAAAGGTCATATTTTCTCATAAACTCCAGCAGACGAGCAGACACATCTGCAGAGGGCTCTGCCCGTGAGTAACGCACTTTCCAAGCCTGCAGCCCAGATCCACAGATTAGGGGATAAATGATGCCCAGTCAGAATATCCGACCTCTACAGAAAAAGCCCAATTTTTTTTTGTTTTCTTTCTCCAGACAGTCAGCAACATGTGATCAGCATATTATCCAGGGCCAGACTGGTTTGCAGGCATGGGCTGATACAAGTACAGGCACCGATGGGCTGCCCACGCGTTCCCTGCCATACCTGGGTGCCTCTGTCCCCATTGCAAGGGACTCATACACACACACACCGCATCGTCCACATGCTCCACAAGTCCAGCTCTGAGCCAGACTGGGGCATGCACAAGGTGCTGCACCCCAGATAAGAGCCCTTCTACAAACAGCTGCAGCAGGAACCAGCTGTATCGGTGTTACCAGGGACTTTCCATTATCTGAAGTGTTCCAGCTCCACTTTACCTCATTAAACAAAGCTGGCTGTGTTGCTAACCGTGAGCAGTGAAAAACCAGAAGGCAGGAGTCGCACACATAAATCACACCTAAATGCCTTCTGGGTTCTGAGCCTTTAAAGTTCACATTTTCAGGCTCTTCTCCATAACCATAAGAACTAAAAACTCTCTTTTTACATGAAAATTGAGATACTTTCCTCACCACTGGAATCCACAAGCTAGAACTTCAAGCAAATAATGCAAGACGGGAGATGAACTCTGGAATGCTGACGACACGGTGGTGATTGTGCACTGGTTTCTGGCAGTCTGTGGGTGAGTCCAAGTGTGAAGCCCCGCGATATCCTTCAGGGAGCAGACCTGAGGTCCCCTTTGTGTGCACCACCAAAAGTACAACAGTCTGAACTTTGTCAGGCATTGGAACAGGCTGCCCCGGGCAGCGGTGGTGTCACCATCCCTGGAGGGGTTTAAAAGGCTTTTAGACAAGGTTCTTAGGGACACTGTTTAGTGCTAGAGTTAGGTTATGGTTGGACTCTGATCCTGAGAGTCTCTTCCAACTGAAACAATTCTATGATTCTATGACATCCAGCACTAGCCTGGAGGGTCTAGTCTGGAGGTCAGCCAAGCTTTGACACAGATCCCTCTGTGAAGCATATCACGGTTATTTTGTCCTTCCTACACTCATCTTGTTCTCATGCGACTGAGCAAAACCCTCCCACTACACCAATTTTCAAATGGTTCTGTAATGGGAGCCTGTAATTTATCAAAAGGTCCAATCAGGAACTCCTCTTTGTTGTCCTGTGAAACCATCCCTTTAGAAAGTCAAGAAACACATCCCACAATGTATTAGGCTCTAACACTTGTAAGCAAATGGTCACCTTTTGGATATGCATCTGGGTCATTATATAAACAAAGCACAAGCACCACAATAGGGCCAAAACCTTATTGTCTATGAGATGCTTTTAGGCAAATATTTCATCTGCAGATGGTAAATACAGCTTCAAAGCATAACGATATCTAACTGCAAAATAGCTGAGTCAGGTGCATTTACTGAAGTGTGGGGAGCCAAACACTAATTACAGTGCGGTTGCACCAAGATTAGCATTACATCTGACATATTTTAAAGGTAGGCTTCAACCAGTGCCAAATGAATTCGATGAACCTCCATGAGCTTCATCCATAGGCATTTTATTGTGGCTAAAGAAGAAAGCTGCAATAGATACAGCGCGCGTTAGAAGATCTGTTTCTCATTTCTGAGAAGCAGCACCAAGTCTTCCCGGAGCTCTACGTGGCTGAAAAGTTTAGTCACTCACAGGTGTTTTGCTGCCATCTGTCAACAGCTGATTATTGCAAACGTGTTTACTCAGAGTAGCGCTGTGAGAGAAAACTTGCTATCTTTGCTCAATCTCTTTATACAGCTCCCGAGCATCTTCCCCCAGAACCAAACCGCCCCGGGGCTTCGGGAAATTGCAATCCACATCCCTAGATGAGTTTCACAGCTGGCCCCTACTTCTATGAAGTTCCCGAACTTCAATTCTGGCTCAGAGTCCTGAATTTGGAGACTTAATTACAGCAGTGTCATTCAGAGGAAAATATTCACAGGCTGGGGTATTGCCATTACTTGCCAGATGCATCCACACCCTGGTACTGATTACATGCGTTACTGACCTCAGCTGAACCATGAGAACAATCAGGCTAGCCCTGGTCAGGAATCTTTCTGACAAAACCTGGTTTCGCTAGAAGAGGCAGACGAGAATCTAACGCGTTTCACGGACACTTGCTGCACACGCTGAGCTCCAGACACGTCGCCAGTAGCTCCGGCCGTGCCGGCTTGGCAGGACCATCCCTGCCCCAGCCCAGTGGATCGCATTGGACAGCCGAGAAGCCCGGGTGTCCAAGGTCCATCCGCCTGCAGAAGAAGCCAGGCCCAGCCCAATATGGAAGGTAATTTCTGCCTGATTAGCAAGAGAACATCAGCATGCGCCAAAGGGATTTGGAGAATACCGGAGCAGGTCCGGAGTCAAAGGATTTGCAGCAGAATGTGCATCTCTACGTGGCCTCCTGCTACCATGCATGGAGTTGGACACTAAATGTTTTTACTTGTAGACAGCGAACACTTGAAAATCTTCCCCCAGAAGACTGTTGTCCTGGCCAGAAAGATGCAGCCTGCTGTGTCTGACCATCACCACTGGATTTTTCTAATATGAGCAGGATTTTATTGAATATGTATTTCCAAGTTTCTATTTATAAATATTTATAAATACAAATTGTTGCACAGGAGCATCTCTGACTACTAATAACGTGTTTTTATCTGCAACCTTCAAAGAAGGTGTTCAGCCTTTTCCTCCTAAGTACAGGCACCACAGGGCTTGTTTCAATCTGATTATGTCTCTTTAGGTAGAGAACCTCTAATCTTGCTCAACAAGCATTTTGCAGAGTGAACGGGGTGATATGCTGGCCACCAGTACTGTAAGAAGACACACACGTTAAACCTAAAAGTTTCCAGGCTTTTGGTCTCTCTGCCTCCCTGAATCAACTTCCTCACCAACAGCGTTAGAGTAAGTTAGCCATAAAGGAACAAAACCCAAGAAAATGCTTGACATCAAATTGTCCCAGCTTTAGAAACCAAGGTTCAGCATCACTGCACCTTCCCATCCAGCACTATCCCACCAGGAATATTTTCATTTGATTAGACTGATCAATTGGCTTCTAGTCCATATTCCTTAACCCTCAAACCATTATGCCCTATTGAAAATAATTGGTAATGACAGTTTCGGGTTTAATATTTAATACAGTGGTTAAATGGAGTTCTACTGTTTGTGGTTATAGTTTCCATTGACTAACAAGCAAGTCAAGAGCAAAATGCAATTTTTCTTCAGCTGTTACATTAGCAGAGAGCTAAACACCACGCTACTCATAATAGCCTTGAACAGTTTCAGAGAAATAGCTCCCAAAGCCAAGTCAAATATTACACTGATTTGTGGTTTACTTGTTTTCCTTTTTATTACTGGAGGACTGTCTTTTCAGTAGCTTTAAGGAATGCTGCAAGGTGGATGGATTGACTGAAAGGCATTTCTTCGTATGTCAGGCCAACATCCAGACACCCCTTCCCATGGAGCCCTGTGCTCGGGGTCCTGGAGCCGCTGCAGCTGCAGGACAGGACGCAGGGTCCCCGACCCCACTGCACGTCCCACCGCAGCAATCCTGCCCTCGGCCGTGCCAGCACCATGCCAGCCAGAAACACCCGCAAGGAAAAGGACATGGGACCTTCGCCTCATACAAAGCTGCCATACACTGACATCTCGGAGGAGAAACCTTCTGCATGTTGCTCCCTTCTCTGCACAACAGAAGAAGAAGGTTGCGGAAGAGCTGGGCTGGAGCGACTGTGAGATATCTTGAAGTAATGACAAACATATGGAGGTTTGTCCTGCAAGGGCTCACCCACCTGTACAAATTTTGGGTCAGGTTACCTGGTGTCTCGCCAGTAGCTTCAAAAGAGCTTTATTTATTTACTCTAGCCAAGAATTTGGCGCTTTATTTTTTAATCTGCCCACATCTTTCACCTCCTCCTGTAGTGCTTGTTCTCCCAGGGCTTTTTTTTGGCATTAACACTCCCAGTTCTGGATGATTATTACATTAACAGGGATTCCAGCCGAGGGTGGGGCTCACTCCCAGCAAGTTAGTCAGTGTGGGTCTGCACTCCCCCATGGCTTGGTTCCCACCAGTATCTGAGCGGGCTTGTACATACCGCAACTGCTGCTGTGATTTACTGGAAAGAGACCCCTCATGTGTCATTCATAACCTGAGTGGAGGAGACAAAAATGACACCCAAGAAACCTGAATTACAGAAAGAAAACTGACACTAGCTAAACACATCCTGTGTTTTACCAGTGCCAGGTGCTGCTTCTGCAAACCTTTCCCGCTTGCTCCTATGAGCTGAGCTTGTCTGTATTGCCCTAAATGAAGAAGACTCTAGAGACTCCAGATACAATCTGAAGCACACTCCAAGGACCAGATCCTTCAAAGCCCAGATGGGCTAACTACCTGTCTCTATAATTTTCTTTGGGACCTATAAAACACTCAGTCTCAGAATGAGTTCTTACAAAATGATTTGCCAGGACCAAAAATTAGTATTGGAATTTAGTCTTACAAATTCTTCACCACACTGAGACGGAGATGATTTGAGAAGGCCCACAGCAGCATCCATCCTTGGAGAGACGAGGCTCCTAATTCCACAGCTCACGCTTGAACTGGAACTCGGATATATTGAGAAGTAACTCACAATACTTAAAAGGCAACTGTCCCTTATTTAACACCTACTATAAAAGTACATTCAAATGAACCTTCTGAACCAGACGGTCAAGCAAGGTTAGCTTCACAGATCCTAAGGTGGGAGAGGAAAGTGATTTTTCTATTGTTGAAATTTCTAAGGCCGCACATTATAACAGAAAGATCAATTTACCAAAAAGGGAAATAAGATTGCTGGGTGGACCCGATGCTTAAAATGGACTCAGCATTGTTTTTGAACTTATTTAGAAGCGTGATGGAGAAACACAGCTTTGTTTCCATTTTTAAGTGTCCAAAATGACAACCTGAATTTAGGACTTGACAAATGCCAGGCTGACCTAATTGGTAACAGAAGGACCATATTCTTAGCTGAAACATAGGTACATGATGGGCAGCAGTCGGGCAACCTGCCCCAGCCAACTGCAAAGCTGTCTGAAGGAAAGCAAGATGGAGAAATGCTTTATTAGGTCCCTTTGGTGTTCATTTGGGGCATGATTATCACATATATACCTGTACCTAATCAGTGGTGTCCACAGACTCACATTAAGGTAACATTTTGGATTTACATTGCCCTGATATCAAACACTGAGTAGCCCTACCCAGAGTTCTCAAGAAGGAAAATAAGGGACATTTGAGACTATTCCTTCAATATCAAGCATACTTATTGTAGATTGAGATAGCCCAATAGATTTCTCCTAGTTGGACACAGAGCTGTGTAATTCCATTGCAGGGGCTGAAAAGGTAAACACAATGCTACCAACAATTCTCTTTCAGAAGAGTTCAGACAGCAGCTGCAGTTGCTCTCCTGAATTTTGCTGAAAACCAAGATATCCCAGCGTCAATTCCCCTGGGGTGTTTGTCACCCCCAAGAGACCCGCTGAGGGGCCAAGGCTGCGCTCCCCTAGACCAGCTGCCTGGGATTCAGGCCTTTGGGACAAATCCTGCTCCTCCTGCTTCGTTGGCTCTCAGCACCTGCCACAATGCCAGCATTTCCACCTCCCGCAGCACGGCAGCAGCAGCGGAGAACGGCTCCTCCCCAGTTGCTCCATGTTTGCTGAAGAGCTTCTGAAACCGGGATGCAGTTAGTGACTTGATGCTTAAGAATTCCCCCAACACAAAGCCATGTAAAATAGATCCAGTCAGGAACTGAAAACATTACAAAGTATAAATTATTATATCTTTCATTTTTACCTATTCACAGAGGGAAATGCACCTTCTGCACCATACAAATCCAATTTAAGCTCTGAGAATAGGCTCTAAGTAGGACTTAAGTAGTACAGAGGCCGTTAGGCTGACCCTCTACACTGGGGTTAATTTCATCCAAAAGCTTTTCGAAGAGATAAGGAAACAATCTTTCATGCACAAAGTGCTTGAGGAAACCAAGAAACAGTAAAAGAATCTGCCTGCTTTGAAAGCTTTGTATCTCACCTCTACACTCAATAGAGAGATGTGTTGTGTTGACGTACTGTTGATTATACCTTAGCCAAATGGTGAAGCTAAAAGGAAACAGGATCCCTTGACACCGTTTTAGACAGCCCATAGTACGGCACTATCATTAAACGGAGTTTACGAAAGGCTTCTATTTACATGTCTGCAGAAAATAGAACAGGGCGCAGGATGCTGATTGCAGTGTAAATGTTAACAGAGGGACTGAATGGCACTCGCTGCGGCTGCAGAAAATCCAGCGCAAACAACAGGAGGAGAAAACAGCCTCGCTGCCCAAAGCAGCCCTGCATCCCGACAGCAGGCTGGCTTTGGTGGGACCAGAACAGCCGCGGTGCTGAGCAACTCAGTCACATCACACGAATGCGGGGCAAGATCAGGATTAATGGGAGATATCTCACTGTTTAAAAGATGGCCGTGAAAAGGCAGCTTGATACTGGAAGAACAAGAGACAGGTACAGGCAGAACTCAGCCATGCTGCTGGCTGCTTCCAGAAAAAGCCCCTAGAATTGGTGGCCGAAACTTAAAAGAGAAGACAACGTGCATCTGTACCTTGGGAATTAAATGTTGTTTTCATGGCAAAACTTCACTCTGTTGTTCACACCTGGGCCACTGTATCTGTGTGAAAGTCTACAGAGTTCACATTGGAAAGCTGGGGCTTGACGATGGGCGAGTGAATCCACATCTATTTTGCTTCTGCAGTGGTTTGGAATTGGGAGGGCAGAAGGAAATCCCAATTCTAAACCATTTTCTGGATAAAGAAGAAAAAAAATACCTTTTGGCAGGAGACAGATTAATTTAGGTGCATAATAAAAAAAAAATACAAAAGGAACAAAAACCTCAGAATACTATTGGTGACCAGAATATGGCCAGCAAGGAGCAAGACAGCATGCTTAGATTATTTATGGACCAGGGTTATTTTGAGCAGTACTGTGTCCTTATTTTCTGCTGCTTTGAAAACATTTCCAACAAGGACGTGTATAAGGACCCCTGCAGAGGTGAATGTTATTTGTGACTTGGCTGTTTGTAACAAACTGTTTTTACCCACACACTCAAATAACCCTAAAATGACCTCCATTCATGACTAATCTGGGGATGAACTGAAAGTGGTGCCTTTGAGGAGAAAGCTCTGCAGTGCCCAGAAACAGCAAGTACCAACCTGTGCTCCCCACGGCAGTCAGCACATCCAGGCCACTTACAGCCACCGCAGCTCTTCCCCCTATTGATTATATGGAAGTTTGTAATGCTGAGGTTTGTGTTTCACCCAAGATTTACCAGAATGTGAGGCATTTGCAAGTTTAGACATTGCTCTGACAGGTCAAATTCAATGTTTTATTCTATTATGCAGCTGTTAAGACCCAGCCCTGTGAAGATCTGCTGCAAACAGCTTTCCTCAGAGGAGCACTTCCCTGCAAGGCCTTTGCATCATAGATGTGCTGTGTCACACGCTCCAGTATCATGTGTAGCCACACATTGTCATTAACCACCCTTTAGTAGGTAATAGGGTGAAACATGTCAGTGAACCATAAACCCAGACTGATCTAGAAGATAAATTGTAATGGCCCAGAAGTGGCTGTTACAGTCTTTCCTGTCAATACTTCACCTTTAAAAAAATTCCCTAAATACTTACTCATACTATCAGATGTAATGGCTGTCAATAACATTTACTTTAAACAGTCCCCAAACACATTACATAGTCTGCATTTAAAAAGTCCATCTTGCCGATATTTGAAGGAGTGGCAGCAAGCCACCCTGTCACCTCTGCGTGCTCCTGGGGGCAACGCTGCGCTTTGCTTTTCCACATTAACCCTTCCTCACCGCCTGACCCACCCCTTGCTGGACTTCAAGGTGAGGACAAGACACAGCGGCAGAAACTCTGGGTGTAGCTGCGTGATGCACCAGGCTCAGCGGCAGAGCCGGCGGCAGCTGTTCCTGCTCCCTCCCCTACAAATATTTCCCAGCGGCATCATTTTGGAGATCCAGGCTGTGGTGCGGCCGTGTTGACAGCAACGAGCCACGAAACTGGGGTGGGAATGAATGGGAAGGAGCAGCCCGATGGGGCAGAGACACCTTACAGCAGTTTTTTTGGCCCAGTAGCAAGTGTTACATTGCTGCCCTACAGGTACAGCAGCAAGCCTGGATGCAGCCTCTGCCCCTGCCTTGTCCCATCTCTCAGATCACGGTTTTGTGTTGTAAGTCACAGCACCGCAGCACTGCCATGCACAGGGACCTACCTGGCATTTTGGCAGCTGGCTGATCTGAGCACATTTGCAACCCAGTGTGCATTACCCAGCTGGGACTGGTGTTGGTTCGGAGGGTGAATGAGTGGCACATACCACGAATACACAAAATAGGGATCATGATAATTACTGGATAACTTCAAGAGGGAGGCAGAAGAAATCGGTTTTGCATTGTAAGTATTAACTGTCAGTGTTAATTATTGAGTGTTTATGGCTGCCACTTCTGGGACTAGTGAAGTAAGCACAGCGTGATGAAATCAGGCATTGCCACTAGAAGTGGAATCGTGATCCTCGGGGCAGTGGCAGAGCCATAGGACAATCCCAAGTGTCTTTCAGGTGTCATCCACCTCCTCTGCCTCTCTGGCAAAGCAACAGATGGCACTTTTGTATGTCAACAGCACTGAGCAGAAAATATCTTGATTAGACACCTGTAATTTTCAGCTTTCACTTGAGCAATGCTCCAGAGCTTCCAAAGAGAGGGAAAAAAAGCAGACCTATAAACATACTACATACAAAAGAAATCATATGTCTAACCCTTCTCTTGAGAGCCAAGATCTAGACTTGTGCAGTGTTTAAGGACCAAGGCTGATGTAGGCATACAGCAGGTAAAGCCCTCTCTGTTATTAGTGCAGCCATTTCAAACCCACCCAGACACCTGTGTGGGAGAGCACGGCAGGAACAACATCACACTTCTGCCCGGAGCTGCCTGGATACAAAACAGAGGCAATGCTGACAGGAACATCACCCTTTACCATGATCATTTCTAAAAGAATCAATGATCTAACTAATCCAGAAGCCAGCGTTTCCAAAACCTTGCAAGTAGCAACTGGTAAATTAAAGAAGGATGTGCAAGGTGACTTGTTGCACACCAAAGGTGGCTGTAGGGCAGGTGGGGAAGGTGTTTTCAGGTGTGGACAGAAGCTGCACCCCAGGGATGGGCACTCTTGGATGCCATCTACTGGCACCTGACCCGCTCGCTGGGCTCCAGCACCCCAGCTGCTCTCCCAGCACCCTCTAAGGGGCTTTCTGACCTGCTAACCCACACACACACGACTGGAGATTTGTACAACTAATTGTATTCACAGGCATGGTTACAGATCAAGGCCGACACGTTCTCCTCCTCTCCTGAGACTACAGAAACTCTTAGGCCTGCCCTGAACCCCGCACACATCCACCTGCAAAGCCCAGGCTCAGAGCTGGGTGTGCAGCTTCACTTCTGTCCAGAGGTCACCCATGTGTGCAGAGATCGCTGTGCTGCACACAGGTCTTGAAAAGGAAGATTGGAGAAAGAACAGTGCCAAGAACTATCATCCCCCAAACCAATTCAACAATAAAGGTTTTTGAAACGCCAGAAGTAAATGCTGTATTTTATATTTCATCTTCTTAACATTGAAGTAACAGCAGGGATGCGTGTACTTCCATCTCTGCATAAACACTCTACACCAGTGATAGCTCTATAACAAAGACCAGGCATATTGAGTTACCATCACAGGATTGCTGTCGTTTTGGGAAATCTTTTCAACAGGAGCATTTCAAATTATATTTTAAGATATCTGAGTCATCCTGGCACAGTTCAGTCTGTAGGCAAAGGCACTATCTTTCATTACACTGACACAACCTAAAAAACTTTAGGGTACAACAGGGATCTCGATGAAGCAGCAGAAGAACCTTCCATGGACTAGAATAGTACAAGGCTATTAATGTGCACTGCATCTGTAGGAATATGATGAAATTATACCTCTTCCAGTGTAGGCAGTAGAAACTATTAGTTTGGAAGATGCCTGCTAAAGCACCAGTAATTGCGAGATTGCAGTATAACAAAGGTGATAATAGAAAGCTTAGATGATACTTCCTCCCTATTCTAGATCTGAAAATTCTTTTCTACTTTAACGAGCTAATTAATAATATCTAATCCTGAGACTTCTGTTTTTCTTATAACTCTCAGAAATGACAAACACATGAATCAATCTCCTTCAAATTTGTTGTGTCTTTCATTTCAGTGTCTTCTAGCACCAAGGCACTGCTGGGAATGAGGATGCACTTCCGAAAGAGTTAAATAAAGTAGGGTCAATTATCACTGGAATGTTAACCAGAATTCTCTAGGGCAAGATAAGTCAATAGTAAATACAATCTGGTGAGATAAATCAATAGTAAATACAATCTCACTAGGAAAGTGTGTGTCATTTTCAATTCAGTGTACTGGACAGCACATTGCTCTGTTAAATTAAGTAAGAATTGTAATAATATCATGACATGAAGTAGAAATAACAGTAGGTGAAGTTTCCTCCATGAACCCAAGAAGTGATGCAATGGCAGTTTGTATGGATATAATTGTATATTTTGCTAGAATCAAAAATAAAGGTTTTAATGTATTATTAAATTCTTTGCTTGGAGGCAGGCATTCTCACACCTACACTTATTTTAATTGCGTGTTCCAGATTTTTTTGTTTTCAGAATTTTATGACAGAAGCTGAAGTCAAAATGAATACCTCAAAACATGCTTTCCTGAAGTTTCACTAATAAGTTTTTCTTTTTGGGTAATGGAGCAGTTTGTTCACTGTGTTGTATTTTTAGTTTTATGGAAAGGCTTTGGAAAAAAATGTGCCAAACAAAATACGTGTGGTAACCAGTATGCAAACTACTGCAACTTAAAGAAGTCTGAAGAGTAGTAAAGAACAAGTTTGGAAGCTGAAGGCTACACTACAGTCCAGGAAGAGGTGACAGTGGATTCAAGTCCTTGTGAAATTGTGCCTCTGAGACATCAGGGGAAAATGGGCTTTCTTTAGAAGGATAGTGGCCGTATTTGTAGGTGAACTGTACCTTAGGGAAGATAATGTATCATATTTCTGTTTGAAAGAATGACCTCGTGACTGAGAAATTTCACAAAAGAGAAAAAAACCAAAACATTGAGAAATGATGCTCTTGTGGATAAACTGCAAGTTGGGGGTTGGCTGTGTGCACTTGGCACCTCCTCATGGTGGGTTCACATCGGCGTTTCCCACATGTTCGTGCCCTGCAGTCACTTTTCACAGATATTCCTGGTCAGCAGGATGGAGCTGAGCTCCCTGTCACAGCAGGATGGTCACAGGAAGGACAGAATCCCTGTGCTCCTCACACAGTGCTCCGAGTGATTACCATGGAGCATCTGCCACGCTACACACATCCTGCCTGGGTCCTGGGAAGGGCTGGTGGAGCCTTCTACTACAACTCAGCCTCAGTTCCTGATTCTGCTGCTGAATTCTTCCACAATCTGGAGAAAACCAGGCTGCCCTCCCTCCCCAAAGCGCCGCTGGATCCCCAGATGGACATTTTCCCAGATCGTACCAACAGATAATACCTTTCACCTCCTCTACATCTACCGATCACAAGAACTACCAAGACCAGTGCAATTTCACTGATGCCAGTGGTATTTCTCCTGATTTATAGCAAACTAAGTGCAACGGGCATTGGGTCAGAGCTCTGGGGGTCACACACGATGCCATTTGCCACCCCTTCCCAGTGGGGCAGGAGGCTGGATAGCAAGTGCTCATATGCTCATAGCAAGGGCACCTCCTCTAAGAAGAAATATTCATATATAACCAAATCTTGACTTTCATTAAGCTTAATGCATTTGCAGCCAATTGAATTTGATAGAAAGCCTTTACCAGGTAGTATTTAAGCTCATTAAGAACACTAATCAATGGCTGGTAGTTAAATGCATTCTTAACTTTTTATGTGCATTGTCCTTGTGCCATGTGCTGGGATGTCTTTATAACAGGATCATTAGGGAAAATCACAAAGATTAATAAAAATATAAGGTGAATTGGACACAAGGGGTTCCATTAAACAGAGCAGTATTACAGACAAACGAGGCTCTGTGGTATTTTGAGCTGTAATATTTTAAGTGGATTTTTGCTACTCTCTGTTGTTTGTTGGCTTTTTTGTTAGTTCTTCCTTTTACGGGTGTACTGAGCTCATGTAAAATAGGTTGGTCCCAGGGCAAGCCTAGTGTTGGGAGGAGAAAAAAAGCTCATGTTTCTATTCTCCCTCCTGGAAAGAATACGAAACCAGGAATTAAAATGAAAGGCAGAAACTCTAAACAACCCCTTTGACTGTTTTTATCCAAAGACAGAGTTTACAGCTGAAAAAATTCCATTGATCCATCGATACATTTCTTAGAAAGGAGCGGGAGAGGAGACTACATTTATTTCAGGAAGATAAGCTCTATTTAAAAACAAACTCTTCAGCTCTGAGCTGAGCCGCACAAGCCGACTCTGCCCATTGCAGCCACCCCGGGGACACGGAGCGTTTGGGAGCCTGGGGCACGGCCCCACATCTCCCCCTGCCTCAGTTTCTCAATGTAAAATAGGAAATGATGGCTTCCTCTTCTGTGTTTTGTCTTTATTCAAAATGCTACAACAGACTACACCTCTTGCCACATACTATGCGCAATACCTCATATAACAAGGCCAGAAATAGTTTGGAGCCTGTAAATATCAATGTAAGTACAACGCTAATAACTTACCATAAAAGGCCAAGCTATAAGGACAGTCTAGGAACGCAGGAGTGACTTGCAGGTGGAGATTTAAGAATTAACCCTTTCAACACTATAATAAGCTGTATGGTTTTCATTTTCTCTACTTTTTACGGAAAATCCTCTCATTGGTTTAGCAAAATCTTAGCTTGTCTGTTTGAGTTCTGCTGACCTGGGAACAAGCTTCAGCAGTCTTTAAGGCCCTCAATATTAACATGAAAGTCTGTAATCACATCTTCACAGCTGTTAGACCCCACAGTGTCACTGCGAGTTTGCATGGTCAAAACAGAATTTGCTGTATAATCCATGTGCTGTGCTGTTCACGCATGGTAATTATGTCTAACAAAACCCATAAGGAAGGAGGCAAGCTACATATAGTCTGTTTTTAAAACCTGAAAGACTTATTTTTACTAACCAACCTAAAAGAAAACCATTCATACTTTTTTGATGACCAACAACCACTAAACCATCAGTGGTCCTAAGTTTCACAACGCACTTTCTGAGCATCCTTGCTGTTTCAGATGGTCAACTATTGGTCTCTTCCAGCCAGTGGATACAAAGTTCTGTGTGACAGCTAATTTTTTTTCTAAAGAGCAAATCTTTGACTATACTCATAACACAATTAACAGTCCCACATGGTGGGAAGAAGACGGTGTAGAGGTGCCGCAGCAGAGAACAACCTCCATTTCTGGCTGCCAGTGTCCTGGCACTACTGCACGTCTGCTCCCGGGGAATCTACAGACCACAGATCTCGTTCCCATGCAGAGACAGACATATGACCAGCTTTCCAATTCGACATAACTTACGAAATACTTCTCCATGGAAAATTTAGGCAAAACAAAACTGCCACTGTTATATTTCCTGCCCTCGCCTTCTCAGTATTTCATGGGAGTTGTAATTTGGGTGTCTAATTTAGTTCTGTGGTCAGTATCTCTTGTGATGTCCAACTTTGAGACAGTAGAAGCTGTGAAAAACATGTCCTGCCATAGCAGAGGCAACCTGAGCACAGCCCCCTGCACACAGCAGACAGCGGAGGTAAGAAATAAGGGAAGCAGAGTTTCCACTTAGTGCTGAGAGTAGACTCATAAAATACAAATAAAATTGAGAAGAAAAGTGATGATGTGGGGCAAAATTTGGTGGTCTTAGCCTAAAACAAAATGAAACAACACACCTAACAAAAACACAAACCAAACAAAAAAAACTCAAACAAACCCCCTAAAACTGACTCAAAACCAAACCAGATTTCAGCAGAAAAACGTCACAAATATTTTTATATTTTTTATGTCACTACCAATCTAGCTGAATGTCAGAAAAAATGATTTAGACAGTAAAGTCTGGACCAGCTTCACCACAAATAACCCATGACTAAACACAGGCCTGACATGCAGAAAAATCAGATGTTCATAGGAATCGCTTTATTTTTAGGCCCCACAAGAACCTCCTCATCTTGATATCTCACTTGCATTGACCCCTCTGCTCCCCAGCCGTGCTCCCCAATGCCCCAACTGCCCACCTAAGGCTGCGGGTTTGGGAGGGGTGCGGGCATGGGAAGGAGGAGAAACAGTCGTCACTGGAGAAGTGGAGCATTCAGCAGGTGACAGCCCAGGGCTCCGGCGCTTGAGGCTGCTCCTGGGACTCTGGCATTGCCCAACAGGAACATTTCTGCTTTGTTTAACACAGTGAAAAAACATCGGTCAACACCGTGATGCTCAGAGCGGCCGATAAACAAACACGTCTTTGTTTTAATAGTGGGGAGTGACTTATCATAGTTAATTATAGGAATTTACAGCTATTTATATGAACTCAAGAAAGCAGAAAACATTCATTTGTTGGTAGTGTAAGTGCTGGGTGGAGGCAGCCCAGATGCACGGAGATGAATGCTTGACTGTATCTTGTTTGTCTTGTTATGCACAACTTTACTATGTAAATTTGAACTTCAGTGAGTAGCTACTTGGCACATTAGAATGTATAATTATAGACACACAAAAAACCAGGGAAAGTGACATTTAAACATTGTCTCTTTCTCACATATCAGTTAAATATAGAAAAAAACATATTTACTTTAATCCGCAGTAGACATTTGGTCTCGCACCTGCTGCTCACACGCAAAATATGTCATTATCGCTCAGCGTCCATCCTCTTACACAGAGGAAACAAAGTCACTTTGGTTCAGTTTTGTCTCATTTCAAGCCTCAGAGGAGCTACACTTATGGAGGAATGTTAAACAGAAAACAAAACCAAAATAGCGCTACATCAAGTACAGTTCATTTGCAGGGGAAAAAAAAAAAAAGATACTTTGCTCTTGTGTGCATTCAATAATTATCCCAAAGCAATTGTGATATGATGGCATGAACTCCAGAAACATTCCCCCCCACACACTTTCCAAAGACACTGCAGCGCTGCTGATCCAGCACGGCCGTCATTAGCAGGCACCGGGGAAAGCGCCTGGCCAGCCGTGGGGAGCTGGTGGGACAGGGACAATGTGACACAGCACAGACGCTGTTGCTCCCATCCTGCTCACTGCTTCTGGACAGAAATCACTCTGAACTGTTATTTCAAATGCACAAAACCACTGTTTTTTAATGAGAACCAGAACTTTCGCTAGGAAGGACCTAAAAGCATTCCTGGCTCTGTATAGACAAGTTTTAACCAGCAATCATCTCCAGCTGAAACCCTTAGACACACGAAGAATTCTCCAGTACCGCAGTGGTTACCTGCATCACTCTCATCAATGCATTTACCTTTGGAAGAGCTCCTGGAAGAAGGGAAATCGAGCTTTTTACAGAGGGAGGACCAAAGCAGAGAGACGCGCAACCTAACCTCATTTTGATTCAAACTTCCAACTAACTCTTGTCTCACACCCAGATTTCTCCTGACAAACAGCTAATATATAAAATTAAACAACTGAATAAGTTTTACACGTTATCCCAAAGAACATCGGACACGTCTACAAACTCCTGAAACTATCTATGCAGGACGCAGCCACTACTGGGGTGGAACAAGCGAACTGTGCGACTGCCACACGGCAACAGTATTGGGAAGCAAAAACCTGTGTTTAGTCAAAACTACAGCAGGGGATTTATTGAGTACCATGTTAGGGCTGAGGAATCACACAAACCAACCAGCTTCCCATGGCTACCTGTACCTTCTTCTCATTCTTTTTTTTAAAGAGCCAAAGACGTAGAGCTAATTTTTTCCTAAACAGTCCTTGCCTAATGATACCCTGTCTTGTTTTCTTGTTACAAACCCTTCAGCCATTTATATATTATACCTCAAACCTGCACGTTGTGCATTTCAGAATGAAAAGCGACCAGCATTGTCCAGGCTACGTTTCCACATTTTTGATCCACTATTTGTTTTGCAGTTATAATGATTATTTGTAGTTAGGAGATCAATGGAAGCTCTAAACATATTCCAGCGACATCCGGAGTACAGCTTGCACTCAGTCACCAACGAAAATAACCACACCATGCGTGGGTGTCTGGACAGGGAACACAAACACCCAAAGCACAGCAGGCCTGAGGAGATACCACAAAGAAATACCAATTCAGACTTAAAATGTCGTGTGGCATCATTACACTGTGCGTAACAAAAATAAGGGAGCAGAATGGAAAGGTTGCAAACCGCCTTGTAAACAACACTACCAGGTGGGATGTTGAGGCTGCCTCCTGAAATGGCAAGTGAAGCAACCCGTGTAACCCACAATTAACGTGTCTAAAACCAGGCCCTCCTAAAAAAAAATAAAGTATCAACCAGTTGCAAGGAATGAGAAGAGCGGAGTGAAAGGAGGAAAGAATGAGAAATGATAAATATTCTTAGAGATTTTATAGTTAGATATATTATAAAACACAAAAGACATCTACAAAGTCTGCTTCATTCTACAGCCATAGTATGCATCGCACAGTGTGCTTAAACTTTTGTGCTGTTTCTGATTTCTCCATGTGCTTCCCTTTCCATCTATTAATTCCTTTCAAGCCACTCTTAGGCACAACTCTTAGTTCAGCGAACATTCACAAAACTGTACTGTTTCTCAGGTCCTGCTTCCATTTGTAAAGAAAAAAAAAAAGTCACATCTGATCTTTAAAAATCTTTCCTTTATAATATAATACTTATTCCAAAAGGCTTTCTACTGCTCTGGTTAGGTTTTTGTTTTCTCTGTTTCTTTCCCAGGGCAAAAATTATAATTCATCCTGGGACTACTGAGCTCCTCTTTAGCAAGTGCTAAACAACCAGAAATACAGCGGCTACTGGCTAAACTTCAAAAGCCTGGAGTGTAGTCCCAGCATGGAGGCTGCACATACATGTTAGACAGAGCTGGATGCATTATACATTTGTCTGATTTGAGCATTCACAGCTGAGAAAATCAGGTTGATTGGTTCTGGGTCTTTTGTGAGCTCTGACAGATCCTGACCCGCATTTGTCATCCTAGTCATTTTATTCCAACCATTTTATTTCCACTCTTCACCTGCTCACTGGGAGGCAGGAGACTGGATTATTAGGAAAAGAAGTAGGCATTAATCAAGTCATTCGCACGACAGAGACAGGGCTTTGTCTATCTGATACTTCATATGTTGGTCTACACCCAGGTTTCAATTCAAATATATCCAAGTGTCCAAACGCACGCAAGTGCAACCTGACATCCACATCTAAAGGGAAAATGTAATCAAGCTTCACCTTTCTCCACCTCTCAGCACTGGTCAAAACAGCTGTCTACACCCAGCATTCGTGAGTCAGCCTGGGTAAGGCCTCCCCACCAGACTCTGCTCCACCTCTGGTTACCCCCAGCCCCTGCTGCCTTCAGTGCGTTGGCCAGCGAGCACACACCTCAAAGACTTTCCCCATTTTCCCATTTACCTTCTGCAGAAGCAGAGAAGTTCTGCAGGCCCAGATGATGGGACGCCCCGTGCACTTCTCACGCAGCTCCTCACTCCACCTTCCCACAGCCAAATCTCAACATTTTCCTGCACAAAACAATTGGGCAGAATCATGGGTCACCTTTCACATGTTCTTGATATGCAGGCACAAATCTGAAACTTCCCTTTTGTGAATAAGCTGTTTGAGTTGTTTCCCTGCCTGTGTCTGTGTGTGATGTTTTAAGAGGTGAGAGTAGCCATTTAGTTCACCCCCAGAATGGATTGTGATTTTTTTTCCTCAATATAACCTGAGACAATGTGTCTTGCGCATTTTCTGATCGTGTCCAGATTGCTTCTTTCCCAAGAACAGGGTGCTTCATGATTTCTGACACTGAGTCAGAAACAACTAAATCGCTCGACAGTTGGCCTTTGAACAACAGGGATGGGAATTGATTACGGCTAAGTGAAGCTGTCAGAGACTACAATTTACTAAGACAAAGTCATCTACATCACCTAACTCCTTATAGTGTTTTGAAATTTGCAGACATGTTACCAGTGAGCACATATCGATTACCACTCCTTGAACGTGGCAGAGAGGATTTCCCTACTGAGTGACTAAACAACGTGTATGTTGAAACAGATTTAATTGAATGCAAGTATGTTACTGGTAATTTTATTCAGAATTCCCACATGAGACAAATCACACCCATTACTGAGAAGTGCAGCCCCTGAAAGGGGGCCCAAACCTG
This sequence comes from Patagioenas fasciata, assembly GCF_037038585.1. Taxonomy (NCBI): domain Eukaryota; kingdom Metazoa; phylum Chordata; class Aves; order Columbiformes; family Columbidae; genus Patagioenas; species Patagioenas fasciata. The sequence continues at coordinate 7,720,502 of NC_092532.1, forward strand.
TACCTGAAGTTAAAGGCATTGGAAAAATACAGGGTGAGGGAGCGGAAGGGAAACTGTTAATTGCTCAGGAGTATTGCAGGGTCATAAGAAAGAGATTCTTCTTATACAACTTAAGTCACTTAAAAATTGGGTGTCTAGTTTCCTTTTCCACATACAGATAGAACCTACTTTAGATACCTATTTGAAGATGGAATGAGCCATGCAATAAAGGCAAAACTAAAGGACAAATTAGAATAAATCTCTTAAAATAAGAGGATTCAACTCTGTCTCATGAGTCTGTCCTGAAATATTCCTTATTTTCCTTTCCTCTTGCAAAATATTTCAGAAGAATAGTAAAATAGGCACAGAGTCACAGGGGTAGGAATTAGGTAACTGATGTATGCAAGTATGGTCTGTGATACAATGGTTTGGGTGTTTCGACAATACACATACAACAGCCTGAAACATGAATATTTACAAAGCAACAGCTCTTCATTTTGCACAAGTGTCCAAGTGTGTGGAAAATACTACACTGAACTTGCGTGAAGACAGTAAAATCTAGAAGATAACTGATACAGCCTACACTTCACTCAGTATGCAAATTATATCATCACCGATGTTAACAGAAATTGCACATTTGCATTTACGAGTGCAGTTTGGAGTGCTTACAAATCAATCTTGGGCTGAAAACACTATTCCAAAGAAATGCACAAGCTATTAATTCGAATCCTGATTCATCTGACAACCACTGAATTCTCAGCTATTGAAATGCCATGTTCGACATGCAAGAGAGAGGAGCGATGCAGGTTGTGAAACTGCATTTGTGACCAAAGCAAGTCCTCCGCCTGCCTGGCGGTGGTGAAACGCGGCGTGCAGGGCGGCTCCGGCTTCCCTCTGCGTGCAGCAATAGCACATGACGGAACCTCTGCTGCACGAAATGGCAAGCTGGGGAAAATAGATAAGGAAAGCACTGGTATTGAAATACACAAATACAGCAGATACTCTTTATTGTGTAACACATTAAATTATAGTGGATAGTGTAAGTAATCCATAAGTGTCACTCAAGTATGAAAAAAGCACTCAAAAGAAAAAGTTTGCAAAATTCATGAAACCTTTTTTCCCCTAGTTTCTGAATCACCCCCTTTTGAGATATCCTCAGGGTACAGATGGGAACATGCAGATTTTTAAGTTGGAGTATGTACGTTTCACAAGCCCAGCAAAAACACACAGCGTGCTACAAAATCCAGGCATCAAAATGGCAGGGAACAAAGACAAGATTCAAACTGACACTGAAGATGTAGCCCATTCTTTTCCCCCAGCCCACCAAAGGAGAAGTCCCTTTGCTTTGTGGGGAGGGGAATGGCACCTGGAATCACACTTTTGCACCTGTTTTATTGCATTGAGTACAAACTTGCTCACACTGGTCCAGCACCAAGTCAGTGCATCACCCAGCTTTGCAGAGGCCTCAGAAAACACCATGCAGGGGACCTCTGTGAGAATCACATGTCAAACAGGCTTTATTAAATACCACCGCCTTAAAATTATTAACACCAGTTATGAGTAGATATCCTTTCCTGTTCCTTTAGTGGATGGCAGATGTCTATACATTTCCTCAGAAAACTAAGAAATGTCATAACAATATGGATGCATACTAATTGCTAAATTGCCCAACGTCAATGCAAATCAACAAAGAAATCCACTTTTTACTTCCAGCGAATTACATGCATTAATGTTTCCAAATTACTGTCAAGTCCAATAGATTATTCACCTTCAAAGTCAGAGATAAATACATCACAGCAGAATGTTTTGTACTCAGATGCAGACTCATCACTTCAGTAAGGGCATATCAACAGATACTTTCAGCTTGCAGATAATCTCTAAAATTTAAGTATGAAACATTTACTACACTGTATGAAACGAAAAAGCAATCTCAGCTTGCTTTTACTTGCCAAAGTCACAGTGAACAATCCCATGGAATGCCCAGCTCTCATACCTCTCCTCCTTTACTTGAGGAATGTAATTTTGCTAACAACCTTTCCATAGCATCTCTTCAAACAGTGACTGAAGCCTGAGCACTTACACCTGACAACTTGGCACATGGGTCTTCAGCAAAGAATCAGATGATCAGGAGCAAGACCCACTAAGCCTCCACAAACGTTTGCATTTCCTCCACGCACAGATGCTCAGCAGAGGTTTCCATGCTTGGAGCTCTGGGCTTTGGAGGACGTGGGTGGCAGCTGCTGGCAGCCACAATCTGCTCAGGGTCATTAGCTACAGCAGACTCTCCTAAGTATGAGCTGGTTTCCAAAAGTTCAGCCCCTGTAAACAGCTTCATGTTAGTGGCCTCGGATAACCAGCTAGAACCAGCTGCCGTGTCACGCAACGCTCATCGGTTGTGTTCAGACGCAGCAGCAGCCTTCTGTCAAAATCCCCGGCTCGGCGTGATTGCGGTACAGCTTTGGGCTGTCAAATCCCCTGCATCTCACTACCTAACATCTGAGCCGTTTGGAAAACTTGGTTGTTTAAACATTAATTTTGTGTTGAAAGAGGAGCAAAATATTTAATACATCCTCCACCAGCTGCCTGGTGGACCTGCACACCATCACTTGGTCTCTGCCGTGGTGGCCAGGAGGCCTGGGCTGGGTGGGATCCAGCCTCCAGCACAGGGTGGGCAGCTGGGGGGGAAGGAGCTTCTGAGCTTGGACAGAGCGAGATCCCAAGGAGTCATATCAGCACTCCTGAAGTACGCACTGTGACCCTCCTGGTGACATTACAGGTCTTAGCCCAACTTAAAACAACAGCAGAGCTGCCCCAAAAAAGCCTGCGAGCTCCTGATCCTGCTCCCCACAGACTTTGCTATGTCAGGCTTAGAGGCCAGACACGTAAGCTCAGGGAGCCCACAGGCGGTTTTTGCTTGCTTGGCCTGCATCAGACTTTAGCTTTCATTGACCTCGACAGCAATACACAGAAACTACTTTCACATGAATGAACCATTCTTGAATAATTTCACCAAATATTTTAAGATCCAAGACACTTTCTTTGAAATACTAACCTTTACTTATCCTCCTTTTATCTTCACAAAACAGTAAGAGGAATCCTGCCAAGGCAGCAACCTCTTTGGTTCCCGATGAGTTCCTCTATAGGCTCCTTAAAACATTTCAGTGCACCACAGGTCTCTTGCTAATCATGGAGGTGAATGAGCTTGAGAAGCTGCCTGGAGTGAGCTTTAAGAGGACTCAAACCTTCTGGAGGACAAAATTATAAAAAGAACATGGGCACCTATGGTCAAATCACTTCAAAATGAGGAAGAAACATTTTATTTTGGTTTAGTTGGTTTCTTTTGAAGTTGTAACCTCTCAAAAGCAAAACCTAAAAGCCTTACCTTTCATGTCTTTTGCATCTATCCCCATATCATTTTGTCTAGTAACTGCCTTGATGTCTCCTTGAACTGTCCTGGACACAATTGATTTCCACATGTTGGTGGGGTTTTTTGGTTGTTTGTATGGGGGTTTTGTTTGTTTTTTGTTTGTTTTTCTCTGAACTTAATTTGTATCAGATTTTTTTCCTTTGTCCAACTCATGAAATACCTCTTCTTCCTCCTAGGTGCTACTGAATTAATTCCTTCCTTCCTTTCCCTCTCTTTCTTTCTTTGCCTTTCTTCTTTCCTTCCCCTCTCTTTCTTTCTTTCCCTTTCTTTCATTCTTTCCCTTTTTTTCCCCTTCTTTCTTCCTTTCCCTTTCTTCCTTTCTTCCTTTCCCTTCCTTTTTTTCTCAGATTTTGCATAGGGTCTGGCTGCTCTGCTGGATGAGCACAACAGTAAACCTCTTCCCTTGGGTCCCATTTGGAGTTAGGATTCCTAACCTAACATCCCTTCCATAAAGTGCTTGATGCTACAACTGTCCACACACTGTTCATGGCACAATTATCACCATAACTCTGCCAACATGATTAATATTAATGATCCCAAAAACATAGCTTTATTTTCACATTGCCATCCATTTGCATGAGTCTGTGCACTCTTCTAGTGAATGGTGCAGTGAGCCGCAGCGCTGGCCACAAACAGGCTCCGTGACCAGACCCGCAGCAAGCAAGCCCTGCGTGTGCTGTGCTACCGCACTCCCAGCTCCCCACGCAGGTCTCCAACCCAAACAAATTAAACCAGCTGACATTTCCAATTGGGAATAACAAACCTCTCAGTACCTGCTTTTGAATAAGCTATAGGAAGGCAGGAAAATGAAGCAAGAAGACTGTTCTGCTGCAGTCACTCGGATAACTGCTGTTGCTGCTTTGGATGTTGGTAGGACCATTTCACAGTACATCTTTCTCACCACAGAAGAAAAGGGATGCCTGAAATCCCTTTGAAGTGGCAAGAAGGTAAAAGTTGTAAACAGTTCAGCTCTTCTGGTGGTCCTCAGTTCCCCATAAAGATTAGGACTATTCAGACCTACACAACCAAGTGACATAGAAGCATCAAATTGGATCCAACTTGCAGCGTATCACCATTTCTGTCCAAGACAAGCTCAGAGCCTGGAACAGTGTATGTAGGGTCCCAGGGACAATGACCTAAACAACCAGTGGCAGGAACAGTCCCTCCTTCACTACGTTACACTATATTATACACTGTTTTTATTATCTGCATTAGGAAAAACTTCTTTAGATTATTTGTTTGTGGGTCAAGGGGTGTTTGGGGTTTTTTGCACCCTGAAAAGAAAGCCTAACTGTCAAGAGAAAACCAGGGACCTTTGGTCTTATTTTCTTTCATTTTCCAGCCTCTCTGTTTCTGCCTGCGTTTGGTGCGCAGGCAACAAGGTCAGGTTCCCAAAAGAACAAAAATTTTCCTTGACTCATAACTGGATTAATGGAGAGGGAGCTGAAATTAGGCTCCAAATGGTTTGTTTACAGTTTTTCCCTCTGCTTTATTACGTCCGAGCTACAAGCAAGTTTGGTACGAGCACCTGTAGTCTCTACTACAAGTACACTAGAGCCGAGGGAGGTGGGGGTTGCACCACTGTGCTTCACACACGTGCTGGGGAGTGTAAATGAGAGTCTTAGGCTGGGTTACAGAAGACAGAATCAGTAAATATGCTGTAGCCCAGTGGTTGGGAGATGCAATTAGATGTCTGCTTTGAACATAAAATATTATCCATTTTGTTTGCAGAGCTTGCCATACGGTTCCCTCAAGGAATCAAGGCACCAGAGGAAAGCCTGAAAGCTTTTCACGCTTTCACAGATGCCCAAACCTGCATTATTTTCCTCAGCCCAAGCTGTTGCTCATAGGCCTCCCTGGTAGGTGTTCTCACCCCCTGCGCCCTCTCACCAGTTAATGACCTAAGAAAGCCCCATCCCACAGCAGATCCCACACGATGCAAACAGCTGGGCCCACTACGAGGAATTTCCCCAGAAATGACTGTTGTTTTTGTTGCACGGACTGAGTCACATTACAAAGTTTCCAATCAGATTTCAAATAAAACCCAATTCACAGCCGCCTGAGTCAAGAGCTTTCATTCTTTCTGTTCACCAGGCAGGGTTGATACACCAGCAACCAGACAGCAACCCCATACACGCAAGCACTTGCTCAACAGCTCTCCCATTAGACGTCTGGTCCCATCAAGACTAATCACACAAACCGTTTCTGTATGAAGTTGAGTTCAAAACTTGACCCAAAGTCTGTACTTGCATGTAGGTGATGTCAAACAGATTAAAACTTTCACTTTGGGTCTAGGATTTTGTTTGAAATAACTTTTACTCAGTTGACAGAAACGTCCAATGCATGAATGCTCCGTCTCATACAAAGACACCAGGTATTTCAGGCTTCAAAGGATAAGGTTGACAAAAGCTGGAGGTGAACCTTGGAAACTGTGGAAATCCCCTTCTGTGTAAGTGCACGCATGGTACTTTCTCCTTTTTTGCCTACAGTAGCAATATATAAACTCATAAACAATAATTTCTCAGGCCATCAGAAAATGAATGATCAAAACTTCAAACACTTACAATGCCCATAACAAACCTCGCTCTCAGAAACATCTGATTTCCTTTTTGCAATAATTATGTAATTCAACAAAAGAGACATTTAAAAATTATTTTTGGCTACAGACATTGTAATGCATTAAAAACATCAGTAGTAACAAGAATAAACTTTTAAAAGGTATTGTAATTAAGACAGTGTCTAAGGTTCTCTTATTGCAGTAGACTACCTGGGAAAATCTTAATTGACATCTGTCTACTTATTGCAGAGCATAGTTATTTGGAGACGACTATTGGGTTTTAATTTCACACCCTGCCTTAATAACAAATGAACTTGAAAACATAGATAACCCTTCATTAAACTCAGGGTGCTCTGGGCCTGCAATCTGTATTTCAAACAAAATCACAGAGCTGGGTTTGCACCGTATCTATAAGCAAACATTGAAACACAGGAACAATTCCATGGGAACTGTGTTGTTTTGCTTTCTTTTCTTTTCTGGTGAGCATGATCAGCTCTTACTCACACACATTGTCTGAAACAAAGCCCAACAAAAAGGGCCCTGGATCAGGCTCACAAATATTTGCAGAAAGCCAATTTAAACTCCCCAAAGTACTTATGGACAGGAAAAGCACCAAGGTGTATTGCCGAAATTTTCCTTTCCACAAGGTGAAGAGCGGCCCCTTTCCCTGAGGCCCAGACGTTGCTCTACCTGGGGAACTACACATGTTCTCCTGCACAGCACATTTCACAGAATCACAGAATGTCAGGGGTTGGAAGGGACCTGGAAAGCTCATCTAGTGCAATCCCCCCATGGAGCAGGAACACCCAGCTGAGGTTCCACAGGAAGGTGTCCAGGCGGGTTTGAATGTCTGCAGAGAAGGAGACTCCACAGCCTCCCTGGGCAGCCTGGGCCAGGCTCTGCCACCCTCGCTGAGAAGAAGTTTCTTCTCAAATTTAAGTGGAACCTCTCGTGTTCCAATTTGAACCCATTACCCCTTGTCCTACCATTGGTTGTCACTGAGAAGAGCCTGGCTCCATCCTCCTGACACTCACCCTTTATATATTTGTAAACATTAATAAGGCCACCCCTCAGTCTCCTCTTCTCCAGCTCCAGAGCCCCAGCTCCCTCAGCCTTTCCTCACACGGGAGATGCTCCACTCCCTTCAGCATCTTTGTTGCCCTGCACTGGACTCTCTCCAGCAGTTCCCTGTCCTTCTGGAACTGAGGGGCCCAGAACTGGACACAATATTCCAGATGTGGTCTCACCAGGGCAGAGCAGAGGGGCAGGAGAACCTCTCTGACCTACTGACCACCCCCTTCTAATCCACCCCAGGTACCATTGGCCTTCCTGGCCACAAGGGCCCAGTGCTGGCTCATGGTCATTCTGCTGTCCACCAGGACCCCCAGGTCCCTTTCCCCTACACTGCACTCTAATAGGTCATTCCCCAATTTATAATGGAAGCTGGGGTTGTTCCTGCCCAGATGCAAGACTCTACACTTGCCCTTGTTATATTTCATTAAAATTTTCCCCGCCCATTAAATTTTTCCCTTGGCTCCATGGCAGGGATTAGCTCCTCTTAAATGTGGACATCATCACTCTGGGGCTGTGAGGATGTTACGGTACACAACCTGGGACACCTCCAATTCCTGACCTGAGTGCTCCCACAGAACCCTCCAGGTGACTGCATGAGGAAAACTCTGCTCGCTCCGCCACTAAGTCCCCATGGAAGGAAAGGAGCACAAAGCCGTCATCAGAGTCTATTTCAGTCTCCACCTAAATGTGAAAGTATGCAACAGTAAGTCCTAAAGACACTGTTCATGTGTTGCTCACTGCAGCTTTGATGGGCTGTGGTCAGACTACGGCCAAGAGCTTCTGCAAATGTCCTTCTCCCAGCCCAGCTGTGCCCATTCATCATCTTCTGCTTCATGGGCATTTTAGTCCGACGGGCGGGGGGGACCTAGACTTTCGTGAGTACTAGGAATGTTATGTAAAGAGAAATCTCACTGTTTCCACTGTGAAATTTTGCCTCAGGCAACTTATGAATGTTCCAGGGAAGATATTCACCATTTTCAGCAAAACAGCTGACAGATGCATCTGCTGCTCTTGGTGATACTGGGGGCAATTTTAAGTGTTTCAGTAACATGCGAGTGCATGTCCCAGTGAAAAGCTGAGTTCCCCTCACAAGACAATTGCAAAGGAGAGGGAGACAACAAACTTTTTTTCTAATTTTTTAAAATGTTAGGGTAAATGATGTTTTAAATATTTCAACACTGATGAGCGTGACGTTTGGAGGAACTGGTTTTATAAAATTACAACGAGTTTTCAAGAAATACAGATGCTCAAGAGGGAAATTTCAGGAGCACTTAGACTAATTCTTCTATTTTAGAAAACTTAGCAATTATTCTGTCTGTAAAAATACCCATGGAATTTTAATTGTCCTACAATTACAATGTGGAAACTTTTTTGTCTTACACTTTTTCAACAATAAGAACGTAGATTCAGATCCATTGCAATATTCTACGAAAGTCACATTGATAACATTTTCAGGTAGTTGTTTTTAATGAAAAAGTAAAAATGGTTCTTTTGATAGTTAAAAAATGAAATATTTCAATCTGAAATTTATTTTCACTCCACTAAAACCAGGTTTGATGATCAAGTGCTTAATTTGGGTTTGAATTACATGGTTTAACTGAATCTAAATTCAATTTCTTCCTTTAAATTTTGATTAGCCAGAGAAGATTTTTTGGTTCAAAACATCTTTCCCCTAATTTTTCAGAATGACTCTGAACTGAAAATTAGCCATTTACACAGGTGTCACCACAAATTCACAGGTCAGGGGAATCCCCAGTCTGCTCTGCCGTGAATGTGTGAAACAGAAGGACTCGAATCCTGCTCTGTGGAAAAGCTCAGTGTAAATTCACCTGCATCACAGCTGCACAGGCGCCTACAGCACAACCACAGGCACCATCACCCACATCGGGTTCGCTGCCAGCAACCTCGGTTGCCGAACATCCTGCCGATGGGGTAGGAGGGACAGAGCTCACATTTAACCCAGAGGAGAACACATCACCACATCTGCAAGGGAGCCCCAAAGCTGGCAACCTTGCTCTATACTTTGTGCCAGGTTCATAAAACAAATATTGACACCATTCTTTCATCTTGGTCACTACCATTTTGGTCCTCTTGGCCTATATCAGCAGTCAGAGATGAGGAAATCGCCACATCTGATGGTCTCTTCTCCTCATGTTATTCAGCCTTATTAGAGCAGGAAGAAACAAAAGAAGAAAAAATAGCCCACTGAAACTCATGTTTGGCAGTTGCCAGCCTCTCCTGAACCGCCACGGTGGCTTTCATCTTTCTATGAACGCCGCATGACTGCTGGGGGAAGAGATGGCAGCAGAGCAGCAGCAACAAAAATTACAGACACACAACTGTGTCCGATGGTGCCAAATCTGACTCTCCCAGTGCTGGTTAAAAAGGCAAAGTTTCTCAGGCTTCCCTATAAGGTCACAGCTGGTACTTCTATGAATCTTCTTATTACATGGGAACAAGGCAGAGGTTCATAGGGAGAGACAGATGGCGAGGAGCAATGTTACTTATCCTAATGTGCATGTGAGACAAAGAGCTTTTTGGCATCCCTCTCGATCCCAGTTTTTACTGCGCCACATCGGGCAGCTGATCCCCGCCAAGTGTTTGTTCCCCTCCACAAGTCCGACCCTACTTGTCTTCGGTGTTACGTGAATCACACGAGATGTTTTCCAGAGATTTAGGCCAGCAAAAACAGCAGCAACAAACAAGCCGACCCGAGCCAAGCTTGCCCAGCGCCGCGCATTTGCATTCATGTCAGCCACCCCCTCCGCCTGCCCCTGGCTGCCAAACCACCGAGCAGTGGCAAGAGTGGGAAGGGGCAGCCCCGGGGACAGAGATTCAGGATTTGGGTTGTAGACTTCAACTGTGGGAATTAGGAGCAGAGAAAGTAAAGGTAAAAACGTAGTTTGCATATTGGTTGGAGTGTAGCCTAAAATATGTGGGAAGGGCAGACTTTGATCTCTGTGGTATAAGGCTATCGCTGGGAGGACTTCATTCATTCCAGCTGAATTCTTCTTGGTTTTCAGCAGCAACGGAGATGAGAATCTGCTCTCCTGAGCCCACCCTCCTTATCCTGCTGCAAATGGAAAAATTCACATTGCACTTCCACTGCCCTCACGGGGAAATTGCATCTGGAGTTAATGCTGAAATCATGTGAGCAGGATCTTCCAGGAAAGACCTTGCAGGACCAGGGGGCAGTACTTCTAGGAGAAGATAAGACCAGATACGGCTCCATCACATGGCAATTGCTCTTTCAGACCACCTGCCAAGGACACGAGCTCTTCGTGCAGGCAAGTAACTATTTATAACCAGGCTGGCTGTGGGGAAACCCATCCTACCTCCCGGAAACGCGATAGCCAAAAATGCGAAGAGAGCTCCTCAAACTGGCATTCAAACAGTGGAAGGAGGAGGAGCTGGGCTGGGAACTGGCAAGCTGAAGCGAGAAGATGAAGGGAATTGCTTGTCCAAGGTATTTTTATCTTATGGTTCTGTAGGCAGGAGAACAAATGGAAAGGCAGATCGCGATGTGCAGCTTACCCAGGACTTTGAGCAGTTCCTAACTGGCACTCCATGGTGAAGGGAGAGAAGGCAAGATGAAAGCGCAGCCTGTTTTATTTTGCACCCCCCTTCTAACTATCACTAAAACACTCCCACTTTAATTCCTCACGAGAGCAGTTGATAACACATTCACTTTAATACCAATTAAAATTAACCAGATTTTACTTAGAATTAACTAGCAAACTTTCTTCCAAAGAAACCAAACAAAATTTAATATGTTGGAAATGTGACAGATCGACAGCACAGGAACTTAAAAGCCAACAGCAAGAAGAGTTCACCATCAACTCAACCGAGGCTCAGGGTCCTTCCTGGAGCCAGGCTTATGCAAACTCAACAATGATGAGCTGCTACAAACCTACAGACCCTGGTCTAGTAACAACTTTAGATAAATAACTATCATTTTGCTGGGGACTGGGTACATGGCAAACCCACAGGAAGCAACATTCCTGTGACCTGCAATTAAAAGGAGAAAGGGCGGCACACACTTATGCATACTGAAAATGTCTGACAAAGTTTTTGTGTTTACTATTCACTTGCGATTTTTGCAAAAACCACTAAGGAAAATAAAATTTCTTTTGACATCATTTTGGTTTCCTTCGTGTTTGTAAGCAACTCCCACTGTCTCCACTACAAAAGGCAACTCTGCTGCTTCTGGATGTCCCACAACACTGCGTGGACAGTTTCCAGCTCCGGCCACAGCACGTGGGAGTTTCCCTATTGACTTCAGTGGGAAATATGAGCAATTAGCACCTCAGAAAACTAATTAACTTCCGTGAGTCATCTGAGCTTTGGCCTAAGCCAACTTGTCCAACACCAGAGGCAGAAGTCTATAGGCACTGACTTTAAAATCCGAAGCACCCCTTCCACCTCTTCGTATCCATTTCAACTAAGACCTGGTGTAGTCAAGTGCTTCAGGATTAGAGTCTCTGAAGTTCATGGGGCTGCTAACAGGTTTAGAGGTCACTGTTTCTTCAGCAGAAAGGTAATAGGTTAAATATAGTTTGTTTCCCTCTATGCTAAAGTACAGGTTGCAGAGGGCATTGCTTGCAAAAGGTGCCTTATTTTGCACCTCCCATCAGTGCAATATTCATATTTACATACCTAATCCAGAGAACATCCTCACCAGTTCATTTTAAGAAAGGTTGAATTTAGAGTGTAAATATTCCTAATATTCCAGTATGCCTCATACTTCTGCCAAGTATCAACTTCCTAAGCTTCACTGAACATGGACACTGTATTTCTAGTACAAATATTCAAACTTGCGCCTTGATTTTTGCACCACTGCAAATAGTTGTAATAACACCACCACTAGCACCAAAACTCTATTAATATGCTCCCAACTAAATAACTATAAGAAAAAAACCCTACAGTGAGCTGAATTGGCATTCATTATTCCATTTGTTTCGTATCTTTAAATGATCCTGGTAAATCGATAAAGCTCTGCAAAGTGGCTGTTGTCTGCTGATTTCTAACTCGAGTCAGTGGCATCCACTCTTTAGTGCACCACACACTCGCTGTGTAGCCATTAGATGAAAGCACTATCACCTGTCAAACAAACTGCTAGAACTGTGATAAATTAATGATCAAATAGTACAGTCTGATGTACAGTAGCAGTGCCGAGGCTAGTTACAACCAGGCCTCGTGCTTTAAAAATGTAGCTGACATTAAAAAAAAATCAGCCATTAAAGAAAAATGTCACACAGCTTTTCAAAAAAATATCTATTTAAAAAATGACCACATACTGATATTCCAGGATTTGGAGTTTTACTTAAAAAAAAAAAAAAAAAAAGAAAAGCAAAAAGTCGTGAATGTTACAGTAAAACCTTCCTGTGTACTATGAATTTTCATGGCAAGCAAAAACGCGCAGCTAAGCAGAGAGGATGTTTGTGTTTTTTTGGTAAGCAGTGCTGCGTACAAATCTGTACCTCAGAGGAATCCTCTGGTGTGCCACGGACAGAACTCTTGTTTGCAAGGGAAATGTCCCGAGTTCTTTTTTTCCCTGTAATGCTTTTGATTTTTGACATCATGGGTAAAATATTTCAAGGGAGCTCCATATCACTTCTAAATATAAACAATACAAAATAAGCCTTTGCTTTTGAAGCACTTGACATCCTTTGAGCTTTGAATTTCAACTCCTAATAACTCTTGATGCTCACTGCATTAATGTATAAAGTCCTTTTTGTGAGCTAGAAATGGTTCCTCATGTCCCTCCTGCCATTGGCTTTATGAGCTTAATTTATTCTTTTTAATATAAAATCTCATTACCTGAACATGACACCACCACTTCCATTTTATCTTTGATATAAGAACAGAGAGAAACCAAAATCAAACCCTTAAATAAAGTCTGTAATCATCCCTCACTTTCTCTTGCTTTTCAAATTTCTAAACAAAATTAAGTAAAAATACCTTCCAGGGCACACTAAGAAATGTAAAGAGTGGGGGAAAAAAAATAAAAAAGAAAATTACTTTATAGTGAACTAACAAGGGACATAATTACTTACACAAGCAGCATATCTTCTTCTTGATGGTATTCCTTCATGTTTATTTTGCTACATTTGTGAAAGACGGGGAGTGCCTTGGAAGAATGGATATGCTGGGAAGCTTGATCTATTGAATTAAATCCTGAACAAAGAGTTGCTTAACCTCAGGCAAAACACAGTTGTTCCAAACTTTACTTTCATGTAAGACACTTAATAGACTTTAACTATATATTAATGGATTTTTTTTTTTTTTAATTCTTTAAGAAAGCAAAATAATTAAGAGAAATCCACCTCTGAGATAATTCACAGAGATTGAGGATTAAGTTAGGACTTCTTGAGTCCTGATTTTAACAGAAAATTGGAGTGATCAGTGTATTAGCACATGAAAGCACCAGTTCCATGTGCTAATGGCAGTTCCTTTATGTTGTTGTTGTTAGAGATGTGACTTAAGCATTGACTTAAATTATGAATTTGGCAGGGATCAAACTCCATGATCTAATTATGTCTTATGGCTTTCGCTGAGTCTTTTGAGGTAGCTGGTTGTAAAGATAAGAACTTTTTCACAAGGAACATGTTTTTCATCAGAATCCACATTCCAGATCCTGCAGGATCTTTATGTGGAAACCTTCACCCAACAAATAAAGGCTTACATTCCTGGAAAACTATATTTTAACTGTGAGATGTCAACTGCTCCCTCAGAGAGTCTAGGACTTGTAAATATTTTAACTCGTGCACTGTGCTTTCTCCTCAGATACCAACAATAATCAGGCCTCTGTTCATCTGAGGCTGCCACCACGCTGCATCCATTGCTGGGAGCATCAATTAGAACGAGTGAGAAAACTCCTGCTCAGTTTGTGGTGCTGAAGCTCCATTTCACATGGCCCGCGACAATCCTGTTTCCTACCCGAGCATCGCTCAATGCTTTGGGATTAAAGCGTGTTTTAAATAACAGAACGACTTCAAACATTTTATAAATCAGCAATAGGAAGGTGGATTTTGCTCTCACACCCAGGGAAGAACAGATGAATCCCACTGACAATTAGTGCGAATGGGTATGTGAGAATTAGGCTCCGTGAGCTCCCTATCCAATCGCACTGGGAAAAGAAGAAAGCTTACTAAGGGCGATGAGAAACTGATATGCTGTTGAATATAGATTGGATACATTGATTCTGATGTACAGGCACATACTACCATAATTATATGAAAGGGTATGCAATGCTTGTGAATTAAACCGTCTTAGATGACTAGGGCTCATTTTGTCATTTATCCTTTGTTTACTTTTCCAGTATTACTAAGTACCCTTACATTTAATTAAACATACTCACAGCATTCCTTCAATTAGATAAATAATGCAGCTGCTTCCTCTGTCATATAGGGATGGGGAAATCAAGATAATGCAATATTTATTTTGATTCTAGCTCTCTGTCAGACACTTTACATTGAAACCCATGCAGCTGCAAGCTTTATCAGTGGTATTTCCAATCTATATAGATACTAAAAGAAGAAAATATCTCATTATCTACTTAACTGTGATAATCTGTTTGTGTTTAAAATTTTGGCAGAGCAGGTAAGGGCAAAATGAAAGCGGCTTTAGAAAAATGTCTCATTAACAGACTCTACAGTGATTAAATGCTTCAAGATAAATACCACAGATAGTAAAAGCTAGCTTAAACCCCTAATTTGAAACTCTTACAGAAGGTTGATGGTTTTTTAAATAAGTAGCAATTAGTCTGAAGTAATCCATTTATCTCCTCTGCAAGTGACTGAAATAAAGAGAAATTAGATAAAACTACATGCAGAGAAACAACTAAGTGATAACAGGAATGCAATCAGATAGTACTGAACAAAAATTATAAAGGCAGGGCAATAATATATAGTTCATTTGCTTATTGGAGGCTTTGATTCATTCCCTGTGGTAACTGTAAAATTTAATAATATCTGTATACTTACAGGGTTCTGAAAAAAGCGCTACCATTACACATTGTTCTCCCTGTAGGTTGGATGACAAACGCCTGGGGCAATACTACCATCAAAGCCTGTGACATACCCAACATGGCTCTTCTAATCTTCATAGGGACGACAACCGTCATTTTTAAAGTGCATGGCAAATGAAGAGGGCATAAGAAAGGAAACTTCTAATTTTGGGGGGATGCTGGTGGTAGGGACTGTTCAAGTCTACACCACGCTTCAAAATTGCAGTAGCAAAGCGCAGGTAATTCACTTGAACAGTTGTATAGATTTCTTAATGCTTAAAAAGTGCTGTCCGGGCTGGGAATAACCATCTGTTCCTTCGAGAACTCATACTCTCTTAGCTAATATATACAGCTAATACCCTGTATAGCTTATATGTGAAAAATAGATCAATGACTGCCAAAGGAAGATATGTACGATTCCAGCAAACAGCTCTGCTTTAAAACTTTGTGCTTCTTTTCCTGATGGTAACTAGTATGTTTAAGCTCTGCAAATGAAATAATCAGTAGTCTGTTGATTTCCATTTACATTTTTTTGCTCATGTAATTTTAAGTACTAGCCCTTGTCTGATTCTCTTCATTTCCCTGTGTTGCAGAACGTGGCACAGACGGCGCAAATCACCCACCCCGGTAGTTTGAATAGGATTGTCACTTTAATGTTCAACATGGAGTTTTCTTCTTAACATTTTTCCTCATTATAGCAAGACTCGGTACTGAGAGACACCTTTTGTTATGTATATATGAACAAAAGCAGTCAGAACAAATTTAGTACACTGGGCAAGGGAACTGGGAGCTGACGACAGCTAACAGACAAGATGCTCTATATTAGATTTAATCTGCTCTTAAATTTTGCCTTCCTGGGACTGCATAATACACTGGTCAAACAGATTAGTGTCATATGCTTTCAGATTAAAAACTAACGCAGAATCTAGATAAAAACAATCAAAAAACCCATAAACCCTCCAAACCATGGTTTCAAGACATGTTTTATTCTACGAGCTCCTGAAATAACTGACTTACATTTTCCTGTAGCAGCTATAATTGTGTAAATATAGATTTCACACAGAGTCTGTAAGCTGTTCTTCTTCTGACCAGTGCAGTGAAACTGTAGCCCAGGAACAAAGATCATAGACTAATGAAATTAGAGTAGTTAACGACACCTGCGAACACAAGCTATTTTAATTCCATTAAGTGGCAACAGATTCACCAGACAAATCTATATGTCCAGCAAACTTTCTCTATATCACACACTAAAAACAGCAGGCCTGCTGTACCCACTTAGGTTCATTCCACTGACTCCAGTAAGATGATGACTGGGTCGTCAATGTGTTTCTGAAAATAGCAGATGGAGTTAAACGTTGAACATTTTTGTTCAGCCTCTACCAAAACCCAACCAAACAGCAACAACAGAACAGTGATAAAAGATGCCGTATTTCATGAGAACTTCTTTCTGTTATCTAAATACAAGATTTCTCCTATTTAAAACCAACAATCCAAAATGGCAGAGATAACAGTCATTCCCATTTTAACTCGGGCCCAAAATTCTCAAAGAGCACGGGCTGGTAATTTCTTTAAGTGCAGTCTAGTACTGAGAGTCACAACAGAGACTTAGATCTGTCCTCAGATGCTGTGGTGTGCGAAATTTTAGCAACTCGCTAGGGCAGAGATGGCTTTTGATTTGTTCATCACGACTTGCACAATGGGCTCCCATTCCCAAGCAGAGCCTCTGGGTTCTGCAGCAGTCAAAAATACTAGATAGTGACAAAAAATAAGTATACTTATATTGAACTTTTAAAATACATACATGGAATTAAAAGTAGTCTGCATTTCATTAGTTTTGACCCAGGTTGGAGTCACTTGAATAAAGTCGGTAGATATGACCATTTTAGAATTAAATACCTGAAAACAGGAATGCTAGCTAGAAGAAAAACCCTCTAAACTTTCTCATATCACATAAAACTAACGTTTTTAAGCTAATCTATCACTTCACAAAGGAGTGTCATGTGAAGATGCCAGTTGCATCTGATGCGGAGGTTGGAGATGTTGTTGTTTAGGAGTAAGATAGCTCAGCAGTGATATAATGTTATGTGAAGCTTCCCAGAAAACACTTACTGAAAGATCTTTGTAAGGATCTGCAATTTGACTCTGTAGTACAGTGAAATAACCAATATTTTTCAAAATATAAACTCTTCAGGGCTCACAAAACCAAGCCCAGTTTTCTCATACTAGTCGGTCCAGTTCAATTCAAGAATTGAGTTTCCTCATTGAAGAAAGATACATGCTTTATAATTCCATTTAGTCAGTCTTCTCTCTGCTGTAGGCCCTAAGTGATATTTTTAAATGCTTAGTTTATTTTGAGGTTCACTCAGGGACATTGTTGACAAAAGCAGATTCAAACATCAAGAATTTTTTTTCTCCAAACAAATCTGGGATTTCAAGTCACTGTCCATGCATTTTCTCCAAGGCCCTTTCCCTGGCCTACAGTTTTGTGCTTTCTGTTCACTGTGATGCTGAGGTTTTTGGTTCTGTTTATATTAGAACAAATATCTTTAAAAGCTGCTTTGGTAAGTGACTTCAGCATATGCCATCCTTCCTGCAGGACACTCATTGCCCTGATACAAATGTCTAAGACGTCTGATTCTCCCTCAGCCACAAACATCCCGTTACTATGAACTTACTTTTTGTGTCCCAGTTTACTGGTTACTGAGGACCTGGTGCACAGAGACAATGGCAACATATTGTTTGCTTCCTAAATCTCCAGCACAGCGTTCTGCCCAGATGTAAAAAGGTAACTTGATCCCAATTAATGAAAGTGACTGGGTCAGCCTGTCACCTCCCATGCTCTTTATGTGCTGTTCAGACATCTACACGCTTATTAAAACCTCAGGCACTCTACATAAGCTCTGCCTTGAAACCAGTTGCCAGAGGCATCACGGCTCAGAACCTGTCTACAGGTTTCTTGGTTTCAGATCTGACATCATATAAACCTCTCTTATCCGCCGTGGCAGCACAGATCAGATGAAAAGCAGTCCCATCCTCACAGAATAATACTCACAAAAAGGACAGAGGCGCACAATAACAAACATTTCACTGCTGCTGTTCCTCACAAATGTACCTTGCTGCTAACGTGCTCCAAGGTTAGAAAATGCCTACAACACTTTGCAAACCTCTCCTGTTACTTTTAGCAGGTTCAGAGTGGGGAACTTTTTACTGGAAGCTTTTTTCTCAACTAATTGTCTCTATACTGTTTAAGACAAAGCTGGAGCACAGGCAGTAATAGCAAATGATTCCTGGAAACATTTTAGCTTCTGAATATTTTTTGTCCTGTAGATAACTGTTTGAGTTCCCCTCCTTGGTTTTGACCAGCCACCAGTCACACAGCATCACTTGTGCTCCACAACGGGACAGTAACTCTCATCATTACACAGTCTGTACTGCCAGCTAAAACCTAGACCTGGAACACCAGTAAGAGTGAGGTCACTTCAATAGAAAGACCAAAGTGCTTTGAGGTATCTGTCTCACATTGTGCCATCCAGTTAGACTCAGATACCCAATATCCAAGTGAGCACGCAGGGTAGCACAAAGCCTCCTCTTCCTCCGTGAGCAGCTGGAGCCGCTGCAGGTCCTGCCAAAGCTGGCAGCTCAGGGGTGCTCCGCTCGCCAGCAACAACCCAACAAAACCCCTCCACTGCAGAAAGCAGCTTCCTAAAAATGCAGTTGTTGTAACCCATTCCTGCTGCTCCCAACCCAGCGACCTAGAACAACAGCCAGTCCATCTTCAAGAGATTAAGCTCTTTCTATTTATATGGCACACAGCGTAATGTTCAGGTTAGGCACATAAGAAGAACAAATGGTCTCTTAAAAACGCTTTGAACTTTATTTCTTCTTCAAAGAAGTTTGGCTCTTGGAGGAAGTGGTTTAATGACTAAACTTGCCAGCACAGGCAGGAAATAGTATTTCCTATGTTCATCCTGGCACCAACACCATGTTGCAGTAGGAAGAGTTCCTGATTTCCTTTAAAAAATGCAGTGGGCTGGGAAGAGCAAAGCATTGCCTTGGAAAGGAGTTCACTCGTCTGGACTGTCAGTTGCTGATTCAGAGAAAGAGTTTGGACCTATTCTGCAGTAAAAACCAAAGGGACGAGAGCCTTTACCAGCACTGAGTGATAGGGACAGCTGGAGTTCTCCAGCTTTAACAGAAACCCGTGTTTATTATTGTCAGAATTTCCTCTTCTTTTGCAGGCTCATTCACAGACTGGCTAATGGGTTTCCATAAATACTAACAAGTGCTGCCTTAAGGCTTTGTTGTGCTGCACAACATTAAGCAACAACAATAGGGAACAGCTGCTCCCGAATAGCTGCGCACTTAATTACAGTCTATACCTACAGTGTGTCTCCATGCCCTACATTAAGAGAGCTATTGCACATGTACCATCCATATAACGATGGAAGATATTCGAGACAACCCGACACATTCCACGCAAAGCAAATGGGAACCAGACTCAGATGTTCACACTGCCCTTGCTGCAGGAAACATGAAAAGCAAAACAAATTAAGGTTACAGCAATAACATTATCATCGTAACAGAGTAAGTTTGCATGTATTTTTTCATTCGTGTGTGTATCTTTAAAAGAAGTATTAGATGGTCTAACATCTGGTTTGTCAAAAGTTTTGTCAGGTATTTCACAGATGTGTAATACTTTTGTTTTTACAATCTCGAATAATCACAGTCTGGCATACAAAGAAATAGCTTTTATAATCACGTTCCTCACCCAAATACATCCCAATCTCCAAGATATGCACATGAAACATTTAAATTAAGAAATAACTCTAGGATGATAAAACCTGTACTTATAATGGCTTATATTACAATTTATAACAGGCGCATTTGCTCAGATCTTGGCTTTCTTTAATAACTTTTCAATTCTTAGGCCCAGCTGGAAGCCTAAAAATAGGCAATAGAAAATTGGCATGTTTTGTTCAAGGTAATTGAAAGGATACCATGGTAATCTTACCAGGGCCAGGTTAAAGCAGTTCGGCAAGTCTCCAGAAGAAAAAATGTACAGCATTTACAACACATGTTGGCAACAAATGCAGTCATTTAATGTGGGATTTGAAATGGAGAATTCATCTCAAGTCTCTTCTATTCTCAAGTTTGATCAAGATTATCAACATTTCTCTCAAAAATGCTCCCCTCTCAGCCTTTTCTGTGATTCTGCCCTGGTTTTGTTACCGTCCCTCCACCAGAACACCTTTTAGACACTTGATCCAGAGGCATCCAAAGGCAAACGTGATAGCAACAGCTGGCTGGAAACGGAATAATTGCAGCCTCTGGCACAAGGCTGGATATATCCAGAATTTTGTTCTAGCCCAACTCTTTCAGTAGCTCACTGTGCAAAGTTAGGAAAGTAATTTCACCTCTATGGGCCTTGCTTTCTACGCAGCTACTATTTAAATCAAAAAAGGCCCTTCTGAAGAGATGCTCTGTAACCTCTATAACCTTTTTTTTTTTTTTAGACATACAACAGTACTATGTTTCAGAGGAATAAAACAAATAAACTTACAAAGCCACAGTCTATTTAAATTAATGAGATAAAAATAATTGAATTACTTGTAAGTAATTATTTTGAACCCAAACTGTGATATAATTGCCTTGCTGTCAGTCACTAAAGTTAATTTCAAGCAGTTGTCCAGTTTTCCTAAGAATTAGTTACAATAACAGAAGAGCACAAATATTTATGGGTTGATCCTATGAGCTCCTGAGACAGGTGAAGCAAATATCCTCTAGTTGGTGGGCAGTGATCAGAGCCAAACTTTAAGTATTTAGGCACTTACACATGTAGAAAATCACAGCTCCCTTACTTGCCCCATGAAAATACTGCCTTGGCATGCTACAGGCTGGGCCAAGCCACGACCTCCAGCTACAGCAATGGCATCAAGCGCAGCTACATTAGACACTATTCAGGAAAGAACTGTTGCTAATAAGCTGTAATTTAAAATTCTGTAAATTACAAAGTACTCTTTCGAGGAAAACATGACATCCCTGCCAGGGCCAGGGAGCCTGGCCCTAGACACTGCAGCCAAGGGTAGGTGTGAGCCCAAGCTCCATCGGCAGATGCCCGTCATTGTGGTCAGGCTCACGAAAGAGGAATCAGGGGCCACTTGTGTTTGCAGCACCAACGGGCTCTCGTGAACTTTCCTCTGACCTCTCTTCTAATTCAAGACACTGTGGTTTTTCAATGATTTAAAATTTTAGCTTCGACGTGTATATATACATATGTGTGCGTACACAGACATATATATAATCTCTACTGTGCTAAAATTAGGTTCTCCACAGCTAAAAGGACCAAGGCACAAAAGTAGCTCTCATTTTAGTCTCTGCTCAGGGCCAAAACACCATCCTCTTCCCGCTCAGCATTACTAAAAGCAGTTTAATGTCAACATGACAGATGTAGAGACACTACTGGCTCAGAGCGCACCTGCATCGCTCAACTTTTCACGCGGACCCATTACCCCTGGTCACTGCAGTCCTCATCCAGCGCTGGTGCTGATCTTTCTGCAGCGCAGCCCACCGTGCCTGCCACGTCCTGCGTCCAGACACGAGCACGGAAAGAGCCAGGACAAAACCCTCTTGGGCAGGAGTCAGATCACTCTGTCTGAGCCGGATTTCCCTCTGCTCGGGAAATCGAATTGTCTCTTTCCACCGATTTGTGCTGCACCTCTATTGGCACAGACGAGAGCATCTTACTCAGTACTTGTGCTGAAATCCTAACACAGAGTTTTCCCTCGGGATAGCATTGATATGTCCCGCACCACTTTGCAGTGAGCGGGTGCTCAGACACAAGTTATAAGCCCTGTACAGGTAAACAAAGAGGAACAGAGAGACACAATGTGAAAAACCTACATACAAAAATGTGAACCTGTCCTGTAATCATCAAATAAGGAACAAGACTCCCTAGATAACCCAGTTGTGTGCCACCAGCCTTTGTTTTCACTTTCTCACGAAGTAGCAGCTGAAACTACAGGAGATTTTTCTCTCTCTCTCCCCGCTCCTCACCTTGGCTGATGGTCAAACAGACCATAAAGAAACAGAAATATCTCTAACCCTAGTCTAATACAGAATGCAACAAGGGGTCTTTTTCTTGGTTCCCTGGGATAATCTGAGGAACTGCCAAATGACACATGAAATTGTGAATTTGCAAAGCAAGTTGGAGCAGTCAAAAATGGTTGTCTATTCCTAATCCTCTTCCTATGAGAGCAGCCAAGCACCCCACAACATTTATTCTGTCTGATGCTAGCATGTGCTGGAAATAGAGAAGCACAAAACATGCAGAGAAGTTTCACCACCTGCACTGCACAGCTTCCCTCTGTGAAGACCAACGGTACTTGCAAAAGTTTCCAGACAGAGTTTGGTGAATGAACTTTCTTGACTCATAAAAAGCCAACACTATAACTCTGTACATCCTCTGAGCTTCCACACATTGCCATGCAAAGAGGTCAGGATTTCTTACTGTTGCACCTTACGACTTGCTTAGGGTTGCGATTCAAAATATGCTTCATTTCTTTTATTAGGCTCAGGTTGTCTGGTTACAAAGATGAATCACGCCATCATTCTTACAAAGACAGCTGTAAATACACACCTCTTCACGATTCAAACACCATACCATACACTATCAGCATGCAAGACTTGTTGCCTGAGGATACTGTAGAGGCCAAGAGTATTAACAGGTTCAAAGAAGGATTAGACAAATCCATACAGGATAAAGGTCCATCATTGGATGGTCACTAAACACTGTCATCCGAAACCCACGGAACACACCAGGAGCAGCACTGCTGCACGTGCATCCCGCCCTCTTCCCACAGACTACGGACACGGCTGGAACAACCTGCTGCTCTGGATGCAGTCCGGCAGTTCTTGCAGTGAGCAGACACAAAACCATGGCCATGCAACTGTGAACCAGAAAGTCATTATGGCCAGAAAGGAAGGCAAAGAAGCAAAAAAGGTTTCTTAAATCTTAACTGCTGCAGGCAAAACACTGACTATAGAAGCATTCCATCACCCTCCCGCCCATTCTACCCCTTGGCCCTTGCTCCAAAGAGACACGGCTGTTTTTATACCACAGGTAGTGGTTCTGGAGTTGCTACAGGACGATCTTGGTGGGTTTGACTTTCCTGAAAGCCACCCTGAACCCTCATTGCCTTCAGAGCACCTGAAGCTGATCCCTCAAACGCACTCACACTCTGGCCCACAACCTATCGCCACTTCAACTTTCAGGTGTTCAAAACTCAGCCAGCTTTCACAGCAAATGATCAGTCTAATAGGACAAGACTGCTGCTGGGTTATTTTCTCATTAGTTCTTTTAATACGGTTGTATCCTTTACCTGCTACCGTAGGTATTGAAAAGTGCTTCCTTTTGTGAGCATATTTTCCTTAGTGGATGGAAAATGTACTTTTGAAGTGTTGCTGCTAGGAAACATTTTCAGAAGATAAAGAATACTTCAAGAGTGACTCTATACCAACGCAACATTTTCATTTAAAGTACACAATCAACAAAGTGGCTTAGTGTTTGTTTGTGTCTCAGTTACAGGCAACATTTGCACACAAAAAAATAAATCCTGACCAGGTAGTTAAATAAATATGCAAAAATAATCAGTCCTGCTTTAATTCAGAGTAAGGCATTTAAAGGTACATACAATGCCTCCCAGTGCCTAGGAGGTCTGAAATATAACTATGCTGTGGTGATATTAAAGCAATTTGAAGGCTACTAAATTTGGGGAATCAAACTGACACACCAGTGATCAGGGTCAAAGCTGTGTCAGTTACACCAGTTCATTAGACAGAGAGGAAGCAAAAAACTTTCTACTTTAATTCTACTAAAACCAAAGCATTTGCAGCAAATAAACATTTTGGATGCAATGAAATATTTCTTGTGCTGCCTTAATTATAGATAATAAATTTACACTTGTATTTGTAAAACATGGATATCATTTAAAATATTTTAGGCAGCAATAATCATGAGGAAAAAAAGCCATTAAATTATGCCATTTTGAAGAAGCCAAAATATTTCATTTGGGAGGGGATGAATGGCGTTTGGTTTTTCTTCCCTCTGAAAATGTTTACTAAACTCAACATAATTCAAGAAATGTTTCAACTGACATGACATAATTATTTCAGGAAAGGGGGGAGAGGAAGTACCAATCAAAATATTTAGTCCAATTCTGTATGCTTTTAAGATAAGGCTTTCTTTCTGATGTATTTTATTAATGTCTCATATTTTTTTATTGCTCTTTAAATCATGCAGCTTGAATGTCTGGCTTGTATTCTTCTCCAGCTACTCACGATGCAAAATTAGACATATCCTTTTGAATACATCCCTCGAGGGGTTGTGGGTGGATCTTGACACTGGATGCTACAAAATATCCCCAAATCAAGAGCTTTCAGTCTTAAACAATTCAAATCTCAGGAGACCATCCAGCCAATTTACCAAGTATAAATATAGTCCCTCTGCCATTCACACTGAGCACAGTGAATTCCATGC
Organism: Patagioenas fasciata; assembly: GCF_037038585.1. Classification (NCBI taxonomy): domain Eukaryota; kingdom Metazoa; phylum Chordata; class Aves; order Columbiformes; family Columbidae; genus Patagioenas; species Patagioenas fasciata. The sequence continues at coordinate 7,745,082 of NC_092532.1, forward strand.
AAAATCCCAGGGGGAACTAGAAGAAATATTTTAATGTTCAGCAGTAGTCTTTAATTTTGCATTCAAATTCTGTCACTGACCACTTTTCTCTCTTCTCTCAAGGCAAGTCTCTTCCTCAGAAGGCAGGTTTTGGGGACATACCCCATAGTCCCTTCCCTGAGGGCACTGGCGGACCCTTGGGCTGCCTCGCGCAGCAGTCGAATACCAGCTAGTGGATTCTTTCCAAACGTAAAACCAGTGATGTACGAACAGAAAATACCTGTGGAGAGGGTGTGTTCCTAAGGGAAGCAGGACGTCGTGCCTATAGTTCAGGTTACTCAGCGTTTCCCAGTATAAGATCCTACTTCCAGTTCCTTACAGCTTTGCTAAATAAACTGTCCTGAAGTCTTCCGTAATGAGGCTCTGCCTCAGGCTGTGTGTTTTGGAGAACTGCTTGTGTTACTAATAAGGCAATAATCCATATTGCAGCTCGATTAGTAGTCAAAATGGTTGACAAAATCTGTAATTATCAAAAGAAAAGTTTATTGTGCTGACATATCAGAACAGACCTTAGACCGCAATAGGGAGCAGCCACAATCAAGGACTCTCTGCTCCATTAGCTGCAAGGAAAATGGATAGGAGTTTGGCCTGAATAAAACATACCGTGGAAGGAAGAAATATTAGAATCAAATGCTCATATAAAAGCTTTGCTGCAACATCAATAATCTTCAAAGTGCTTAACTGGGGAGGTAGGCATTGCGATGGCTCTTTGACAGGCGGAGGACGGAGGCACAAAGCAGCAGCCTGGCGGTGCAGCCCAGGGAAGGCACCGGCGGGAGCCTACAGAGCACCCTGGGGCACAGAAAAAAGGTGCCCAGGAAGAGATGCTAAACCCCCCCTCGCTTCCCAGAACGCAGGCAGATTTATTTCACTGCCACTGCAGCCAGAAACAAGTTGTGCAATGCCTCGCTAGAACTGAAATTGCTTTCTTTTGGGGAGCACAGAAAAACTCGCACCAGGAATAGCAACAATTCTTATCTCTGTGATGTACAATTTCCATGCAGCGAGCAAATAAATCAAAGTATGAGAATCAAAAGGTATTATACTGAGCAAATCCTTTTTTCAGGGAAGAAATACTGAAAAACTAACACAGGAATTATACCAATAGTGTAATTGAGAGTGTATTACCATGAGAGCTGAACCCATTGCTCGGAAGGATTTAACTAAGGACTCTGTGGTCTGGTGACACCCGTGGACCAAGCCCTGCCCCGGGGGATGCGAGTGCCCCGGGACCTGTGAGCCAAGAACGTGACAGCTCTGGCTGTGACAAGGGTGGCCTCTTGGGCAGCCCCGTGCAAAGCCCAGGCCAATCCAGCCGCAAATTAATTTAGAACAGCGAGCAGAGGCGCAGGCGGGGGCTGCGCTGGCACACGCGGCTATTTCCGAGCAGACGGTCACTTCCTCCGCCCGCCCAAAATGAGCCTCATCCCACGCAAAGTTTCCAAGCCTTTCATTAGCGGTTGTGTTAGTGTATAATAGCTATAATGAGAAGGCCATAAAAATCCAAAGTTAGCTGAAGGTCCTTAACCATTTTAAATATGGCTCTCTTTCCAGATTTTTATTTAAACTTTAATGACTACCACATAAGATCAAGCAACAAGGAACAACATTTGTATTACAGCTGTATTATTTAATTCCCATTAGCTAAAAATGCCAGGCTACCAGCCAGTAGTTCAGGAAAATAAGCGGTGACAGGTGAAAGAAAAATACCCTTTCCTGTACCTCCTCAAGCCACTTTAAAGCCTGAGGCTCTGCAATGTCATTTACACCTCATGAAACCCTCTGTCAGGCCACAGTATTTAGCCAAATGTTATCCATTCAGAAAAAAATGGACCTTGCTACTTTTAAAGACATGGTGCTCTTTCTGACCGTAATTTCTACTGTCTAATTAAACCATGATAGAACTGGTCCCTTTAGACTTGCTCTTAACTTATTTACCTCTGCTTTTGAAGGTGCGCTTAATGTCACCTTATATATTGGGGGATGTAGGTACCTGAAAGTCATAATTTACTCTCTGCTTTAATTAGAGCAGTGGTTTTATTGGACAGCCTAAAATATTTAGAGTAATAATCACAGTCCAAATTTGATTACTCATTTTAATTCTGAATCAAGCACAACAGGAGGAGTGCATACACCTCTTCAGTGCAAACTGAAGTACTCTAAAGGGCTGCTTTCATCTCTAACGGTGGTACTATCATTTCTCAGTTTATTTTGAAATGTTTTGGGTAACCCACATTACACGGCAAATGTAGAGTAACAAGAGAGACTCGATACTTTCCATCACGTACAGAGCTTTCTTACAGTTTTCAAGACAGCTCCAGGAACTAAATTTAGCAGAGTGTAAATTCATATTGATCTCCCTGGCTTCTGGAAAAATAAATTTTCTTTCAATGTTAATTAAAGTTAAAGTGAAATTTCAATCAGGTTACTTAAGTAAAAGGTCACAAGAAGGGGTTAAGATAAGATAAATCGCACACGCGACTATCACTTTCTTAGAGAAACATACTATGTGTTCAAAGAAAATAAAGTAGTATATGAATTTTAAAAGACAAGATGTAATTGTTTCCTCAAGCTCTGTCATCTTTAGTAATTTTTTTATTTGCTCACTCATTAAGCATGTCAGGTATTTAAAAAGAAAAAGAGAAAAAAGAAATCAAACCCCTTTAGGATTTACAATACAGATACCTGCAGATGCTGCAATCCAGAACTCTGTGCCAAAAATAGTCCTATTGATTACAGGGGATTAAAATTACTTCTTAACATAGAAGCAGTAGAATCTGGCCTTGAGCAAAATCACACCAAAACCTCAGAATATAAATTAGGAAAAGCAGTCAATGTACTGAATATTCATGCTCTGTAACAGAATCAAAGACATGTCAGGTGGAAGAGGCCTCTGAAGGTCTCAAGTCCAACCTCCCGCTCCAAGCGTGACCATTGCCAGCTCTAGATCAGGTTGGCCATGACTTTGTCCCCCTGCCGCACTACCCTCCTGCAGAAATTTTGGTCATAATATCCAACCAGAACCTCCCAATTTGAGCTGTCTTCAACTATTGCCCCTTGCTACATTTTCTGCCACTGCTGTGAAGACGTGTCTTTGTAACTACTCTTTAAGTAGCCGCAGGCTGCTATTAAACCCCTGCAGCCTTTTACCTTGAATAAAGCAAGAGCAGCTCCCTCGGCTGCTTCTGGCAGGTCAGGTGCTCTGGGGCCTGGACCATCATGGGAGCCCTCTGGAGTTCCTCCACATCACTCCTGAACACGGATGGGACGAGGGGACAGAATGGGGACATAACTGGACTCACTATTCCAGATGCAGCCTCGTCAGCACAAAGTAGAGGAGGGTAGCAATTCAGCTTCAACTTGAACATGAACAGAATGTGGCTGTATCTTTGGGGAATAAATTAACTGCCCTTTACTCAGCTCTTTACAGAGCGTGGTTTGCAAGAATCCTTCTACCACAGGAACTGGCATCTAGCAAGAACAGATTTGTCCCGTTTATGTGGACAAACTCAGATCCAAATGCCAGAGCTTTTTGCTCTCACTCTACAGTTTGATGGTAAGGCTTAAAAATGAAAGAAGATGGCATTTTTAATGACTTTTAACTTATGACACTGTGTAGCATGGGAAGAACCATTTGCTTTTACAGATCCTTATCTCACCGATTTCACTTGGAAAAAACTGGAGTACGTTACAAAATTAGTATCTTTCCTTGCAGGGCTGGAGAAAGGAGTGGAGATGATTTTGTATGCACTTTTGGAGTGCAGTCATGCATGCCTAACTAGTGTAGTTGGCTACCAGGATCAGACACACAAACCTAAAAGGCTTCACACAGTCATGTATTTGTAAGTCTTCTGATGTGCAAAAAAATTAAGAATAGATGATCAGGGCACTGAATTTACAGAACTGAGTCTTCCTTACACCACAAATTCCTAAGGAGTATTTAGAACCCCAAGGACAATGTGGTCTCTCAGTGAGGGGTGCTTTGGAATTTAAAATAAACATCCTATCACCATATATTTAAAGTCTATCTGTAGAATGTCAGAATTCCTGTGGTTAAAGCAGCGACTGGGGACTTAGGACTTCTGTTCAATTATTGGACTTGCCACAAATTTCCACTGAGAACCTGGATGTTAGTTTGCCTGTAGCTCTGCTCCCCAGCCGCAAATGCGGAGAATCATGTTCCCTTTCACTTCCCGTTGCATTTGTAATCAAAAGCAATTAACAGGCAACTTTTTCAGTTATGATTAAAAAAGGCCTGTCAGCCATAGCAAAGAACTTCAGGCAACCAGAGGGCTTTCTTCTACCTTCTGCTGCCCCCACCAGCCTTCTCCCTTCCCTGCGTTTCCCCACGTGGGATGGACGGTAGCTCCTGGGATAAGTGCCAAAGGAGCTGGCACAACAAGGGGTGGAGATAGTATTTTGGGTGTAGAAAGAGGCTCACAGTTCCTATGAGCTAACGGGACCGGACACGAAGCTGTTCTAAATGTAGGATGGTTACAGAGCTACGCAACCTGACCACACGCAGTGGCAACATGGGCCACAATGAGCAGTGTCCAGCGGGGATGGGAGAGGAAGAACTAAAACCTTGTTTGTCTTCCAGTAACTCTGTGCTAGAATAAGTCTGGTCCTTCAGGAGGACCTACCCAACCACAACACCTTGCTGCTCTAAATAAACTGCTTCTGGGCTGGCCAACCACAACTTGTAGACAACAGTGTCAAGTGTACAAGGACTCTTCATCTGGACTTCACGCCTGATTTCCTTTCCTCCTTCTCTTTTCCTCTTTCTTCCCTTCCAGCTCAGTTCCTCTCTTTTTTTTTTTTTCTATTTATCTCTCCTTACCTCCTCAGTCAAACCTTCTACCTCCCCAAGAAACAGGAGCTCCCCGTGATAGCTATATCACATTGCTCACTTTGCTTACCAATTGTATTCTTCCACATTAACTTGCTTATAGCTTCTCCTTCAGAAAGTAGCTTTACTGGGTCACAGCCTTTTCATGAAGTCTCAAAAATAGGGTACAATATAGTAAAAAACAAAACCAAAACCGTTTCATCTGGTTGAGACACTGACAAAAACTCGATGAGGCATACTTCACCACAGAAAATTAGCCAGATAGCTGCCCACTCACACTGCTGAGTAAGCCATGAACTCACTTTGGAAGCAGATTACTAACAAATCAAACAACAAAAGCAACATTACTTGAATTTTGATTTGCCTTGTTTATTTCCCTTGCCCCTGGAGACGTGCACAGTGATAGTATAAGAACTGTGAATTCATCCTGTAGGGAATAATAAAGAGTCCTTCCCCAAATGTGTAATTTGCATTGTTAAATCCAATGTGTTCCCTTGGATTATAATAGTGCTGGCCATAATTTTTGTATGGTTTCCAAAAAATAATAATAATACCCCCCTTCCCCGAACATATTTAGGGTTTGTATTCTGTGTTAAGAGCTAAGTGTTTCAAATTCCTTGGCATAATGATATATTAAAAGGAAACAACTGTAAAACATACCCAAGTAAGGGAAAAAAGCCATTGGCTGCTATACAACAAGAAATCCTACTTTGGCTTGAAAGAAACACACGCAGAACTTGTAGATGTTCATGCAGACTGTGGATGTAAATCTCAAGATCACAAGAGTCTACAAGAATATTTTAAGCCTTTAAATTCTATCCTGAGACCATTACCTTTTTTCGTTTTTTAGAAAGGAGAACCTGATTTATCAACATTAGGGATAAGGGCAGCAATTTCAGGTAACTAGTCTGTAAATCTTAAAAAGGGTTTTATGAATGAGAATATTAATAGTTACAAAGTAAGTCAAATACTGCAAGCCTTCCTTGCATGGTCGATGAGATTTGGTGCAAATCCAATGAGAGGAAACAAGGATGGAAAAAAGTGTATTTGAAATAATGCACTTATGCATAACATAGATAGGAGTTATCAGGAAAAACTGCCCAGTTCTGGTTTCCAAACTTCAAGAAGAACGTGGAAACCCTCCAAAGTGTACATGAATATGATATCGAGTTAATACTGTTATTAACTGGTAACAAGTTCTGGATTTCAGAGATGGAGAACGGTCCGAACACCCTCCAGCTCTGGGAAGCCCATGATGGAGGGCTCAGTCGGCTCCTCAGCCTCGCGCCAAGTCCCGGTGCTCCCACTCCCGTCATTTCACTGGATTCACGTTCCTATACCTGACACTGCCTTTGTGCTTTTTTATGATCTTGTCATTCAAATTCCTCCACAAACCCACTTTTTCTAAATACTCAAAGTTAGTCCAGAGTTATTCACTCCTGCAGGCCCTGGGCAGACCTCAGTGTTTCAGTTACCCCTGCAAGAAAAGCAGTGCTCTAAATTAAATCCATTCCCTAGGAAGCTTAAGTTGCATCTCTCTTTTCGGACAACAAATTGCTTCTTGGTGAAGTGGATGAGATTTTTGCACTAGTTTTAGTAGAGCAGGATAACGTGTAACATTAATGTTTATATATATATTTCAATGTTTGTTTATGTAGCAGTTTCATCAAATGCATCACGGGATTATGTAGATGGTTACAATTAAGCACTGCATTATGTAAGTGTTTATAGGATTAGACCCAGAGATTTGAAGCATATAAAGAGCAAGTTCTGTCTAGAGAACTATGTGAAAAATGAAGAGCTGAATGTAGGGATAATACCAGCAGTCTCACCCTGTATTTTCTGCAAGCACAAGGACTACAGCCGCGAGACCCACAAACGAGGGGTAGAAATTACAGATCAAAGTTTAAGAATTCAGGAGTTGCAGGAGGAAGAGCAAGAAATTTTTGCAGTGGCTGCAAATCCTTGAACGTTTCAGGTTCATGGTGCACGTTTCTGCAAACAAAAACTCAATAGTTCCCCACTGCTCCCAACGTGAGCAGCGCCTGGTGTTTGCTTCACCGCTCACCGAGCCTGAGAATGACAGGAAGAATGTTGACATTTTGTGCCACACGTACGGGAAGAAACAGATCATCTCCCTCTGAAAGGTGCTTTATCTTATGTGAGAAAAGACAAAACTCCACATCAAATAAATCATACAATAAGAACATTATTTTAAAGGGAATGAGTATTTTGCATATTAATATTAAATGACATCTGAGCAGCAAATATAGAAATTATAATATTCAGTCTCTCACAGAGAGCTGACACAGAGTAGAGGAGTTCTGGTAACCAAGCTGTCTTAAATCTACAGCCTCAAAAAAAAAAGCTTCATCAAAATTTAATATTCATGCAATAGGGACTCTTTCATTGTTATGAAAACTGATTAAGGCCAATCATAAAATCTTGGGTGCTTATTTACTCTCTTCCCCCGCCAGAAAACAGGGGGATAAAAATAATCAAACCAACAAAAAAAAGAAAACCTGGCAAATATTTTCCTGGCAACATTTCAGGGGAGCTACTATTTTGCATTTGGTAAGGATGAAATCCTTACCGGTTGACACACAGGCCCTCAGAAGGAAACGGAAGGGACATTAGTAACACAAATAAGGGGCAAAAGAGACAGAATAAAACTAAAATGTGCACAATTATTTTCTAGCAAACGAGCAACAACGTGCAATCTGGTAGGAAAGAGGGAGGACAGAGCCAATATTTTTTTTGTGAAGATCTGGACAAAGCTTTTTTTTTTAAGAAGTCACAGAGCTAAAATAACCATATTGTTAGGCAGTGACTCATGGGAACAAAGACAACAATGCTATCTAGGATCGTTGTACTGGTGCCTTTTAATCATAATGTTAGTACAGTTTTCCCTCGCTCTGACCTAGTTTAACCAGTTTAGAAAGCTTAATAGGCATTGCTTCTTACAGCACTGTTAGGAGGACCTAAATATATACAACAAGTTCTTTTGTGAATTAAGATTACTGATTCATGGCCCGTTACACTTCGTGAATCCAGAGGAACAAACAGAGAAGTTAACACACTGAAGTTTCACGCAACCGGATCGGAATTTGTGTTCCTGCACTTCCAAAGCATCGTGTGCGGAGCAGGAACCGCAGGGCACAACCTGCCCAGGACTGAAACACAGGCAAAAATCTCAAGTTATAAAACTATTGAGTTGAGCAGGAAATGTTTTTTGTTCTCACAAAAGATATTAATGAGAACAATGCTTCCAGAGAAATTTTTCTGTAAAAGTTTTTGTGTCTTAACTGACAGGCTATAAACCAAGGATTTTCAGTCTTGGGGCTTTCAGCGAAAACAAAAACGTTGCCAGTTACTGCTATTTCCAGCAGAAATAACCTTTTGGCAAGAAATGATATCTTTGTTCATCTCCTTATTGAAAAACATTGATCTGTTCCAGTGATTGATGTCAACTATAGGACACAGCTCTATTTTCCATGGGATAACTGATGTATTTGCTTTTCGTGTTAACTAGATTAATGCCCACTATCATCTGCAAGTTTATAGTCTACCAAAATATAGAAGCCGCTCTTCCGAACCTCCAGGCTCTGAAGTCACATATGTTACCTACAGACACTGCTTGAGTGTATGCTCAACATAATTAAGTTGCTCAGTGTATTCCTGTGAGCTGCACTGGTCATCGCTCTTTATTTGCAGGGTGAATTTTTCTCCCACCATCAGCCCAGGTGAATCTATCAGGATCATTAAGGGGCTTCGCTCGGCTGCAGCCGTAACAGCCCCACAAGGGAGACCTGCCCTGGCTCTGCCCCACCATCCCACCGAGACCAGCACAAAGGACAGTGATGGAAATGAACTATAAAAGGAACTCCTGAGGTCAAGTCTGTGTGCACATTTACCCTACTCGAGACTCAAGGCAGCAGCAGGGAGAGGCAGCACCTAACAGCTGTATTCTGACTCTAAAAAATAAAGCTATCTTTCCAGAATTATTGACCAACAAACCTATTTCACTAAACTGCACATAACTGGGATTTTTTTTTCTCCCATCTGTATCTCTGGCTCCTGAGAGGTATTCTCAATTATACAGAGAAAACAGTCTGCTTGATTCCTCCCTGTGGCTCAGTCCTGGGCTGTTACATGGAAAAATGTCCCAGCTGGGATTTTCAGAAGCATTGGCTTAATCCTCCTCCCACTAAAACCACTGGTAAAAACACCCATGAATCTGCAGCTGGAAGAAAAGAGGACAGTTCTACAGACTGAAAAAACCCTTATGATTGACACACATGTGCACAAACTAATCTTATTAGGGAAAACTACTCTTCTGAATATCAGACAGATTCTATTTACTGCAACTGAATAAAAACAAAACCACAGCAAAAATTCTTTGTGAAGAGGGTTTTCTCAAGGCAAGTTAAGGGAAAGGATCATTAGGTAGCGTATTGGAAAACAAACACAAACCAGAGCAGACCACCAGGCAGCTTGGAAGAGTGAAAGTTTACTTTGTAAAACCAAACTTTGCAACTTTCAGTTTGTTAACATGAGAGTATCCTCTAATTTTATCTACAGCTACTACCTTCTCCAAGTTGCAATTGCCAAAAAAGGTCAAAATATCTTAACGTTACATTCCACCGAGTCACTAAATGGAACACAAGTCATATTACTGTAATTCATAATTCAGAACTCAAATTTCCTAAGACAACATCAGAATGTCATTTTAACCACACTAATTCCTTCACAGTTAACATGAGTGGGTGTTGGTGCAATCCAAGCTGAAAAAAGCCATCTAATTTCAGCAAGTGCACCACAAGCCAACTTGGCAACCCTCCACGTGGATCAGACAAACGCCTGTTCTGTCAAAGCTGAAGGCACAGGGATAATTATCGTAGCTGATACCGCATCAGTGGTAATGACAGTGTGGTTTGTAAACACGAACCAAACCAGGATTCTCTCACTCACAAACAGGGATTTGGTATTACTGTGGGAACGCGCTTTAAACCTTGTGGATCTGAATGCAGCCCTTGATCCAAACTGGGGCACATCTCTCTGCAACTGGAAAGTCATTCGATAGCTGCAGTGCACATTTAATTATCACACTTTTTGGGTGGGCATTGGTGAAAGCTAGACAATCACATTATACTACTGTAATGTAACAATCACATCTGCTGGAAGGGAGAAGAAGCCGGTACCACCACTTGTACTGAGCAGGGAGATGTTGTGACCATTCCTCCTGCTGGTATGGACCTCACTATTTGGGTCTGGTACCTCACCAGGACAGTCAGGTCTCTCCAGAATAATTAATCATGACCAGTTAAAGTTTCCATGGGCATTTAGCCAGTGAGAAAAACCATCAGGAATCCTCCTAAAATAAGCAATCAAGGAAAGAGAGGGAAGATGTTCTCTCATTACTTTGACCGTGGAAGAAATTAAAACAGCTGAAACAGTTATTATCCAACTCAAAACTGTAATGACCCAGCAAGCTACAGTCCATGGCCAAGCTTCGACTGTAGCCCCATTGGGACCAGAGAGCAGCAGCTTTGCAGAGGTTTTGGGCTGGCAGAGCCCTTCTGCCACACCACAAAGCAGCGGGTTTCTGCAGAGCACAAGAGCTGGCTCTGAAGGACTCATGGGGTGACCCAGCAGCCTCCAAACCAAGGGCAGGACTGGGCATAGCCTCACCAAAGAGTCAAGGGATAAAAATTAGCTGCAAATTCCTTCTCTGTGGGACCTTAGCATATAGAGAAGGGTTTTCCACAGAGCCAGTTCACATTGACTTACACACTGTGCCTTGCTTTAACTGCACAATGGGACTGCTGCTTTACTACTGTATCAATTAATGTTTATAAAGCACTTGGAGATTCTTCTTGAAAGGTGAGCCTGGCACTTAAGGCAACAATTATTACAGAATTTCCCTTCTAGTTACTAAACAATATTCAGTCATTAGGAAAGATTCCCCATATATAGATATTGGCTTGAACAAAAATGGCTTTGAAAACCAAGTTCTCCACTGGAAAAAGCAAGGTCAATGGAACATTTTCAATTACTTCAATTTAAGGTAATGTGGAAATGCAACAGCTATTTCCTATGTTTAATTCTCCCCCTCCCTGTTCCATGCTCTCTCTCTAAAATGCTAACAATCACTTAAAACCATGTGTTTTCACTTTCCATCCGTCTCTTAAGGTCACCCCCAGACCATCTTTCTCCATTACAGAAGTCTTGAGCTCTTTCCCTACCAAAAGCTCATGCAGGGGTAGAGGAGAGCCAACCAAAACCTGACGTTCCCTGTTTCTGTTCTCATCTGCTGGACTCGCAGACACAGCCAACCTCTTCTAGATGCTGGATTTGGACTTCCCTGCCCCGATCTCCCTCAGTCACTTCTTTTCTTAGAAAACACTGGGGGAATAGACAATTAAATCCTAATCATGAGCACTTCATTCATCTATACAACTGAATCGTCAGATGGCCGTCAGCATCCACAATAAGAAAAATAACAAAATATTAGAAATTTTTACTGTTAGACCTTAGAAGAAACATTAAACAGAGAAGATTTTACGTCTGGGAGTTGTGGTGGATATCTGCACATGAAAAACTGGATTTTAAAATAAGAGAAATTTTACATTTATGTCACATTGTATGATGCTAATAATCTTTATTATTTTATTATAATTATGGGTCCAGGTCTCTCAGAAGTATATCCTGAACTCTTGAGTCTCCTCTTCGATGGCAGTTTTACTACTTTAGTTCATTAGCTGTCTGGGAAGCCAGTTTTCTCAAGACGAAGAAAAAGTGGGAGGAATTTTCTAGAAGACAAACTCTGAACTGGACTGGGCGGTATGTGCTATTCCATCACTGCTAATGGCATTGTGCTCTACTACTTATGACAAAACCCTCTGGTATGTAAAATGCTCAGTTTAATGCTGCATCGTTTTTAGTAATCAAAGCAAAGAGGGGACCTGTTATGCATTCCACCTCATGCTGATTCCCAAAACCCACAGGGATCACGCAGGCTCCAAGATGAGCCAACAACTGCTTAAACAAAGCAGTTCTCTCATCCCCTCTCTGGTTCATCTCTGGGCTGGTCTACACTCAGGCTCACACCATGTAAAACCAGCTTTAAATTCAAGGGAAATTAGCCCACATAGAGCTCTGTGCTAGTGTAGCTAAACTGCTTGGGGTAACACGGGTTACCTTCTCAGCACACCCCTAAGAGCCAAAGCTGTGTCTCCTTTTCTCTGCTCACACAAGAACAGGTAATCCAGCAGATGTATTTTTAAGGCCCACACACATGCTTTCTCCCTTACAACCATTACTCCACATTGAAATGCAATCTTGCTTTCATTAGGAAAGAGATAGCTTCCGACCGAAGTTGCTCTATCTGGAATGAAAACGTATGAATCATATGGCAGCCGCATTTTATTTCAATCACATGGCACTGCAGAGTCTATACCTTTTCCTCCTCCTTCATCAAATGTAAAAGAGAGTTGTTGTTGTTTGTGTACAGCATGCACATTAGCACAGATAAACTGCTCACGGAGTGTAATGATTAATGATTGAATAGTGCAGTTGTTGCAAAAATAAGTCATGCAGTGAAGAGAGATCTGAAGATTATATCTAACACCAGGGGATGGCTTATTAATCTTACTTCTTGAAGAATTCGTGAGTAAATCATTCTACTTTATTAATGATATTTCACTTTGCTCCGTGAGACATCTTTTATACATCCAGAAGGGCAATTATCTGTTTAGGCCAGGAAACAATATTAGTTACAGACGGTGCTTGAATGTTTGATCTAAGTCACTTAAATAAAAAAGAGAAAAAAGCGTGAAGCACGCTCCAAAGACCTCCCCCAAACAGGGGTGCATTTACAGGCAGGTTGTTTTGGTTCCCCGCTATCTGGAAATGACAAATTACGCGTGGTTTCAAGTATCAATTAATGTGGAGCCTGCATACTTAAACAATGATATAACAACTCAAGGAAAATTACATTACTTTTATGTCTTCTGTGTCTAAAGGAATTCCATTACATGTGAGGTGGTTAAACATGTCTGAAATGGTTTATTAATATCGAAGTCTTTCAAAGGGAGATCTTAAATTCTTGATCACAATGAGATATTGAAGACAGAAAGTAGAGTTTATAATTTAAAAAGTATATCTTTTTCTATGTTCAAAACTCTTTTTTTCCTAGCTGTCCATCATCTGCTATCCACCAAAACATCAGAGGATTTAAGGAGGGAAGACAAACACCTGTTTAATAGTATCTAAGAACCATGACAAAAAATTACATAGATGAAAATGAAAATCTATAAATAATCTCCAAAAGGAGCTTCATTAGCTAGTTTTGAAGACCTTGAATATGGAATTATAGAAATTGCATTAGATATTATCGGTTCATCACAGAAACGATTTGCAGATTCACAAAACTTTGACAATTATCTTACCATAGATTTCCAAATATTACTAAGCTGAGTCACAGTTATCTTTTAGATCAATAGATCAATTAAAGGGCAGCAATTTATTGGGCAAGTAATTCATTAATGAAAGGCACCATGAACTAATGAGTAGCAACGTAAGGACACCCAGAAAATAAGGGAAATTTCTACATTGTTTTTCAAGTACAGATTAAGGCTGCAAATAATCTTGTCCTCTACAGAGCCGCACTCGCACGTGTCGGCATTTCCCAAAGATGCTGAAGTCTCCAAGAGCCAATATTTGATATACTGACACCTGGCTCGCCAAGTGTCCTGTGTGTAGATTTGCGCTCTCACCAAACACCTCTGCGTGTAGTTGGTGCACGTGGATGAATTGAATTAGAGCTGCTTAATTGGGTGTCATAGGTGTTCTGCTGCTGCCAGAGACTTCTTTCCAGCTCAGAGACGTAAAATGGCATTTGCGACAAAGGAACCGGAGCTCTGCCTCGTACAGTAATCACAAGTGAATCTGTACTAAGGAATCTATTTGTTTTTTGGAAACATGAAAGTGTCTCTAAAGGTTGTTCAATAACTGTTCATTACAATTTTTTAATTAAAAATATTAATTTATTGTAACTGTAAATTCTGGTAGAAAAAGACTAGTTTAATAAGGTCCCTATATGAGAGGAGAAAAAAGCATTCAGAAGTGCAACAGTCCCATTTTCAGAATGAACCAGCTCTGGTAATGTGACAATTTTCTGAGGTAACAGTCCACCTCACACTGAGAGTGCATTTATATGATTAAAAAACACTTTTGCCTGGAATCTGAAATGCCTTTCAGTTTATAGTTTTAAGTTGCTTTTTTAAACAAAAGAGAAGTCATAAAAGAAATTGGTCTAAGAAAACTGCTCAAGGATTTTCACTTCCATGTATTCTAGAGATGTCTAATTTCCATTTAGTCAGTGTTTTTCTTTTGACCAAAAAAACCAGTGAGCATCCCAGTCATATTCCAAAGCTGAAAACAGGCAGGTCAGAATATGAGTGCCCTTTGTATCAGAGCCTTCGTCTGGCAGCATCCAGCTTCAGGTCAACATCCATTTTATTTGTGTTTAGAGCACATTTGACCAAAAAGACCCAAGAGCCCCTTTTTCCTAAATACCCAGGGCGTGATCAAGATTATATTTCACTGGTTCATTTCAAATCTGAATTTTATGTCACCTGATAATCACTAGACTCCCAACATGTAAGCCATACCTGTTTGTCCACATAGCATTCAAAAACCGGGGAAGTAGGTTTATTAGAAGTAACCCTTTCACATTCCTGAGCCTAAGAACGTACGCTGAACCTTTTGTACTGCTAGAAGACGATCCCACTGAAGTTTGTAAAATAAAAGTCTGGCCTACAATGCAGTTACCTCTTACAAAGCAACCATAGTCTGTTACCTGACCTTGACCTTTCCCACTGCTCAGCCTACATCACAGCACCAGCTTTGGCATCTGCCTGTTACATAGAAAAACCTCAACAGAAAAGTCATAATCTGAACCCACATTTCTGAAACACAACAACTTCGGCAGGATCTGTAACATTGCCCTGGATTTGCTGACAGTTGATTTAAAGAATAAAGGTAAGAGCTGGAGCAGCGTATTTGAAAATAGCATGATACATTTTCATCGAAACTATTATACCTCCAGTCTCATGCAGGCCTCAGTGACTAGAAGGCAGGGTCTCAAAGTGATTTTAAAAAGAGAATAAACGTTATTAATATTGATTCTTCCCTTCTCTGAGAATTCCCTGCAGTCCTGCTCAGGGAACCAAGGTGGTGAACAGCAGCAAAAATCCAGCTTTTCCAGTGGGTGCCTGAGCAATATTCAGAGAAGTAAATACGTGATTCCTCTGGGGACAAACACAGACCCCATCTGCCGCCTGAACCCACGTCTCGTCCTGCTAACGCGGAACGTTAGCGGATCTGTTCAGCCTCCCAAACCTGACCCGCTTCTGAGAAGAGCATTACTCAAATAGGTTACACCAAAATAACCAGCAGTTAGAAACGAACATCAGTTGATAGTGACTCTATCAGCATTTTTCTCTTGCTGGATATTTTTTTTTTCCTTAAGTAATTAAAAAGTGTCTCTGGAAGAGCAGTATGTACAGTATGTCATAAAGTCTCTCTGAACTACCTATATTTACCCCTGAAAGTGAATTCTTTATAAGACCTAGGATATCAAAGAAACGAGGGATCAAAGTAGTTTTAATAAGCAACCCAGTGTTTGTAGAACCTGCACTTTCATGTATCATGTTTTGTTCAAGTTCTTAATTTCGGTTCCTCACCACAGAAGGCACTTAAGATAACTATCTATAACCATATTGTCATGTTGAATCCTTTGATTATTTAACATGTACACCTTAGTGAAACAAAAATGCCTTTTTTTCCCCATAATATTTGGACTTCATTGTATTTTCTCACATGAAACATAGATTTGATTTGTTTGATGGTTGGAACATATAGTAGCGTCATTTTCTTTAGTATTTCTACTTATATATTAATAGAGATAAATGTACTACAGTTTTATCTACTCCTATACACTGATGTGATCTATGATACCTTGATCTCTTTTTAAATTTAAAAATAAACACCTAACAGAAGATAGTAAAACCTAAAGAAAAAAGTTAACTGGGCCTTAAAAGAGAAACCGGAGGTTCCCCAGCGAACACCAGTATGCTCTTTAACATAGTAAAATCAATTTCTCAGCCTCTTCTTTTTTGAAATCAGAGCTCTGCTGTGTTTACAAATTGTTTTGTGGTGAAAACAAACTACTTTAAAAAAAATCCAAGACTCCCATATATATTTGATCTATAGTCATAATAAAATTGTCAAGTAAAGACTGAGAATGATTGCACCCTGGGTTAGAACACAGATTGAAAGATGAAGGAATCATAAGACCAGACCGTATGCAAAAAGCAATAACGACAAATGGATCTGGTAGCTATTCCAACTGCACATCTGGATATAAAACTTTTTATTTTGCTCTGAAAATTACCGTACTGTCAGTTTGGAATTTGAATGAGCAATGAGTTAAAAACCATAACAGAAGCATACTGAAATATAAGCAGAGTAGGCAGGCCTATTTTTTTTTGACATGGTCAGGAAGTAGAAGATTGCTATGCTATCTCACTGTGTCTCCAGATTTGATAGCCAGAAATATCTGAAATGCACATGGTACTGGTTTTGTGGTTGTTTTTGAAAAAACCAGAACACAAAGCCCTAGACAGAAAAATCAAGATTTTATAATACACTGAAGGACAATTGTAGCATATCACATTCTAAATGAAACAGAAAAGGCGGGACATAAAGCACTGTATTTGGAGTTTGTGTCTACTACTGTTTCTACTAAGTGCACTTCTAAATATTCCTCTTTATGCAAGTTAGAAACAAAATATTGCTAGATGATGGAATTGCATATTTGACCAAGGAAACCTCCAAATCCATGTATGTTCATGAGCTGAAACTTTTTTATGTTACATCTTTGTCAGTAAATTTCACAAAGCAAATCATGTTTATAAAGAGATGATGTATAGATACTTTGCCTCTCATTTGGAACTTGTATCCCTGTCACATAGCAACCAAGGCAATTACTTCTTTGGAAACACAACGTCAGGCCACTTGGTGTACTTTCAGATATTTAGCCAAATCTCTGCCACGTCTATATGAAGAATTCTGCCAAGTCCTTGTAATACTTAAACTAGGATCCACAGACCTAAAGAGAGGAGACTGTTCTACAGAAAAATATATACAAGACTAATTCCAACCCTGATGGGAAGTAAAAGCCTGTGTATAAACATCTAGATGACAGCTCAAGGGATCCCTCCCAAGATTTTCACATAAAAGCTAAGGAGGGCGTTTCCTCAGTTTCACCAGCGTGAGTCCAGCAACCTTGTGCTCACTGAGCAGAGCACCGGAATGGCTTCCTAGACATTTCAGACCCAAATGCCTTCCTTGAGCCTTCTCAAATACCAGGAAAAACAGGGAACCTCAACCCCAGCACCACAGTAAGCACAGCAGTGCTAACTGCAAGATATCTCAAGAAAATGTTGTTAATAGAAATAAAACCATATTTGGAGTCATACAAAAAGATGGTGCTGTGCCACCCTCGGCTTGTGGCAGCAGTTGTCTCTGTAGTCCTGCACACCGCGATTCGATAACACCTAGCGCTCACTTGACTCAGATTCCAAACTGTGGATCATCCTGAAGATGATGTGATCAAGTCTAGCAGAGCCTCCTAAGTGATACAGGAGCTTTTACTGGGATGGCAATCAGTGTTAATCAACAGGACCAGCCTCAGACTACCTTTCCATAGATCTGATAACATTAAGGTAGCCAACTCAAGTCTTCACCTATGGGCACCTGCCAGCACCAGGGTGCTGCACGGGAGTGAGGGTGACGTGTGAGAGAGGGGAACCAGGCAAAGCATCTCTCTTGGCTTCTGTACGTACAAACTAACTTCACAGAAAAGTTCTGAAAGAAGATTTTAATTCCCTGACAATCCAGGCGAGAGATTTCCCTGTGTTACTTATCTTCTAGACCAGACCTAAATCAGGCTGTCATGTAATCAATGGACTATGATAGGCTGATTATCATGTAGGATAAGTGATATCTATTAGAAAAAATTGATCCTGACATAACTCAGAAAAGGCAGCGGCTTAAAGCTAGAGGCCATCGGCCCCGGACTGGCCTTTGTACATATTTAATGGCTGTCATTTTCCTGGAGGTGCCTGAAAACAGCAAAACTCTCAGGGTAAATCTATATTGATTGAATAATCCTTGTCATCTGTTAGGACTAACAAAGCTGTCACAATACAGCCACAAGCAAACAGATTTTATTTGATAACTTTCTTTCCATTCCGCCATCGAAGCACAAGTGCCAGAGTTTCAAGGGAGCCCGTTCATGTTTGGTCTGTTTCCATTCAGGTAATTCCCCAGCGGAGGCCCCTGTTTTCAGTGGCTGATTAACTGCCACGTACTTAATTAAACCTGCAGCATCAGAATTACAGTTTATGAAGGAATCGGAAGCCGGCTGCCAGCGAACCCCCAATTCTGCAGGGCTTGTGCTATATTAGGAGCAGAGCTTGAATGATTATGGCTGGGAGCTTGATAAAGATTGTAGGGGTGGGTGTGCTTGAGGCTGTCCCTGGTGACAGCATCTCCCTTTATGAATACAGAAAAATTCATCAAACAGAAATCATTAAGTGGAGCAGATGGGGTTTTCTGTGTGGCTGAGGCGTAAGTGCCTGGAGATGAGGAGCGTTGCACAAGGCGGACGGGCAGATCAAAACCGCAGCTCCGTGAATGCGGACAGCACGGGACCCTCTGCCATTGTCATCGCTTTTGTAGGGACCAGAAACAGGGTTCCCCTCAGCAACCCCCCCCAAACCCTGCATGCTTCCCATCTGCATTTGCCTCCTGAAACCCCGGGTTCCATACTCTAATGGTATTTAATACAACATGACAATTGTTTCTTTTTATTCTCATTGAATCTTTTTTAAATAGGTCAAACTTTGTTTCTATTTTTAAAAGCTAGAAA